>NC_045710.1:378252-678252 GCF_009834535.1 Camelus ferus | reverse complement strand
CCTGGGGTCCTACCACCCACCCCCAGGCCCACCAAACCTCCGTGGCAGCCGCCGCCTTCCAGGACCGACCCACGCCTGCGGAAGAAGGTGACAAACACCCGGTCATGTTCGTCTGAGAGCGCTGACTCTGAGGACTTCGTAGGTCAGGTATGAGCAAAGAGAAGTGACCTTGCTTTAGAAAACGCAGTGTCTCAGATCTTCAGAGGGTTTCCATCAATATTCAAGCCTGATTCTTCCAGGACGTAACACAATTACCACGGTGAGGAGACAGTGAATCACCCAGCTGACTCACCTACTGACTTCAAGCAAAAGTCGGAAATTGAATTTTAATGTGTTATCGGTGAGGCCACTTGCTCAGGGGCCAGAGTGTGAACCTGAAACCCAGTCACAGGCTTCGGCAGGATGGCCTCCGCCCCTGGGGCTGCGCTGGGACCCCGCTCCTGGGGGCGCCGCGCCGCCCTGCCCAGCTCCCTGACTCGGGCCAGAGGCAGAGCCACGGCCTCTCGTGAACGAGACTCCGGGAAAACGAGGCTCTTCTTCCGAGGCTGCTTCCGAGGCAGCCTGCGGTACTGCAGCTTCACGACGACAGCTGCTGCGAATCTGTTCCTCACGGGGCTTTCTTACTCTTGCCGACGACGCTAGGGCTTCACATGAAACCCACAAAACATGGGAGAAGATTGGCGTCTTTAAAGTGATCGAGTCTTTCAATTCAGTTAGGTCTTCAATTCCTTTCCATGACATGTTCTGGATTTTTGCCTGAAAGTCTCACGGTCTTTTGCCCAACGTGTCACTATTTGACACTGCAAGTCACTGTAAAGGTATCTTTTGAGGCCTGTTTTCTGACTGCTTGTTGCTGGTAGGCAGAGATAAAACGTTTCTGAGTGCGGGTCTTTATCCAATGTCTTGCCAAATTCAGTGACTGATTTTTAAACTTCTCTGTTTACTATATTGGGTTTTCTACATACATAATCAGGGCTCCTACACTTAAGGGTGGACGTATGTTTTCCTTTCCAGCCCTCGTGTATTATTCCTTATTCTTGTCTCCGTCCCCGCTGGTTAAATGCCAGCAGTGACAGGGTTTCTTGCCTCCTCCCTGACCTCGCGAGCGAGGGAGGCCCACCCCCTGCAGGTTCGCACACAGCCGCCTGCAGGCTGAGAAGGGGCCTTCTCTTCCCAGTTTGCCGAGTCTTTTCCGCTGATGTTGTGCGTTCTGTGTGTGTGTGTGTGCGTGCGCACGGCGTTTCATCGAGGACGGTCTTCTGCGTCAGCTGCTGGGATTCCTCTTTGCTCGGCTGCTGCGGTGACCTGGCTGGTTGGCCTCGGGACGCCCACCGCTTCCTCTCCTTGCTGAGTTCTTGCTGCCTTTTCTGTTAGGTACTCGAGATGTGTTTTTAAACCAGACAGTACAACTGAGGATTTGTCCGTTACGTTTTGTTGTTTTCCCCAGCTTCGCTGAGGTGTAATCGACAAGAGCTGTACATTTTTAAGGAACGCACTGTGGTGTTTTGACGTCCGTACACTCTGTGAAGCGGTTCCCACGGTCAAGCTAACTCACTCACCGTCACCTCTCACAGTTACCGTTTTTTCACTTGTTGGTGTGGTGAGAACACAAGATCTACTCTGTCAGTAAACGTCAAGTACACGAAACAGTTATTAGCTCCAGGCACTGTGCTGTGCCTGTGATGTGCCCAGAACGAACTCGCTTAATAACTGAGCTTGTCCCCTCTGAGTCACGTCCCCACCCTCAGGCCCTGGTCACCGCTTACTGCAGGCTTCCCGTTTCCTGCCCAAACTCTCACGGCAGTCTGATCCTTGTGCATACTGTCACAGATACGGTAAAGTCTGTGTCTGACGGGCCCCTCGGGTCTGACTTCTGTTTTCCTCTGTGCTCCTTGGATGCAGGGACGTTTTTGATTGAATGCTGGACATTTCATGTAATAATCTTAGGCATAATTTGAGGCTCTGGCTGCTTTATTCCTTCACAATAATTTAAGTTTTCTTCTGACATAGCCTGGTCTAAAGGGACAGATGACTTTACGACAATCGGGGAAGGAAAAGTTGGGGACGTTCTCTATTTCCTGTTTTTCCTTGTTTCTGGGATGTGGAAATTTGAGCCTCGACTGTGTTCCTGTGTCCCTGCTCCAGAATGAAACGGAAACCTAACGACTGTCCCTCTGTCCTCTGAGGCTTCCGAACCTCCAGCATGGTTTCTGGTTTCTCATCATCAGACTCGCCTCCAGGGGAAAACCACCCTCAGACTCTCGCCGTCCCCGGGCCCCTCCCCCGGCCCGGCCGTGGATGTCCTCAGCCCACAGCCTCCAGGGCGCTCGGCCACCTGCTCCAGGTGCAGCCGCCGCTGCCGGTGGGGCCCCGGTCCACACACGACTTTCCTCCTCCTCTGGGCTGGCGACACCTCTGCCTCACTTGAGACCTGGGTCCTGGGCTCTGTGGGCTTGGCTGTCCTCCTGGAACGTCCCCCGAAAACCACAGGAGAGTCCAGTGCCTGAGCTTGGGTGTACGCTTCTCTCTCAGATTTAAGGACCTACTGTTGGAAAACCACACAGGTCTCAGGGTGAGGCAGGAAGCGTGCAGGGGCCCTGGTCCTGCCCTTCTTGGGGTGAACAGGAGACAGGCCCCGGGGTGTCAGGGTGGCCTCCGCTCCGCCTGCGCCAGGCTGACAGCAGAGGGCGTTGAAGCGTCGTCCCCGGAGTTCCCAGGGGCCCGGGGAATATGTTATCCCTCAAAATGGTTGGTTGGAATTGCATTTCTAAGGGATTTTACATTCTGTCTGAACTTTTACAGAGGCGGCGTTAGGTCCCCGTGGGACTGGCCGTGTCTCTGCGGGGCGGCGCTCAGGGCAAGCCCCTCCCTTAGCTGATTACCTGGCGCAGGGGCGTTAAGGCGTCACTGATGCCACGGTGGAGACCAGACGACCAATACTGAATGAGGTTTCACTTCAACTCGGAGAGAAATGGGCTCTCTCTCCACACCAGAGCAGGCACTGCCACACCTTCAGGGCCGCGGGTGACAAGGAGCTGCACTGTTTAGGGCGTGTGGTTCCAGGAGGCAGAGAACCAGCTGTGGCACAGGGCCATTCTCTGAGCCTGACGCAGGGCCGATGACCATCCAAAGCTAGTAGGATGTCCGGCTGGTCAGGGACGGGCGGGTGGCCCGCGGACGGTGGGACAGTATGTTTGCAGCATTGGAGGAGGGGAGAGGTAGGGAAGGACCCACATCCTTCTGTCGAAGGAAGGGTTGAGCCTTGTGGGCTTTGGGCTCAGTGGTTCCTGGAGAAGCTGACTGTGAGATGGACATCACTGTTCAGGAGGGTCAGTGAGGGGCTCTGAAGACCCCTGTCTGCCTACGGGAGGAACAAGGAAGGACGGGGCCCAGGGAGAGGTCAGCCCCATGGGCCAGACAGGGGCTCCAAAGCTGAAGGCCCTTCAGACCCGTCCAGGCTCAGGAGGAGGCCCGGGTCGCTGCAGTGTGGGCTGCCGGGAGTGGGGCCAGACGCAGCCTCGGCGCTGTGTGGGGGCGGCTGGGGGAGCACCCAGTCCTGCACCCACACGGCCGGACCCCTTGTCCTCACGTGGGCTCCGGGGCCTCTCTCCCCTGGCTGGTGGGGGGAAGGGAAGGCTGCTTCCACGGCTGCAGCCCTGGGGAGGCTTGGGTCTCAGGCCCACATGGGGACCACGAGCACCTGCCCCACCTTCCACCGCGGGTCCCTTGCCCTCAGCTGTCACCTGCGCCAGCCGTGGGGCGTGACCTGGGCCTCGTCCCCGAGGGGCAGACACCTGCTGACCACGCCCTCCTCGGCCAGCTGTTGCCCAGTCCCCTGGCCGTCCGGCTGTCTGGTGCTCCTCCCTGCCCCTCCTCTGACCTCTGCCAGTTGTCCCGTCATGGGGACCTGGGCCAGTGGCACCACAGCCCTGGTTCCCCGGCTCTCTTGGTGCTGCTGGAACCACCATAGCCCTGGAGCCAGGGCCCTCGGTTGCCAGAGCCGGCTCTGCAGGGCTGGACACACGGCCCCGCCGGCGACGCGGAGGATGGACAGCGGACTCCCCAGCTTCCCAAGCACGTTGCCCACACCCTCTGGGGCTGCCGCGGGGACACAGAGAAGGGGCAGCTGAGGGACTGAGGGGCTCGCCGCACTCCCCGACCCCTCAGCTCTGACCTTCACCGTGTCGCTTGGCCTGGCAGCTTCCAGGAGGCATGGAGGTGGGACCAGCAGGTCCCCTCACCACCTTTGCTCTGAAGTTGATCCCTTTGACTGGTGGTTGATGGGATGGGTACAGCTTTCTGCACACAGTCAGGCTGATTCTGGCTAAGGCCTCGGGCAGCCAGCACCTGCACACACGTCTGTGTCCAAACGCAGCGGGGCCCTCAGGGAAAGGGCCGCAGTGCAGCCCCTGGGACCCTCATGGCTTCTCTTCCTGTGGGTGTGATGTCATCAGTGCCGCGTGTGTGGGGACGTCCAGCTGGCTGGGCACTCGGGGCTGCAATGCGGCAGAGTGAGCTGGCGTCCCAGTTCTGAGGCCCAGCTATAAATACATACTGTTTTCTGCTCCGAGTGAAATGAAGACCCTCTCTGTGTGCCTCTGCTGACGAGGGCGGAGACACGCTTCCAGAGGCCAGTGGCCGCAGGTGCCCCGCCTGGGCCCTTGTCACGCCGCCCTGGAAAGCAGGTCACATCGGAGACAGGCAGCAAGGGAGGGTCTCGTGTCCTCCCTCACGTGTGAAAGTTCTATTTATTTCTTTGTTCAGTTGGTTTTCTTTTCTGGCCGGTTTCGTAGTCACTGAAACAGATGCACCCCTCAGGGGCCGCGGCGTTCCTTCGGGGCAGGGCCGGCACTCGTGGGACCAGGACCAGGGTCGTGGGGTCCCCCACCTGCGCACACACGTGGTGCCCCCACGGGTGTGAGGACGTGCGCCCCGTGGTCTGAATGTCTATTTTCCGCTTTCTTAGGGCTGTAGGTGTGTCAGAGGCACAGGGACGGGACCTGCAGGAGGGAAGGAAGTCTCAGCAGACGCTGCAAACCCAGCGGATCCAGTGCTTGGTCCACAACGAGCCACCCGCCAAGAGTTTGCAGAAGGGCGACCGTCGGATTTGGCAAGAGAATGACAGTCACGGGAATGGAAGCTCTGCTGCAACACGCAGCCTTCTTAAATCCTTGCCACGGAGCTAGCTGAAGAAGTCGCAGGCGTTTCTCATTGACCAGTTTTGATTTTTTGGTTTGTTTGTTTGTTTGTTTGTTTTTTATGGTCAGTTTCCTAGGAGCCTCAGGGACAGGGACTGTCTTTTCAAAATTAAATGTTGTAATTACTCCCAGAGCCAGGGTGGCGGAAAAATCCAGAAACCTGAAGCAAATGTTGGATTTCTGCTGGAAAGGATGAAGCCACATGCCTGCCCCACTGGCACCATGGGGCCCTGAGCCTCCAGGTAAAAACGTGCTTGGGGGAGGCGGCTCGGAGCCGCGCCCAGACGTGCGGATTCCAGGCTCGACTTTTTAAGCAGTTGTGTGATTTGAACGTGTCCCTCAAATTCCTTGAGCTACGGTTTTCTCGTGAAAGTAGAAATATTGAAAAACTCTAGCCTGTCATAACCTCATATAAAGATGAGATGAAGAAGTGTGCTTGAAAGTATTTCAAAGCCCCTGTGTGTGTGCATGTGTGTAGATGTGTACACCTGTGTGTGTTCACATGTGTGTATGTGTGTGCACCTGCGTGTGTGCTCACCTGTGTGCACAGATGTGTGTGCACCTGTGTGTATGTGTACACCTGTGTGTACACCTGCGTGCGTGCACCCGTGTGTGCACATGTGTGTATTGTACACCTGTGTGTGTGCACCTTCCTGTGTGTGCACCTGTGTGTGTGTATGTGTACACCTGTGTGTACACCTGTGTGTGTGTGCACCTGCGTGTGAGCACATATGATGTTCGGCTTCTAACCCACTTTAACAAATGGGTCTCCCTAGAGACAGGGAGTTGCCATCACTGCCGCCTCTCCGTCTCCCCAGAGCATGAAATACTCAGAACTTTCGTATCGACCAGCCCATCACCGTTTTCTACGCCCAGTGACAGAGGTTAAATGATTGGACGTAATAATACCTTAGATCTTTCATTACCTACAAAGGTTGACATCATTTCTTTATCAGCACATTTTTTTTGCCAAACAAGTGGGCTTATGAATCGTTGATCTGCGTGCCGGCTTCTCAGGGCCAGCGCACAACACTGGCAGCTCTGAGACCCACAAACACCCACGACCAACACCTCCAGAATCCTGCAGGCCTGTAGGACCCGGGAAAATCCCCAGCAGGAAAGCTCAGCTCAGCACTCTGCGGAGGAACCACGTCCTCCCTTCCTGGCTCCACACTACGGTGCAGAAGCTGCCGGACTCGCGCATACCCCCCCATCGGGAGCTGCCCGGACGCGGTCCCCCCGCGTCACCACGGGCTCCTTCTCCAGGTGGATTTTAGCGTCATGTTGACGCTGCATGCTGACTCCTGTGCCGTCCAGGGGAGCAGGCAGTCCGGACAAAGGGGACCGAGCAGTGCTGACCAGTCCCCTCACTGGAGCCTCCGGGCTCAGCAAAGCACACATTCTCCTCCACTTTGCTCTTCACCTGTTTCTTCACCAGGTCTCACCAATTTGTACGTTTCCCGACTTTCACTAACTTTATTTCTGCCGTACTCCCTGGATGTTTATGACTCACCCAATGCAGCCCATTCATCTTCGGTTTAACACTTCTCACTCGAAGTACACAAACTGGCATCATGCCTGCTGTTAAACTGGAGCTGAACTCAGGTCGGGCTGTTGTCTGAGGTGGTGGCTGCCGGCTTCTGTGGTCATCTATGTTTGAATTAACCGAATTAAAATTTACATCCAGGTTCCCAGCCACACTAGACAAGTTCCAGGTGCCGGGGCCACAGCCCAGGAACGTCCCCACCACTGGAGAGTTCGGTGGGACAGAGCAGGCGAGAACGTCAGTCAAACTGGGGGCTCGTCTAGTTACCAGCTCTGCGCCCTGCACAGAAAGCAGGAGCAGAGGGGACGCTTTCTAACTCCATCTGTGAGGCCAGCATCACTCTAACACCTGAACCAGAGGAAGACATTGCATGAAAGGAAAACCAGAATCCAGTATCTCTTAAGAACACAGATGCAAAAATCTTCAACAGATACTAGCAAACTGAATCCAACAGTGTGTAAAAAGAATCAAACGCCACGGCAAAGCGGGATCCGTCCCCGGCATTCCAGGCTGGTTCAACATTCAAAACCCGGTCGGTATAACTCACGGCAGCACAGGCTGTCAGGAATGCCACACAGTCGCGCTAAATGACGCAGCAGACGAGCCTGAGAAAACTCAGCACTTGTCAGGATTCATGAGAAAAACGCTCAGCAAACTGGGCCTGGAGAGAAGGGCCCTCACTCGACAGAGGACGCCACAAAACCTGCAACTCACATCTCACTCAGTGGTGAGATCCCCAGTCAAGGTCCCAGCCAGCCGTTTTGTGGATATTGACAAACTGATTCTAAACTTCATCTGAAGAGGAAAACCCGGACCAGCCAACACAGTATTGAAGGACAGAGTAACGCTGGAGAACGGACGACACCAACCTCAGGAGCACCACAGGGCCCCCGGCGGCAACGGCGTTGGCAGAAGAATAGACATTCAGATCAACAGAACAGAGCAGAGAGCCCCAGAATGGACCCACGTGAATAAAGTGAGCTTCTTTTGACAAAGAAGAAAAGATCTTTTCATCATGAGATGCGGAACAATTGAATGTCCTCATGGGAATAAAAACTGAGTCTATACACAGACATTACACCTTTCACAAAAATTAACTCAAAATGGATAATGGATAGAAATGTGAGATGCAGTATTATAAACCTTTAAAAAGAAAACAGGAGAAACATTTTGCAGCTTTGGGTGGGGTGATGGTTCTCATGCACGACACCAGAAATGCGAGGAGGTAAGAAGTGCAACCCGAGAAGAAATGCAGGCAGTGACCAGAGACTCCAGCTCTCCTACGTGTGTGTGAACAGCCTCACTGAAGGGGGTGGAAAAGCCCTGACCTCATCTCTTGGAAGGCCGTGGGGTCTCACGGCAAAGGAACGGCACATGAGCCCCACGCGAGGCTACACAGGTTGTGTTCCGGGGAGACCAAGTGGTAACTCTGGTGCCAGGACACACACGCACTGGAAATGCACAACCAGGCTCATGAGTGGTGGGTGGTGGGTGGTGGGTGCTGGGCGCCAGGCACCCCTGCGGCAGTGGACGTCTATGGAGGAGCACGAGAGGGAGGCAGGGGGCCCACATGGTGGTGGATTGGAGCTGGAGACGTCAGTGTGAACTCACGCTTAGTGTAATGTAGACGCGGAGAGTTACATACGGAAATATTTAGTGAAATGTATCTCTACGTGGGTTAATGGACACATTTTTCTTGCTCTGCCAGCTGACAGGGTCTAAAAGAAACAACAGCCCAGCTGCAACTTGCACACCCAGCACCAGACCTTGGTTTCTAAGACCATTTCCCAGTGAGAGGAACCAGGGCTGCATGGAGAATCGGCTGATCCTAGGGCAGGCGCGAGAAATGCCTAAGGTGAGCTTCCTTCTGTGCCGGGAAGTAAAGACGAGACCAAGAACATACAAAGACAGCAGTCCACTGACAGGGTGGTGAGGGAGCAGGCCCAGCGGAAGGCTCCGTGGCCAAAGCTGGAGCAATTAGAGCAAGAAAATGAGTGAATTAATGTTGGATTATAATCTGAAGTGTGAGCCCACACTGGAGTGAGCGACTGAATCAGCAGACACGGTGGTGCGGAGGACAGCCCCCCGATGCAGAAAACCCCCAAATAATGCACGTGGATGCTGCCGTCCCAGGAAGGGGAGGGAGTCCCGCCCCTCATGTGAGGCCTGCACCTGCGACTTCCCTCCGAGTCCGGGCGGAGTGAGGGAGGGGCGTCCACGCGGGGAAGGCTGACGATGCTGCTGGAGGCAGGTGCGTGAGGCCAGCAGCAGCGCCCTCAATGCCGCGAGATGGAGACAGCACTTCGCCTCTGCAGCCTTCCTGCTGGGAACCCACAAACTCACCCCTTTCACCAAAGAAGTCATAACACTTTCAATTATGGGTATCCCACAAACTGCCTGACCAGAATTCCTCAGAACTGCCAACGTCCACAGAAAGCAGGAAGGTCTGATAAGCCACCACGTCCAAGAGGAGACCAAGGGGCCATGACAACTGAGTGTCCTGGGTGGGGACCCTGGAGCAGAAAGGGACATCAGGTAAAAACCAAGGGACCTGGAAGGAGCTGCGGGCGTTACTCAGTGGGGGCTCCCAATTGTCACAAACGTGCTGATGGGACAGTTAATAACAGTGCTAACCACCGTGCATAACGTAAGATGGTCACAACAGAGGAGCCTGCGTGCAGGGCCCATGGGGACTCCCTGCACTAAATTTGCTACTTTACCACAAATCTGAAGCTGTTCTACAAACTAAGGTCTACTTTTTTAAAAGATGAAAAGATGATATTGGTAATTCCTCAATTGTATTCAGAGATGTGTTGGCACCTTTCTCTCAGTTGTTGACAGAATAAGAAGAGAAACCTCCATTGAGGACCCAGAAGACATGAGTAACACTGTTAACAAACTGGACTTAATTTTCACTTACAGACACTCCACTCAGCTGCAAAACACATATTATCTTCAAGTACAAATGAACTTTCTTCAAGGTGTATCATACACTGAGCCATTAGAGCTTCAATAATTGTGAAGGATTGAAAACATACCGAGTAGATATTCTGATTGGACTGGAATTAAATTAGAAGTTAATCACAGTCAGATCCCTAAGAATATCTGGAAACTTGAAACGCATGTCTAGATGAGCAATGATTAAAGAGGAAGCGTGAAAAAAATTAGACATATTTGGAACATAGTGACTATAAACACCCAGCATATGAAAACATGTAGGACTCAGCCGAAGCAGTGCGTGGAGGGAAGTGTGTAATAAAAGAGGAAAGGCTAAACGTTGGTTAGCTAAGCTTCTGCGCTAAGAAACCAAACAAAGAGCAAAGTAACGCCAGTGTAGATGGAAAAAAATAGTAAAAAATAAGAGCAAGAAATTGGTGGAAATGAAAATAGAGAACGTTAACCTTGTCAAAAGTTAGTTTTTTAAGTTTGATGAAATTAATAATTCTTTAGCAACACTAATCAAGAAAAAAGAAAGAAAATACAAATTACCAGGATCAGGATGAAAGGTGGGGCAGCACTACAGACCCTACACACGTTAAAGGGAAATGTGGGAATAAATGACCCATATTACAGGTGTGCGTTTGTCAAGGTCAACGAATTGAGCCAATTCCCTTAAAAATACAACTTACCGAAAGTGATGTGAAAAGAGATGGACAATCTGAAAGCTTACACACACTAGAGTAGCTGAACACACGATCAAAAGTCTTCCCAAAGAGAACACCTCAGGGCGTTTGGCCTCATGAGGAATTTTGTGGACCACTCAGGACAGAAAGGTCGGGACACGAGAAGTAAGGGCTGCCTCCCAGCTCTGTCCGTGAGACCGGGGGAGGGGCGGGGGGGAGTCCGAGGGGCGACGTAGGAGTCCTTTGTCTCGTGTTGGAGGGTGGGCACCGCAGTGGCTCGCTGGGCAGGGCAGTCAGGGTCTCTGCGTTTTACTTTATACGAAGCGCATTTCAGTAAAACTTGAGTGAAGAGTACATCTCACACTGACTCCTTTCCATTTCTGCTTCCAGGGCCTGGAACAGAGCACCACGTTTTGCTGGACTCTCGCTCGCCTCTGCCCTGCTTCCTTTCCTTGGACAACAGCTCCCAGGTGTGGGTCAGGAGCTGCGTGCGGAGGCCGGTCCACAGCCTGCCGGGGGCGGGGCGGGTGCTGGGGGAGGCACACGCCAGGAACACGGTGAGCAGCCCTTTCCAGGCATGACCACCAGCACCTGGGGGCTGCATCCCCCGACCCTCATCCGCGGAGCTCTCTCTCCCTGGGGGGCTCCTTCCTGATTGGATTACCCAGGTCCTCTCTGGGACAGAGTTCTGGAGTCTTTTCCTGGAAGCCTCCGTATTAGCACTCATGGGCCAGAGAGGTACAGCCCCGCCGTGACTCCTGGTGGCCTGGACACGTCGGTACCAGATTGCAGGCCCTGTGGGGACGAGAACACGCTTCACCGTCCGCTGCCGCCCAGGGCCCAATGCAGCGGGGAGCGCACAGCGGTCTTTGATCTCCCAAATGAACCAGCAACTTGACTTCCGTCCAGCTCCTGTGCCGCTCCGCCGGCTGCATAGCGCTCTGTGCAGACGCGTGCAAACCTGGCTCGTTCTGCCTTCCCTTTGGACGTGGCTTTCGGGAGCCACCCACCTGCCCTGGGGCTCTGCCTGGGCCACAGCCTGTAACAGCTCTCTTTCCCATCAGGACAAGTGGCACTGACTCAGTTCAGCTCCATTTGTTACAAGAAATTTGATTTTGAATTTAAAAGAAAGTTTAAAAAAAAGTACCAGCACCCCCTACCCCCATGACTTGCCAAATATGTTACTTCTGGACCTTTCCGAAAGCTTTGTGTGGGCTGTGTGACTAATGAGCTGTTGCTACTAAATTGCAAGCACATTCACATCTCTAAGTCACATGATTTAACCTTTAACTTATTGGCTGGTAGAAACTTAGAGGACGGAGAGTGTAATTTTGCGTATCAGAGAGACACAGCTAACTTGAGAACGTGGAATTCTGACAGAGGAACATCAGATTTCTCTTCACTGAACATTTACATGGAAATGATAGCTCTTCACTCATGTCTCAGTTTTCTTAAGGGGAAAGTAAATGATCGTGTTCAGGCTCTCAACCAATCATGTTTTTTCCAACTCAGGCCATTGGCCAAATCAGATAAATTAAGGCAGAAGCAGACGGACGCCAGCCGGCACCTGGAGGACCCGTGGCGCAGAGCCCCCAGGGGGTCACCCGCAAAGGTCCAGGCACGGCCATCCCGCCCTCCCCGAAGTGGGGGCAGAGCTGGAGCCATGGCTTGCGGGGGAGTTTGGTGAGGAAGGAGGGCCCCAGCCCAGGTACTTACGGGTTTGTGCGATGCTGTCTTGAGTTCCTAATTGAAAACAGACTCAGGCTGGGGGCTCTGTTCTTCCTGCCTCCAGAAAAGCTCACACGTGCGTCGTGTTCAAACGGGATGCCAGCAGCCCCCACCCTGCCCTCTGACTCGGGGCCGGCACTGGGCACACACTTCCTGAAATGCCCCCACAGTCCAGCCTGCACTCCGGACAGAGCCTCCGTGGAAGTGTGAACCCCGGGGGTGGCCTCCTGCCAGCGACACCACCCCCATGCCAGTCGACCTCCTGGAGCGGACACCATCTCCATGGGCGCCGCCTGCTTCGACCCCAAATGTCTGACAGACCCTCCTCGTCAGTCTCGTTCCTGCTGCGCAGCCCTTCCCTCCACAAAAAAGTGAGACAAAACAAACGAAACAGCTGTTCTCAGGGACCCGCTTGCGGCCAGCACATTGTCCAGTCCGCCCGTGAGGAGACCCGCTCCTGTCGAGATAGCACAGGCTCCCCACCACCCTCGCCCGGCGAGTTCCTGATCCCCAAGCCACCTGCAGCCCCTCAAGTCACCAGAGTTCCCTGAATCCTGGGGCTTGGGGCTGCCTGCTGAGTCCTGAGATGCTCAGTCCCCTCTGGGCCTCGGGGACTCCTAGGGAAGCTCCCAGGTCCAGCCAGTGAGGTGCCCCGCCACCCACCAGGCTTTGGCAACACGCACAAGCTCTGATTGTTTCCGGACGTTCTTATCCGTCACCATTGCACCTGAGACCTGAGACCTGAGACCTGGAGGGCTGCCCACACGCAGGTCCTCGTATTTGCAGAGCCCACCCAGACCAGGGTCCCCACTTGGCACTCGAGAAATCTCTGTCGACTCCGGGTGGTTCCAGCCCTCCAGCCCCGCACGCACCCTCCCTGCCAGCCTCGCAGTCTTCTCTGTGGTCGGCCGTCAAGAAGCTGTCTTGGATGATAGGGTCTAACTTTTCTAAACTGAATTTGTATTTTAACAAGAGAATCTTTAGCAAAAATCATACACACATGTATCAAAAACAAAAAGCAACATGGCAGAATCTGCCGTCAAAACAACAGCGGCCGAGTCACTGGGAGGAGACGTTGCGGGATTGCACCCACTCACGAGGCCGGCCGTGTCTCAGAGCTGCTTTCTCAAAGGGGATGCCCGTCCCTAAAAACCGGAGAGGTGTTTACTCCCGGCGCAGACCTGCAGAAAGACAGAGATCTTTATTTTGCAAAATAAATCATGAATAGGCTCCAAACTGATGTACCCTGAAAACCCCCTTAATTAAACAATCCGGTCCATTGGATGGTTCTTGGTCCAATGCCAGGTCCACACGGGCGGGAGGCCTAACTGTCCTGAGGCTGAACTTGACCCGAAACGGCCAACACAACACAAACACAGAATCCTGGTTTTGGCTAAACGACTATGCTTTTCAACTGAACTCAAGCTAAATCTGCCTGCAGAGGCCCCTGATGGGATCTGCACAAGGTGTGGCCGAGTGCACGGGGGACAGATTGTTTGGCACAAAAGCCAACAGTCGACTGAGGGTTAGCACCCTCTCTGCTTTGTTGAAACTCAGGAACGGATGAAAGAACAGGAAGGCTGAGCCCCTGTTCTGCCATGTCTGTGGGGGGACTCGGTGACGTGGGACACAGTGACAACCAGGGGCAGACAGTGTCCCCTGTCCGAGGGACCGGGTGGAAAGCGCGGGGCACTGCCCCCAAGACCCTGTGGAAGACAAAGACGTGGCACCTGACCACACGTGAGCCCTGGTTCCTGCAGGTGACACTCACGTGACTCGGGCGCACGCCCTCTGCCCAGTCACAGGCGGGGGCCCTGCTCTTGCCCCAGCGGACGCCACAATGCTGGGACCTGCAGCCACACTTTCTGGCTCCAGCGACCCTCTCCCAGCACAGACCACCCCCTTTAACCACCCCCAAATGACTTGGTACCGTGCTGCCTGGGGAAAACAGACTTTGTAAACACCGGATTGTTTGCTTTGGTTACAACTAAACGCAGTTGTCAGGTTGCTCCCCTGTTGGTGGGGAAGCCGTCTGACCAGGGCCGGCTGGGGCGTGTGCCTGGAGGCCGCATCTGCACCAAACATGCCTCGGGCTCTGCCCTAGACGCGGACAAACCGGTGGCAGCAGCGACGTCCCAGGACACTCGACCGGGTTCCTCTGACACAGGAGCTGTCGGGGCTGTGTCACCCTCCCCCAGCTCAGGCGACCAGGGCCAAGGCACTCGGAGGTCTGTGGGGAAGGACCTTGCCTCTCTGCCGGCTGGTGCCAAGCTCAGGTGGGGCCAGAGTCGGAGCTGGGTCCCCCAGTGGAGCCAGAGGCCGCTGGGCTCCAGGACTGGCTGGTGGGACGGGGCGGAGTGGGCCGGCTGGTGGGCATCACGTGGTCTGGCATAAGCTCGGGTTCTGGGGGGTGGGGGAGGCTGTAAGCTGATGTCATGGTGCTTGGTCCACGGCTGCCTTCAATTATGCTGATTTCACCCACAAAATTATTCACAGCGTCTAAGCATCCACGTCTCCCCAGTCGTCTTCAGTCACAAGAACATGGTCTCGTGCCAGCCCCTGCTTTCCATTTCTAAAGGAATGAAAATACACTTGGCCTCCACTTACGCAGGTCGCCCAGATGTAGCAAAAGTCTGTGAATCATGTAATTGCTCAGCATTTGGCAAATCGACGCTGAGAGCCTCAGAACGAGGGCTGGACGGGAAGCCTGAGGGGCGGGAGGGGCGACGAAAGTCACGGCAATGGCATGTGGCCCCGACACCGCGTGGGGGCGTCTCCCGCTGCGATGTTCCCTCACCAGTCAAAGGTGAGAAGGCACAGGACTCAGAGCACCCACTGGCGACTCTTGGTTTTAAGGTCGTTGAAAGGGGTGTTTGCATTTGTGCTTTTCTGCGTTAAGGGACGTGTGAATTGCAACAGAACCCAACGTAGAGGGTGAGCTGTGGGCACAGGGGAGAGCTGCTCCAGACGGAGCCTTCAGCCCAAAGGCTGGACTCCCCACGCGGCTAATTCCAATGGATACAGTTCTTTAGAGAAGCGTCTTCCCACGCCCTGTGCTTGGTGGCCGATGTGAAATGTAAACACGTGTGTGTTTTCTCTTTTAGCATTAAGTTTCTGCTTTCATATTTTTAAGGAGTATCTTTTTAATATAATAGAACCTTTCGATAAGTGGTGAGCACGCAAACCTCTGTGCTTCTGGAATTCGGAGCGCTTGTGTGATTCCTGCCACCTCCACCCGAGCTGGTCCCTGGGTGTGGGGCGCCACGGTCGAGGGCCCCGACCCGCAGCTGGCCTCTCTCCTCGTTCACCCGGGTCCTGAACCGCCCTCCACCTGACACCTTCATGTATTTGTCAGCGGTTGTCTTGACCTGACTGTGACCCTCACTCTGCCCCTCAGGTTTGTTTTTTCATTTCAAAGCAAAGCAATCTAGTTCCTTCAACCACCCCTGGAAGACAAGGTTCTGAGGACGGGCGTCATCCTGTTGTTTTATGCAGGACGTGAAAACACGTTGCCCAAATTGGACAAAATGCCCCAGGTGTCATTTGCTCCCACAACGGCTGCCTGAGATCACGTGAGGTGTTCCCTGTCGGCTCAGGGTGAATAGACAGCGGCTCCCCGTGTCCCTGCCGTCCTCGGTTTGACTTTCGCATTGGCTGCTGGCCAGAACTTCCATCTTCCCTGTGGCTGCATCTGCCCCGAGCTGCTGCTTCCTGTCCTCCTGGTCTGTGGGACCCGCCGCTGAAGGGCTTTCCCAGTCCGGGAAGACCCTGCCCATCAGACACTCCACCAGGTCAGAGGCCCTGAAAGGCAGGTGTGGTGGCCCCTTGGAGAGGAGCCCAGAACCTGCCTTGTGTCCAAGGTAAAGGTCAAGGTCAAGGTCGCAGTCTTTTGCATTGATCTTCTTCTCATGTGAAGTCTCAACAACCAATAGAAAAATGCTGTGAACAAACCCCACCGGCAGAATCTTCCAGATTTCTTCTTAAAACGTCACAGTCCCCAAAGATCCCTGTAAAATCTGAGCAGAGGCCTTGACCGCGTGCGGCTCCCAGACCCCCGCAGGCCCCCCGCCGAGAGCGGCCACCGCCCTGGCCAGAGTCACCTTCGACCGGGGACGCCCCGTCCCTTCAGCACAGGCTGCCGTTCCCGGACCACTCGTCACCACCCGGCGTCCTGTGCATGGAAACCACAGCACTTCTGAACCGGGCTCTTGGCCGTGTGTCTGCCCGGCCGCCACGCCCTTGCCCCCGCAGTACTTCCCGTATTTGTCAGTAAGTGTCGCTGAAGCCCTCTCCGCCCCAAGGCTCCCACAAACTCGGTGATACAAGAAAACTGAGGCAGATAAAAAGGCTAAGAGTTTATCTGAGCAAACCTGGTTCTGCTTGGGCAGCTCCAAACCAGAGTGTGTCCGGCTGTGTGTGTCGGGCTGTGTGACCAGCTGCGTGTGCACAGACCGGGTGTGGCAGCCGTGCCCAGGCTCGCTGGGCTTCCGTGGGTCCCAGTGCTGGAGCCGCCTCAGCCCAGGGGCCCGGGGCGGCTAGCACCCACACCGCTGGGGCACACTGTGGGGCTGCATCGTCAGCGGGATGGCGAGCTCATCTCCAGTCATTGCTGAAGAGGTTTCTGCACAATTCCATAAGATTAGGACCCGCAGCAGCGTCTCACCCCAGCCCCGTGCTGCTGTGTGAGTGAGAAGCCAGCCGGGCCGCGCTGAGCCTGGTCTCCGCCACGTCCCGCAGCACGACGGAGGCTCGGGGTGGGCGCGAGCTCAGCAGATAAACTGATTTTCTACTTCTTAGTTTAGAGGCTTGTTTTCTAAAAAGCAGTCCGGGGGGCAGGGTAGAGCTCAGTGGCAGAGCGCGTGCTTAGCATGCCCGGGTCCCGGATTCAGTCCCAGCACCAGTCCCAGCACCTCCATTAAACCAACAAACAAACAAATTTAACTACCCTTCCAAAAACAGCTAAAAAACAGAAACTAAAAAAAAGAGAGAGAGAAATAATAAAAAGCAGTCCACACAATATAGTTAACGTGAGGGAAGCTTTCCAGGTTAAAAGACTATAGCTCCGCGTGGCTGCACCTCTCTATCCCAGTGACGGTCATTCCCACCTGGGGGCCCTTGAACCCACTGAGGCACCGCAGAAACGCTGCCCCGCGTCACGCCGGGCGGGACTGGGAGCCGCCACCCCCGGCAGCGGGGTGCGCCTGAGACGTTGGGCCCAGGAATGCCTCCTGCTCCCAGATTTACAGGCTGCAGTTTCAGTTCTGAAGGTGTTTCATTTTCAGGAGCCACCTGTCTAAATACTTCATTCTCTTCGAATACACTGAAGATGTGGCAGCTGGAGAAATGGGTGGTGTGGGGGGAGACGCAAGCACACGTGTCGGGAGGGGTCGTGTTTCCTGAAAGCTCTGAAGACTCGTGCGATGCTGAATAAGAAGCTCAAAGCAACTGAGAGACTTTCCATGAGGATCTCGGAGAATTTCAAAATAGTACTTCCTTTGTGTGATGCTAAATAACAATGGAATTGGTGAGTGGGGCACTTGGGATTTTATCAGTTTTGTCCTGGACAAGCACGGAATGTCCTGTGTGAGGAAACAGCTCTGATGCGATGACTTTGGTTCCATGTACCTCGTCTACGTGATTTGTGGGGTCTGTGTTCTGCAGCTCTTCAGAAAGAGCGTGTGGGCGTGTGAGGGGTGAGGAGGGGAGGGGGCTGCTCGTGTGCGGCTGCTGGGGGCTCCTTTTCCAGGAGCACCTCTTTCCACGCACAGAGATAACGGCACAGTCTCCATAAGTCAGCTGGTTTGCTTGAGACAAAACTCTCAGTGTTTCCTGGAGAATAAAACCAGCAAACAGCCAGGCAGACTCACGGGAACACCCCACCTGCCAGCTAAGCCCGGAGTCAGGGCTCCCGGCTCAGAGCTCGTGGGACGAGCCCCAGACTCTGCACAGAACCAGGCAGGGAAGAGCCCGCGGACGTCCTCGGTGCAGACCCTGCGTCTCCTCTCAGGGACCTCCCCGTGGGTGGCCCTCAGGGTCCTCCCGCTGTGAGCGCTAGCTGAACACACCAGGGGCGAGCTGAGAGGATTTATACAACGTTCCAGAAAGAATGCTACAGCTCTTTTTTCCAAGAGTCGATATTTTTAAAAGTATGTTGGCTTCTGTTAAAATCAGCTTTTGGACTCTTGTTAGCCAAAGGGAAGGAGCTTGAAAGGATTATTAAAACTGGGGGTGGGTGTGTGTCCAGAGCCCTGGAGGCTGGTGGAGGCTCCAGACATGCTAAGAAGTCAGGTGAGGAAGATGGAGTTTGGACGACAGACATTCACGCAGACCGAGCACCTGCTGGGTGAGAACGGTGGGCGGACCTGCTCCTTGGAGAAGCCACCCCCTCCCCTCATCTCAGCGGTGGCTCCCAAGGCCGGGCTCTGGGCTGAGAGGATAAGCACCATCTGGGGAGAGAATTGCAGAGCGAACTAGCGAGCATAATAAAATGTTTAATGTGATTTAATTATTCTCAAAAACTCAGTTTGATTCAAATGTCTTAAAGTCCTGTGATGTCTAACACACGAGCGTTTTACTTAAACTGCTGTGTTCTCCCGTCATCTTTAGAGCAAGAGGTAGGATTAATAAACAAGTAGAAACCACCTGACTCCCACCACGCTGACAAAACTGAGCCATCAAGACTCAGAGGAGGAGACAGGCACGCCGTGTCACGCCGTGTCAGACGGTGTCACACGGTGTCACACAGAGTTGCACAGGGGCACACAGCTGCACACACCACTGGCCTTAGTTTCAGGATGAAAGAACTTGGACATCCTCTGTGACTTGTTAGCAAAACAAGAAATTATTTAAAATGTAGAAAGGCTATTTGAAACTATGATTCCATCTAAGAAATTAAGTCTCTAAACCCGGCCATGATTTATCCGTCCCCTAAGGAGGCAGCGGCTCGTACCTCCGCACAGTGAGAGCCCTGGGGCTGGGCTGGCCCGGTGACACTAGAGCGCACGGCGCCTCTGTTCTCCCAGCGAGGACTGGACTCTTCCTGAGGCACCTGCAGGCTGTGCATCTTGGCGTGACACTGTTCGCCTCTTGTCGGAAGGCCCGCTGGGATGGTGCCCCTCCAGCTAGGGCCTTCGGGGCGGGCGCAGCAATCATCTCTCTGGTTTCTCTGAGTTCAGTCCGATATCGCTTTAAATCATCAGAAAGAAAGTGACTTTGGACGGCATTACTCAGGCTCCCTGTAGAAATGCTGTCACAGAATTTCAGCTCAACGTGTGCTTTTAGGTTGAGGGCCATTCACACCGAGGAGCAGCATCCGAAGGATGTCTGGACGCCTGTGCCGCAACTGTGCGTGGGCAGAGGCAGATCACACCTTCCTCCCCGAGCCCAGAGCCAGGGCAGCTCAGAAAGGACACGCACCACCTGCCTCTCTCTGCTGCTCCCGATCTCGGCGTGTGTTTAACCCACACACGTCCACGCAGCCCCATCTCTCCGGGCTTGGCTGCGGCTCTGAGGGCTGGAGATCCAGGGGTAAAGACTTCCTTCCTTTGAGGAGCTCGGTGACGTGGGAGCGGAGCAGGGTCAGGAGACCACGATGCTTGAGTCCTCGACTAAAAGGCTCTGGGTGAGAAAACACTTCAAAAAAAAAAAAATCTTCTGATTTAAAAAAAAAAAAAGCCAAGCTATTTGACTAGACAGGGAGAGGGCAGAGACCGCGGCGAGCTCAGGGCACGGCAGCGGTGGGGCTGCAGGCGAGACAGCAGATGCGAGAGATGCTGTCAGCGAGCTCACACGCCAGGACCCGCCCCGAGGAAGGTCAGGGGTCCTGGGGTGAACTTACATGGAGAAATGATCTGACCGTGTATGCGTCTAAAAAGATAATGGTGGCATCGGGGTTAGAAAGGAGGGAGACTGGCGGAGAGCATTCAACTGGGTGTTAGGGTGACCCAGACAGAGGAGAGCCAAGGCCTCAGACAGAAGATGCGGAAGGTCCCAGGGCAGTCACTTCTCCGTCACACCGGCCGTCTCTTCTGGATAAGAATCTCCTTTCTCCACCACATGTTTCCTTTGAATTGTTGTTCTTCTTTGAACTGTGTGTGTTCATGTCACACACATTTTAAATATAAACCACCTCTGTTGGGAGTGCGAGATTTGCAGACACTACTATATACAAAATAGATGAACAACAAGTTAACACTGCACAGCACAGGGCACCACACACAGTACCTTGCAGTGACCTGTGACGGAGAAGCACACGACGGCGAATGTGTCTGTGCACGTCTGGCTGGAGCGTTGTGCCGTCACCAGAAGCTGACACAACGCTGTAAACTCGTGGTACCTCAGCTGAAGCAACACATAAACCTCCAGCACTTTTTGGAAATAAGTGTGATGCAGGTAATGAGTTTTATATGAACAGCATCTTCTCTCCCCTTGGTGTCCCAGCAGGTTCCTGGAACAAGCACCGGGAGGCCCTGTGTGTGACGGGACACAGACCAGAAAAGGAGGACCCTCCGCCATCTTCGCAAGCCTGTGCCCCAGTACACGGACATAACCAAAGAAAATGAGATGAATACTGTTTAAACAAGACTCAGTCCGGAAACCGCATGGCGTAGAATCTTAATTGACATTTCTCACGAGGCGCTGAACGTCACTGTAACCTTCCTGTGATGTGCTCTGTGACTGGATGTGAAAACGGGCCTCAGTGACAGAGGAGGCAGTGGGGTCGCCCTGGAGATCTGAGCCAGCCCTGACGTGCAGGAGGGCCCTGTCCACGAGCTTGTCTCCTTCTCTGCTTCCTCAGGTGTCCCCAGGTCACAGCCAGAAGGCCCAGGAGATCCCCCCTCGGTGGGTGTGAAGGTGGAGTCTGTCAGGGCCCGTCCAACCCCACCGCCCCTCCAGGGCTGGTCTCAGCGTGCTTGTCTCTCCGAAGAGCCAACTCTGCTTTTAAAAATAGAGACAAGGCGGGAGTGAGCTTCCAGAAAATGCTTTTCTGGACATCTTCCCAGCATAGAGCATTTCCCTCTCTTTCTCCGGAGCTGCTTCTCGCCATGCAGATGTTTCCAGGAAGGGCTGACCCACAGAGGGTGAGAGCAGGTGTGGGTCTAGTGCTGAGATGGGAGGTGCCCCGCCACCCACCCCGGAAAACGCACCTCCCCCTCTGCGAGGAGCTGCACCACCAGCGCCAGGTGTGTGATGTCACCTTCCCTGGAGGCGCCTGTTAAAATGACGAGCAGCCTTCTCCTCTGTGGCCAGTTTCACTGAGATGTGACTGACGAGCGTCCCTGTGCAGGTTTGAGGGGCACAGCGTGACAGTCTCACCCTCGCGTCTGCGGAACGATCACCACGGTGGGTTTAATCATCACCCACTGTCTTGTATCCACACGATGAAAGGGAAGAAGCAAGAACTCTCTGTGATGGGAACTCTCGGGAACCCTTTGGCCTTTCTCTCCAGACACTTCCACAGAAGCTGATGTTTTGGGCCAGTTGTGGAGGTGGGGAGACAGAAGGCTGGCAGCAGAAGCCCTGAGATCTGAGACCCTGAGAACGTGACTCAGGAAGGGGACACGGACACACTGCCCACAGCGCCCGCCGGCGCCAGGCCCCAGGGCCCTCCCATCAGGCCCGTGCAGGCAGAGGGGAAGAGCTGGGCAGGCAGGCGGTCCAGGTGGGGGCAGAGCCATGTGGTGTGTCTCCCTCCAGAGCACAGTCATGTGACCAGGTGCAGGTCAGCCACGGTGCCGGGGGGTGCGGGGCAACGTCACGGCCACTCCCCCAGGGTCCCCTAAATGCTGAGTGTCCCGGGTCAGCCCCGAGTCTGCTCTGACTAGTCTTGTAGCCAGTGTGACTCGCTCCAAGGCCAGTCACACCGTCCCTAAGGCTTCACTCCTGAGCCCCAGACTTGGACACCCCCATCCTGACCTCCATCCCTCTCAGACACCTGGCAAGTGTGTTAAAGTGCCCAGAAACACCTGTGTTCCAGGGGCCCCGCAGGACCCGAGGGTGCAGGCCAGGACCCCGGCCCGGCCCCGCTTCCTCTCTCGGGTGCGCCACCCGGGCTGTGAGAGGCGCTGGTGCAGGAGCGTCCCCTCAGCCCTGTCCCAGCCGCGACCACCCTGAGTGCTGCAGACCCTGTCACACGCCGAGTGTCTCGGGGCTGTGCCCCGCGTGGTCCTCCTGCCCCAGGCCCACCCGGCTCGCCGCCTGGGGGTGGTGACACTGCGCAAGTCCATGACTAAGGCCCTGGCGGGGAAGGCCAGTGTCCTGCCTCCGGAAGAGTCCCCTTCTCCGGGAAAAGAAGGTCTGCTTCAGGGCGTTCGCCTGGGTCCCATCAGCAGCGCGGTGCTCACCAGGTGGACGTGCCGCACACCGCGAGGGGAGCGGCAGCAAAGACGCGGGAGCGGGCACCCGGCAAGGAACCGGCCGGCGAGCGAGACAGCAGGCAGTTCCTCCTAAGGTTTTAAAAACTTGTCTCACACTGTGAGTCACGATTTTAAAACTTAAAAAAAAATCACTTTAAAGGACTACATTACATAAATTCTTGAAAAATTTCTTTATTTAAGAATAGCTCTTGAAAAAGCTATTAAAACGTTTTCCTGCAGTTTGTATACATATATATCTAATTTTACATGTATTTTAATTATGTTGCACATCTGTGTCTCAACGGCTCTTGTTTAGTGAACATCCCTCCCAGCTTCTCAAGGGAACTTCTTCTGTGTGTCAGTCACTCTGGGGTTGTGAACACAGTTATGATGAGGAAGGAAAATGATGGGATTTAAAAGAAAGTTTGAAAAGAAGAAGCAGGTTTTAATAGTGTAATTGTTTTTCCATCTTGTCATTCTTCCACTTTTTCCGCCACCATAAATTTATCTATTTTCTTCAGTAAATTCTTTCCTCTTTTCTTGATCTCTACCAATAAATTTTTCTTTTCTTAACTAAAAAAAGTAAGGACTACTCAGGGTTTCTTTTCAAAATAAGTACAATTTCAATTTTAGAACAGGAACAGGCTAGAAAGAAAGACATTCCACCAAAGGGCTGTCAGACGACACAGCCGGGACCGTTCTGGAGCTTGTGGACCCCTTGGGCCCCTGGCTCTTCCAGGCTGGGTTCGGGCATTGGAATCTGCTCTAGAAGTATCATGAGACTCACTGTCGTTCGCTCACTCACTCGCTCAGTTTTTTCACATGTCAAACCCTACTTCCTCCTCTGAGCTGCTATAAATTGAAAATTCTGACTGGAAAGCATTTTTCTTGTCCTCCTAAGAGCATAAACTCACTCAGCAACTCTGAAGGACTCTCTTCTGGGGTGAGAACAAAACATGTCACAGCACCAAGAAAACACGCTGTAGTGATTCCCCAGCTTCCTCTCGTGGTCGCTTTGTGGCGTCTCGTGCTGATCCGTGTAGATCTAGCTCGCTGTTAACACTGGATGCTGTGAATTCAGCATCATTTAACTTATTTGCGTTATCCTGTTGCAATCGCGCGTCATTATTGAATAACTGACAGGAGCATGGAAAGGGTGTTATTAATGAGTGTTCACCTTCTCGTAAGTTAGCAGCAGCCCACGAGGGAAGCAGGACCAGGAAGCTGTGTAGCAGGAGCGAGGAGGCAGCGGGCCTGCGGGCACCGAGCACCCTCCCGGGTGGGCCCACTCCCTTCCCTGACGGCCGCGAGCCACCTGGCTCCAGGCACGTGGACCTGACAGGAGCGTGGTCGGGGCGGGCTGCAGCCAGACCTGTCAGCGTGGGGTGACGTGGACCCAGGGAGGAGGGAGGACCCCGTGTGTGCAGGGTCCCACGGCTCGGCACATGGGATGTGGGTCTGGCTCCACGTGCCACGGCTTCACTGGGGAAGGGGCCCGGGATGAAGTGCTCGTCAGATGCCGAATCTTTAAAGCAGCTCGCTGAGGGGTTTCTGTTGCTGTTCCGCGTGTGGAGACGCGACGATGCAGAGGATTCATGGCTTACGTCCCGCAGGTAACATACGTGGGGGGACACAGCTGCTGTGCTGGGTGGGATCTCCATCAGGGGGCAGCCCCGGGGACGGGGCCTTGACCAGACAGCCACGTGTGTCTGACCTGGGCTCTGTCCCGACTGCGTGTCGCTGCGTGTCAGGGTGGGCGTCCAGGAGGACGTGCCGGGGCTCCAGCCCGCGGCGTCTGCTCCCTTTCCTCCAGGACGGTGGCCTCGCTGCCGAGTGTGCGCGTGGGTGTAGGAGAAACCCCGGGTTTCAGCTCCTGCCCCAGAACGGAGTCTCTTCCCCACCTCCACTGCAGAGCCAAGTGTGCTTTGTGCCTGGACAGGCGATTAACTGGACTCTCACGAGAGTGACTGATTCTTCCTAAGAATTTGGCAGCCACCACAAACTCTTTTTACAATCAGTTTCCTTCTTTGTGTATATCTGCAGAATGAGCCTAAATAAATTGCCGATTTGGGGTCCAGTTCAATAAATAACTAAGCAGGTGACAGGAAGGAATACCCCTAATTCATGAGCCCCCAGCTTTCGTCCAAGTTCTGAGCGTCACCTGCTGTGTAGTAAGTTTTTCATTTCCTGTTACTTTGTTCCATTAAAGAAACTCCGAATATTACATTAACTCATTGTGACATTTTTTTAATGATAGAAGAAAACCTTCAGTAGAAAATAAAACCGTTTATTATAAACAAGGCTAGAACATCCTGGGAAGAAAAGCTGAGGACTCAGTGAGAAAGTTGCTCTCAGAACACTCACAGACCTTCCCTGAGGGTGAAGCATATGCTGGAGACGTGGGAGGCGTGGACCCAGGAGCGCGGGGTGCCCGTGTGCCTTTCCGGGGCTCACCGAGGGGGTGGACCCGCAGAGGCACACACGATGGACGGTAAGCACTGTGCTCGGAGGACGGCGGGGAGCCCTCGGGGCTGTGCAGCTCAGGCTGTCCCTGCGTTGTCGTGTCCACACGATGGAAGGGTCTGCAGCTGAGAGACAGAGCAGTAAGAAGTCCAGGGGTCTCCGGAGATGACTTTCAACCTTGACTGTGAGGAATATGACTGAGCAACTCAGGTGAAAAGGAGCTTGTAGGATATTATATCCACAAAGACCCCCCAGGTGAGACAGAGTGACAGCTTCGGGCAAACAGCCCTGAGCATTCTCACTTTAAGGCAATCAAGGTGAACACTGACACATGCTGAGGACAGTGAGCTTTGCAGCAAATTCAGGGTGTGCGCAAAACCACCTGCTGTGATGGCTGAACATAGGGCGTCAATAATTCCTGTAAACCGTGCAAGTAAGGAAAAGTGAATGGGGGGGAGTCCGCAGTGGAAGGCAGAGCGTGGGATAACCAAGACCACGCAGTCACGTGGAAAATTGGCACGAACAAGGCTTTGCTAAGAAATAAGCCAAAATGTCTGCTCAGTGAAGCGTCCCTGCCCCACGGTGCTCCAAGCCCCCAACTCCGACGTGGGCTCAGCCCCCGACACCCCGTGCCCCTACCCAGGGGGTTTTACACAGGCACGCACAGACACATCTTCTTTTCCATTTCTTTGCACATTTTGGCCCACTTCTGGCCCCTTCTTACTGCTCCGTCTCACAGCTGCAGCCTGTTCCATCGCGTGGCCACCACGTCGACTTCTCTCCAAGGCAGGGACACAGGTTGTTGTCAACACTTTGCAGCTTCAGCGAGGCCATGGGTGCCTGGTGCACTTGCATCTGTATGTTGGAGACGTGTCTCCTAGAAAAGAAATTGCTGAATCCAAGCACAAACGCGTATGCAGAGTTGACGATCGCTGCCGAGCATCCGAGGCTCTCCTCCCACGGGCGGGGCCTGTAGGCCTCACTGGTCACGTCTCGACGGTCCTGCACGTGTGCTCGGGTTCTGCCCAGTTACTTGGGTGAGACGCGGCAGCCCGCACAAACTTAACTTGCATTTCTCAAATCATGAGCGAGCTTGGACATCCTTCCGTGTCTTTCAATAACGTCTTTATTGAAATGCAGTCCATACACTACAAAATCCACCCTTTCAAGACACACAGTTTGGGTGTGGCATTTCGTCTGTTCTGAGCATTCACACCAGGCCGCCCGCACCGCTGACCCACGAGCCCTCACTCTCACCCCTTCCTCCTGCAGACCCCGGCCTCACTAATGCGCCTTCTGTCTCTGCAGTCACCTCTTCTGGGAGTCTAGCGTGAACTGGCCCGTACAACCTTTTGTGGTTTTGGACTTTGCGATCTTTCCCGTCAGGCCTCTCATTCACATGTTCTTGCCCGTGCCGCCGTGGGCACGAGCACATCCTTCCTTCACTGTGGGACAGTCGGCCCTTGTGTGGCTGCAGCTCACTGTTCCGGTCCACTCATCGCTGGATGGACATGTGGGTTGTCTTCCGTTTGAGATGTCATGAATGAAGCTTGCACGTGTTTGTGGATGTGCGTTTTCAATTCTGAGCATGTACCTCGGAGGGGAAATGTTGGGTCGCTAGTAACTCTATGTTTACCATTTTTAGAAAATGCCAGACTCGAGCTGATCTCTGAACTGATGGCACCATTCCACATTCCCACAAGCAATTCCTCTGCGTCTTTGCCAGTGCATGTGTCTGCCTCTTTGTCTCCGTCATCCTAGTGTTTTGATGTGAGTTCCCCTGATGCCCAGGGGTGCTGAGCAGCTGTTCATGTGCTCACGGGCTCTCTGTGCACCATCTTTGGAGCGACGTCTGCCCAAGCCCTCCGCCTGTTTTTATTAGAGGCTGTCGGTCTTTTCTTGTTCATTTGCAGCTGTTATTCCCATAATCTGGACACGATTTACCAGATCTTGCGTCAGATGTGTGCTTTGCAAGTATGTTCTCCCATCTTTTTACGTTCTTCAGATGAAGAACGGATTTTTAAAATTGTGATGGAGTTCTGCTTTAGGGGCACAGACGCCAGCCCAGCTTCCTTCACCTCACCTCTGTGCTGTGTGTGCTGCATGTACACGCACGTGCGTGCGTCCTGGTGTCCGCCGGGTCGGATGCGGACGTCTGTCCTGTCCTCCTCCTCCTGGGTCCTCAGGTTTCATGACCTCTGTCCCTTCTTCCTTCCTTTCGCTCTCAGTTACTGGATGAACTCTGGGGACTGGCCTTCCAGCCTGCTCACAGTTACGACTCCCTCTCAGAGATCAGTATACTCAGGGGCAGGAGCTCCCCCTTGGCAATGATTGTTTTTCTGGGTTTTAAGGAAATGGAGTGTAAAGCAGACTTGAAGTAACCTATTTGCTGTTCCCCCAGAGGTGCCGTGGACCTTCTCCCACAGCCCGAGGCTCCCCACCTGCACTGGGGCCGCGGCAGAGGTGAGAGCAGCACGGAGCACCCTGTGGAGTCCTGGTGGGCGCTGGTTTCGTGTGATGTCAGCCTGCACGTGGGTGGCACCTGCTCGTCCTCGTGAGCAGCCCCTGACTGGCCGCGTGCTGCACAGGCTGCCAGGCTTTCCCTGGAGACATCCGACCGACGGCCGCAGTGTGAGAGCTGTTCCCTGCCTGGCTTCCATCTCTGCCAGCCTCTGTTCAAGAAGGGAGATGCAACCTGAGGCCCACGGATGTGGACCAAGGCTTCCTCGAGGGAAACGCCACGCCCTCGCACCTGTGCATGAACCCTGCTACTGAAACTCATAGCACAGGCGGCTCACTCCACAGCGGAGACTCGGGAACGCTCAGCAAGCGCCGCAGACGGGAGCTCGCAGCAGGGCAGCCAGAAGGCTTTGTTTCTTCTTCCACTGGAATGACCACGTGTTTCCTGTGCTGTGTTCAATCCCTGCGGTGAATCATGCGGATTGAGTTTGGGGGTTAAACCAACCTTGTGTTCTTGGAATAAATCCCTCTTAGACACTGTGTATAATTATTTTTGTGTGTTGCTGGATGTGGTTTGCCAGCCTTTTTGAGAATGTATGCTTGCTTATTCATCAGGTATACTGAGCTGCTAATATTTTTAAATAAACATGATATATCGCTTTTTAAATTACAATAAAATGTTTAATATTTTTTAATTATAAGAAATTATCAGAGATTAATAGACACTTCATCAAAGAGGGAATATAAATAACCAATGAGCATGTGAAAAATCTGCAATTTCATAAGTAATCTCATACATTAGATTAAAACAACAACAGAGCATTATACATATTTGTTAGGTCATCAGAAATGCATAAATCAGTGTTGGCTAATGACTCTAGGTAGAGACAATCCTAGGTGTCCTGCTGAAAGTTGCAGTGTGTATTATAAGTGTTAAAAAATATTCTTATTTTTCATTAATAAATTATATAATAAAGATATAAATTGAATAATGATAATGACTAAAAGTAACAAATGATAAACACAAAGATTTATCTATCATGATATTCTGAAATATTGTATCTGTTAGCAAAACATAATTTGAAACAGTGGGAGTTGGTTAAATATACTATGGTTCATACAATGTAACAACAGGCAGCCGACACAAATGATGCTGTAAAAGAGTATTTCCTGGCCTGGAGTGTTATCCGCAGCACATTGCTAGGAAGTCATTGTTACAGCAGTGTGCCGTGTTAACAGACTGGATGTGTTGCCCCGAAAGTCGTATGTGGGAGCCCTAATCCCCGGTGTGAGTGTGTCTGGAGAGCGGGTCTGTGAGCAGGTGATGAAGGTTAACGTCCCTGCAGGGGGAGAGACCCCAGAGCCCCCTCCTCCACGTGAGGACACACTGAGAGGGGAGCGCTCTGCCCAGCAGCCAGACTGGCCGGCACCTTGATCCTGGACGTCCGGCCTCCAGAACTGCGAGTCACAACTGTCTGTTGTCTACAAGCCACCCAGTCTGTGGTGTCTGGTTAAGGCAGCCCAAGCCAGCCTATCGTGCAGTGCCAGCCCATTTTCCACTTTCCTGAAACAAAGTCTGTGTGTGTGAGTGTGTGTGTGTGTGTGTGTGTGTGTGTGTGTTTAGAAAAAGAAGGAAACGGTACCACCTGCAATTGCCTCATGATTATAGGGTTACTCCTGAATTATGTTCCGCTTCATCTCCGTATTTTAAACTAGGTGTACATATTTATCAATAAAAACACAATAATTTTTAAACCGGAAGCAGGGAATTAAAAAAAAAATTGCCAAAGTCAGTAGTTCTGAAGAAAAGAATCCAAAGACATCACCTTAACAGCACGCCTGGGGGACGTGAAGATCCATCTCCGGGCCTCTACAGTCTCCTATGGAACTTAACGTCCACAGTAACTTATTGGAGCCAGAATAAATATTCGAAAATTAGAGTTTTAAAATATTTCATTATTTTTAAAAGACATATACATATATAAACATAATTACTGATATAGAAGATTCTGGGGAAGTGTTTTGTAAAGAACAGCAAAGAAATAAGCAAAATACTCACAGAATCAAATTCTTTTTTTTCAGTCATTTTATTTTTTTTCACTTTTTCATTACATGTCACAGGTGTACATTATAGTGATTCACAATTTTAAAGATTTTACTCCATTAATAGTTGTTGTAAAATGTTGGCTGCGTTTGCTGTGTTGTACAATGCATCCCTGTAGCCTATTACATACCTCACGGTTGCACCTCACCCCCCACCCCGTCTACCTCTCCCTCCTCCCCTCTCGCTAGTTTGTTCTCTACGTCTGTGAGTCTGCTTGGTTTTCGTTACATTCACTAGTTAGATTTTTTTAGATTCCGCATATATGTGATGTCACCCCGTATTTGTCTTTCTCTGTCTGATGTATTCACTTAGCATAATGCCCTTGGGTCCACCCGCGTTGCCGTAAATGGCAAAGTTTCGTTCTTTTCTATGGCTGAGTGGCATGTGTGTGTGTGTGTGTGTGTGTGTGTGTGTGTGTGTCTATATATGTGCACACACACACCCCACACCTTCCTTTGTTCATCTGTCGATGGGTGGTTAGGTTGTTTCTGTGTCTCGGCTGCTGTAAATAGTGCTGCTGTGTATGTGTCTCTTTGAATTAGTGCTTGGGTTTTTTTTTTTGTTTTTTTTTTTTTTTTTGGCTATATACCCAGGAGTGGAATTGCTGAGTCATTTGGTAGTTCTATTTTAAAATGCTGAGAAACCTCCGCATTAGAAGTTTATAGAAAATCAAACTCTTAAAATATCTGATAAACCACTTTCACATAAAATCCATCTGTAAATTTAGAAGGATGATAACTGAAAAGAAACATACGAATACTGGGTTACAACCCCCCAGAAAAAGCCCACTGCTGAAAAGTTATGTTCCTTGATTTAAGGTAGCAACAACTAACTTTCACACTTGCACCTGTATTTAAACATACACACTTACATTTTCTGTTGGTGCACGACGTTAACTCACACCTTCAGGAGGAGCTGGTCCGGTGCCTGCCCCGAGCTCCAGGCGGTCCTCCCGGGGCACAGCTGCTGCACGGGTTCCGGGTTCCTGTAACCAAGACCCACGTCCACAAAAAATCGTGTGTGTCCTTCAGGCTTAAGCTGACTTTTCAGCGTACAATCATGTTCCCATTGAAACAGCGTTCTGATGAACTCATCTATAATTTTTTTAAGCAGAAGAAAGCAAAGGATAACTGAATTTTCACTTCATATTCTTAGCCAGGAAGACCCTTCAAGCAGTCCTATCTTTTTTTCCAGCATATTTCTGTAACATGAAAGGTAGCTGTAGAGAAAGTAATGTCTGCAGCCAGGCAACTATTTTATGATGATTTCTATGTCATTTCAGTCATAACATTTGTGCAAAAATCACTGAAGCCGCACAAACCAAATGCTTCTGAAAAATAAAGGCACATTTGCCAAAAAGTGAGGGAACTAATTAGAAATTCTTTATGTTGTGCTTTGCAAACCCTGAAAAGTCGACGTATCACCCGTGGATCTTTTGGGGGTGCCCCGTGCCCTCTCGGGACTGCGTGTACGTGCCATGTGGCCTTCTCTGGTGCTGAGCAGTCCAGCAACCGCTCCCTGTCACGGGGCCACATCGCCCCATTTCATGCCGAGGTCTACTGCTGACCTGGCCCTGGCCTGTGTCAGGGTTCTGCCGAGCCGTTGTTTCTCTGGTGGAGGCTGGGGTGGCCCCACCAGGGGACTGCACAGCAGGGCCCCCGGCTGCCTCCCCGCTGTCCTTGAGTTGGGAGCGGCTGCCTCCTTGCTGAGCTCCTGCTGACTCTGGGGCTGAACCACCGGCTTTCCATCCAGATCCCCTCTGCCTTACCCTGCCCTCCCTTCCAGTCCCCACAGCCTGAGCTCCCCGGTTCTAGAAGTCAGCCTTCACTTCAGCAGGAAGGTTCAGGGGATGCTTACCGACACGTGTCCCTATCGGCCCAACATTTATCTTGCTTGCTTGGGCTTTCCCAGTCAGCAAGACAGCGGCATTACGTCCCGCCCAACGTTCACACCCACGCACTCGCACACGGCCCGCCCAACGTGAGTTCACCAGGTGCACACACACTGGGCCACTGCAAGTCTCCACCAAGCACTTCACTGCAAACAAAGGAACGTGTGGCCCGTCTGACCGTCTCCGCACATCTGCCAGTGGCCTTCATCCCCTTCCTCTTGTGCAGGTGCTGTTCCACGCAGCAGCAGGTCATTTCAGCACGTTAGCACAAGTGGGACCTTCTAAAAGGTATGAAAATGCTACTGAGTCCAAACTCATTCTGCTTGCCACAAGACAGACCAATAAACCAGGAGACAAGGTGTTGGGGAAGGAATAACAACTTCATTCAGAAAGTTAGCAGATCAAGAAGATGGGGGACCAGTGTCCCAAAGAACCATTTCCTCCAAGTCAGAACTCATGCTCGTTTTATACTAAAAAGGGAGGGGGTGCGTGGTTGCTGCAAACAACATGGGGACCACACGCATCCCTGTCTCAGCCTCCTGGGAGCACAAATCACAGGCTCTTTGTGAGGCCTCCCAGGACTCCCCAGAGCATCTGACACTTAGGCCTGCAATGATTTTTAGTCACAGCATCCAAAATTCCCAATCCTAATTTAGTGGAAAGCTACCCAGTTGTCTCCATGCATCTTCAGAGGTTAAAACTAACAAAGTTCATTTTATTTACATATATGTAGCAGAGAGCAGAACTGATTAAAAAAGAAGAGGAAGAAAAAAAAATGTGTATTTAAAATGTAGGATGAAGGCCAGGTCCAGAACCAGGTCCGGAAAGAGCGCTGTCCCCTGCCCCCTGCTCCAGGGGACGCACGTTTGCTGGTCCCTGCCCCCTCTGCACTGCGGACTGTGTCAGGGGCTGGCCGGCAGGCAGTTTTAGACCTTCATCTGGGGTCTTTCTCTCAGGGCTGCGCTTGTTTGCATACATCCTGCATTTACTTAGGTAGTCGCAACTCAAGCAATGCCAGTTTTTTTGAAACAAAGTATTAGTTTTAAAGTTGGTTTAAAAAGTACAGTTGCCACTTTTATTGGGCAGTCATAAGTTAGTAAGATGAGGATTACCAATTTAACAGGTTTCATTTCCCTTAATTTTCCTAAACAGCAGCGGGTGGCAGGGGGAAGAGGGGCTGCACTTGCTGTAAGAGACACACAAGCCCCACGAAGAGCAGAAACCCCAGGGGACAGGGTGGTGGCTGCCCCAGCCGTCCTTGCAGGACACGCCCGCCGGGCACGGGCAGGGATTGAAGCAAGGCTAGAGTTAGTCAGAAACATTTCAATTTTGATCAAACCTGTCTTTTCCTAAAATAAGAAAACCAACCCAGTAATTTAAGATGATTTTTTAATCCCAGAAATACTAGTACAAGAAGTTGATTACCCTTGAAGAGTGCTGCAATTGCTTGGGGGTTTTGGTCCCCAGAAACGCCTTATTCACGGACGATGGCGTTCAGAGCATCGCTGTCCTTGGGTGAGCGTCCTCAGAGGAGGCGGCGGGAGTGTTCTGTTCAGAGCAAATCCTTCCAAGCCCACAAACCAATCATTCCTTTCAAATGCGCTTGGTGACCGTCACGTAGATTGTCACAAAGAAACACAAAATCTGTGAAGACTGGAAGATTTTGCATCTATTCACAGCCACATGCCCACAAACCCCAAAATACCCACAGTATCAACTTGATTAAGAAGGCGGAGCAGAAGCAAAACAACTTTAAACAAAACCGTTTGACGCAGGAAGTCCCAGTTCGTTAAGCCTCTATTTAGAACCTGTGACTGGGCCTCTGAGCTGAGGATCCGAGCTCTGTGCAGCGACGCCGGCCAAAGTTAGACGGAGCAGCTGTTCCGGCCACGCTCCATTCATGGGAAACCACACAGGGGCTGACTGTCTCTGAATAGCTATGAGATCACTGCGGAGCGTGAACGAAGCAGCAAGACTGTGCGGTAGTCATGTTTTACATTTTGGAGAAATTTTATGTTAAACTAGAAATTTCACTATACTCGTTATCAAGACAAAAGCTAGAAATAGCCTTTAGCAGAGACATTGAAGCCCTGGAAAATGAGCTACCGCTTTATTTTTTATCCTTTTAACTTCTTGAAAGTTTTTGGAATATTTACACTTCATATATAAAGATACTCCACATGTAAAGACAAGGAAATCTGGGTTTCAAACCCCGGTTTGGAGCAGGACAAGGGGGGCATTTAAAGACGGACGAGGGAAGCCAGACTCCGCGCACAGCAGACGACCACGATGCGAGGAGCCGACGTCTCTGTCGGCCCGACTGTCGCAGTCACTTCACCACGCGCATCAAGTCACCGTGCTGTGCTCCTTAAATACACGTAGTTTTCACTTAAAAACATGCAAATAAGCTTTTTTAAGTTAATGAAAAAGAAGATAGGGAAAGAGTGGGCTTCGTATCAGTCTACCTAAACGCTTCGTTTGCCTTAGTACTCAGAGTCATTTCTTAAATGAAACAACTTTTCATCCAGTAAGCACGTTAGCCACAGAACAAACACAGAGTGAAATCATCTGCTTCTTACTGGGAATCCCGTGCAGCGGTTCTGAAAAGCCGGTCTGCTGGTCCAGCAGGGTCACATCAGCACGAGGCTGACGGTGGCGGCGTCAGTACTCACCAGGGCTCTCTGGAGGAGTGGTCAATAGGACATATGTTTCCTGCACACACTCACGTGTGCATTTGTGTGTGTACGTGTGTGCGTGAGTTCAGGGCTGGCTCACGTGACGTGGAGGCTGAGGCTCGCAAGGGCTGCAGCCTGAAGGCCTGAGAACCGGAGAGCTGATGGCGTCGGCGCTGGGCCAGGTCCGCCGGCAGGAGCAGCCCACGTCCCAGCCCGCACACCGTCCGGCGGGGGCAGCGTCCCTCACTCCTCCTTTCCCTTCCGTCAGGCCCCCTGAGACTGGACGGCACCCCCCCACGCTGTGGAGGGCAGCCTCCCCCACTCAGTCTGCTGACTGAAACGTGAATCGCATCCAGAAACACCCTCACAGACACACCCAGAACATCTGACCAAATATCTTGGCACCCTGGAGCCCAGTCAGCTTGGGCAACAGCATGAGCTATCACAATCAAAATGTAAGTTAATCCTTTTAGCCCAGATCAGCGACAAATTATCTCCTGAGAGCTTCCAAGACTGCCCCACTCGGCTCCCTCGTCCAGCCTTTTGTCCTCTGCCGGCCTCGTTCTCTAGCGCGCGCAGAGAGCCACAGAGATCGGTGGCAGGAGGTCTCGCGGGTCAGACCCCTCACCCAGAGCACCCCCGGGGGCACAGGCAGAGGGGCTGGAAGGCGGGGAGCCGGGAGAGCCTGCCGTGGCTCTCCCGGCTCCCCTGCAGCTGGTCAACTGCTCAGTCACAGTCTCCCCATCTTATGTTGGCGGCAGGCAGGTAAGATGAGCGGTCTACTGTCTTTCTAACTGCAGCCTTGGAACTGGAATCTTGTTGCCAACGCGGAAGGTCCCCTCCTCCCAGAGTGTACTTGACTGACAAGGGCATTCTTTACCCTGGAGAATCGGGACGCTCAAGCACCAGATTTCAGGAAATGCACCCGCCACCCCCACCATGGGCTGTGAGTTCCTTGAGGGACAGACTCTGCTCGTCTTTGCCCGCCCAGGACGTGCACAGCTTCCTGGCGCGTGATGCATACGTATTGCATTTGTGTTGAATTAATCTATACGCCTTTGTCATTGAGTCTTTTATATATTTAAGTATCTTAAAATAACTATCTAGTTTTTATTAAATACAAACTAAGTGCCATTTTTTAAGAATATATATATTTTTTGTCTTTCTTTGTATCTACAAGAAAGCCATGAAGGAGACTTGAAAGGGTTACTCTGACTTAGAGAGACACAGGAAGCACTGCCGAGAAGAGACTGAATCCACCCAGCTTTCACCCTCTTTACTTCACTAGACGCAAAAATCAGACTCCTGTGTTTAAAAACGCTCCTATATGTTTGTGATGTATGTTTAGCAAAAAACCCTAAAACTTAGCAAACATACCTGAAAATGGTGAAGATCTTTAGGATAATGCAAGTATTTATAAAATTATAATATCTACACAAAGCAAAAGTCAGTGATGAGCCAGTCCATCTAAAATATCTTTCCAAAGTTGAGAAGTCGATAGACTAATACTAAGAAATATTTTAGAATTTAAATTTTGAAATACTGTCTCTAGAGGGAAAGAGAAAAGATGGCATACTCTTGGGGTCTAATCCAATATGCAGAGAGTTTGGCATTTCCCTTCTCACAATAAAAAATTGAAAATTAACAACTTTGTAGATTCAGTGTAGAACTGAGGTTGCAGGGCCAACAGCCACCTTGGAAACTGAAGAGACAGACAGGTGAAGACAGAGAATCACAGAACAGAAGCCCCGGGAGCCGGCAGCTGCGAGGAAGCCTTAAAGGGGGCTGAGTGGTTCCCGGAGATTCATCTGGACAAGCTTGGGAGATTCAAGTCCCTTTGGGCCAAGCCGTTGGAAGGCCCCAGCTTTTGTGAGTTCTGCCTCCAGGAAGTCCTCCAGGTTCTCAGAATGAAGATCAGAGAAAACTCCCCTCAAGCTTTCGCCATGAGAGGGGGAAACGGCCGGTATGACATAAACCCGGGGCTCTCTCCTGCGCACGAGGCCTGCCTTCAAGGGAAACTGCTTTACCAGAGCCTCACCACCTGGAGGCTCGTCAGAGCCTGACCACTGGGAAAGGAAGACGGCCAGCGGCACTGGCTCCAGCCTCTCTGTGTCCCTCTGAGGGAGGTGTGGAGCAAGAGGCACCCGTTCAGGAAAAACCCCAGGACGCAGTCTAACTGCGAGACCGAGGCCTGGGCACGGGGCCTGGGGGGCGTCCCTCCCCTGCACCGCACCACCACACCCACGAGTCCCTTGAAAAACAACAAGTTTCACAGCTGGAAGAGCCACATATCTGACACTGAAAGACAAAAAGTGAGACAGACACAAGGACACCGGAGGAAGCCTTGACCTCTGACACCACAGCTACGGAAAACAGGACACACAGCCTAACCCCAGCCAGACAAACACGAAAGCTTAGACCAAGGGCTTGGTTAGCTCAGTGGCTTTAACCCGGTACATCACGTCTGGCTTTCAACAAAAAGTGACCAGACCTGCGACAAGGCAATAAACGCAGCCTGAAGGGACAAAGTGTCAGACCCAGAATTTCAGAATGATCAGACGTGAATGTGAGACAGTGACGCTAAACACGCCAAGATCCTAGTGGGAAAAATAGACAATGTGTAAGAGAAGATGAATAATGTAAGCAGAGAAATGAAAACTCTAGGAAGGAATAGAAAGAAAATGCTAGAAAAAAAAAAAAAACAAAAACACTCTAACGGAGAGGAAGAGTGCCTTTGATGGGCTCGTAGTCTGGACGCGGCCAGAGAACCAGTGAGCTCGAAGACGCATCAGCAGAAATTTCTTGAACTAAAATGCAAAAAGAGAAAAAAAAAGGAAAAAGACAGAGTGTCCAAGAACTGTCACACCATTACGAAAGGTCTATAACACATGTGTGCTGGGAATACTAGAGGGAGATGAGAGAGAAAAAGGAATAGAAAACAAACTGAAATAAAAATGCCTGCCTGAGAATTTTCCAAAATTAATGACAGACACAAAACTGCAGATCCAGAAAGCCCAGAGAACACCCACTAGGATAAATAACAGAAAATCTGCACCTAGTAGATCATATTTAAACTTCAGAAAACTAAAGACAGAGAGAGTCTTGAGAGCGTCCAGAGACGGGGGAAAATGCCTCACTTAGCTGGGAGCAAGGACAAGAATTATGTCAGACTTGTGTGAACAAACCGCACAAGCAAGAAGAGAAAGGCTTATGGTATTTAAAGCGTTGAAAGGAAATACTCCTGCCTAGAATTCTGCATCCAGCAAACTAATTCTTCAGAAGTGAAGGAAAATTAAGACTCTCTCAAACAGAAATTGATTTAAAGCCAGCAGATCTGCCCTGTGAGGAATATTGCAGAGGTTCTGCAGAGAGAAGGAGAATTGCACAGGCCTGAAGCTCTGAGCTATGTGAAGAAAGGGCGCTGCGGAAAGAGTAAATGAAGGGAGCCTCCAGGCGGTGAATCTCTTCTGTGTGACACTGTGACGTTGATATCAGACTCACACCAGATTTATCCAGCAAGCAGTTGCCGTCCCAGAAGACACTAATGTGGCTGCACATTCAGGAGAAGTAGCTCAGATTCTGGCACTGTTCTGCCCATCCATACGCGTCTCTCATGTGTACTGTGTCTGCATTTGCACGTAGATGTGCAAACGCGTGCTGGACGCAGGCTCGGGGTCTTGGGGCAAGTGAACTGCGTGATATCTTAGAGTGATCTTTCTGGAGGGCAAAGAAAGGTGAAAAGCTTTGATTTTTATGACAATGTGAAAACCTTCATCTCTCTGCTGAGTTACAGTTGCATGTCTCCGCTGTAAAGGAACCAGCCAAGGGGGCTGGTTGAACGTTTGGAGATTATTAGACTTTAGAAACTGAATTATAAATTTGGCCACATCATTTGTTGAGATGACAGACGGGGCTCAGAAACACACATCATTGCTCTCTGCATCGCACTACCACTATTTAATTTTATGAGCTTCAGAAAGTGCTTTTAAGAGCATAAAGCCTGGATGCACTCACCAAAGGACCCAAGTGGCTTCATCTTCAAAATGTTTTTTGTTTTTTTGTTTGTTTGGGGTTTTTTGTTTTGTTTTGTTGTTTGTTTGGGGGGAGATAATTAGATATTCATTTATTTGTAATGAGCGTAGTAGGGACTGAACCCATGACCGCATGCATGCTAAGCACACACGCTACCACTGAGCTATACCCTCTCCGCATGGAATTGAGGAAAATCCAGGTTGGGGTTTTTTTCAGACTACACGGTGAACCCTCAGAGTGAAGGAAGGAAGAACCTGAAGCACAATGACTCTTCCAGAACAGTCCCTCCATCCCTGCAAACACTCATGGGCTTCTGGAGAACATGCCCAGAAGTACCTGCCCAACAGCAAAAATATTAGGCTGGGGGTCCCAAGTCTGAAGAAAGATCATGGACTCCTTCATCACAGTTGAGGTTTCAGATTAAACTGGAAGAAAGGCAGCAGTAGCCTTTGACCTCAGATTCACCTTACTTTCTTGCCACAGCATCAAGCTCTATTACAGAACCACAGGACCACGTGGACCACAGGGTTACAGGACCACAGGACCACATGGACCACAGGGTTACAGGACCACATGGACCACACAAACCATAGGACCCCAGGGTTACAGGACCACAGGACCACATGGACCACACAGACCATAGGACCCCAGGGTTACAGGACCACAGGACCACGTGGACCCCAGGGTTACAGGACCACATGGACCACACAGACCATAGGACCCCAGGGTTACAGGACCACAGGACCACGTGGACCCCAGGGTTACAGGACCACATGGACCACATGGATCACACAAACCACACGACCCCAGGTTACAGGACCACAGGGCCACAGGAACACATGGACCACATGGACCACATGACCACAGCTCTCTGCCTTGCGACTAGAAGTGAAACCGGAAAAGTCAGCTGTTCTGGCTTCTCTTTTCCTTTTTCTGTTCTTTTTTTTTTTCTGAACATAACTTCCCAATATCTCTCTAATAAGTCATTTCCCACAGTGGAATGGACTGCCTTGCTCTGCTGCCACCTTCACTCTGGGCTGCACAGGACTTTCCTGATTACATGCAGATGATCAAGCTTCCAGGTCAGCAGAACTGGGGTGAGGACACAGAGTGTGTTTTGACAAGGTCACAGGTGATCCTCAAGCAGGAGGGCCTGGGGTCCTACTTTGAGAAGATCCCCACTGGAAGCATCCAGACGCTTCACTTGAGTGCCAGCTGCAGTGAGGGAGGCCGTCCACACAGTCCCTTCCAGTTGTGAGCGTTCAGGGTTCAGTGACCGAAACTCCTCTTGGGGACGATGAATATGCCACATACGTGCCAAGCAGATGGAGTCAGACCCCCCTGGGCGGCGGAAAGACCGCTCAGAAAGCTTTGCACTCCTCCAAGTTAGAAGTGACACTTCCCTGCCTGGATCAACGGAAACTGAAGGGGCTTCTCGGCCCCACTCTCTCCGCTTCCGCGCGAAGCACCCCCAGGGCTCCGGTCTCTCGAGGCCGTTGTCAGCCTGGTCAGACTTCCCACGCCTACTAGATTGTCACTTGTGTTCTTTGCTGCAGTTTCCTAGCAAAAGTATCAAATGAAAGTTTTAAATCAAATTGACAAAATAAATACTGAGGCAACTGTTTTCTCCTGGAAGTCGATCACACCTGGTGACAGAACGATGGCACGCAGGACTGAGACCAAAACGCAGCAACGCGGGGAAGCCTACAGCTCGTTCTGGCAGCAGCATGTGAACTGTAAGCCCGCCAGCTGGGACGCCCAGCAACAGGATCAACCGTACCTGGGACCCCGGAGAGATTCCACGCTATTGTGACGAGCGCTGAGGAGACGCTGCTGGCCCCAGAGCTCTCTGCGGAGGGGACACCTGCCAGCCGTGGCCATGCTCTGCTCCGTGGAGAGGGTGCACCGACGGCTGCTGTTTTCCAGGAAAGTAACGCAGCAGCCCGGAAGCAGCCCTTCCTCACCCACCATCCCCCGACCCCGGCAAAAACAGGTCTGCTATGACCCATAGAGACAATATATTTGATAACATTAAGTGGTCAGTCTTTGCTGAGTCCAAACGTGCTTACCTGCCACCTCCGTCTCCCAGGGAAGGGCTGGAGCGGCTCACTCTGACCTCGGGCCATGACCGCATCACCGACCCGCACGCCTGGGCTCCCCGTCTGCCCTCCCCCGTGTCACCAGGGTCTCCAGCGAACATGGCGCTTCTGGGCTTTGGTTTTGAAATACCATGTGGTTCTGTGCTAGGCAACTTTAATTCACCTAGGGTTATTATCTTGTCCTCAGGACACTGGCCACAGGGCATCTTAACTGTTACAAAGGGACCAATAATTGGAAGTTTCCTGAGACAATCAAGATCTTCAAACCATATTCTGACGCTAATTGCCCTGAGGAATTTCCCATTTCCCCACAAATGCAGCACGTGGGATGTGGAGGATGCGCCATTTCTTAGAGCAAAATTGAATTTAAACAGTGGATTCATCTTTGCCATTTTTTAAAGTATCACATTAAAATCGTGAAAATCGACACTGAAAAATGAGACTAGCATTCAATAAAACACATGAAGAACAGAGAAAAAAAATGTATACAGAAAAGGGCAGCAAACTCACAGTGGAGAAGTAGGCGCTGACCTTTCCAGACAAAACGAGGTAATGGTTGAAGGAAATTGTTTTTGTCTCCCAGCCATTAAAACAAAACACAACAAAACTCCTCGCAAACATTTCTTTCTTCTGCTCGTGCAGGTGACCTGAACTACGAATGCAAGCGGCCCTCAGAGTGGCCAAGAGAGCACTCACTCTGCAAGGGTTTGCCAGGGGCTGTTGTGCATCAGGCCCTGAGCCGAGTTCTGGGGAAACAGGACGTGTTGTTAACCTCAAAGCTCTCAGTTCCGTTTGAGGCGGCGGAAAGTGGACAGTGCTTGGAGGGGACGACAGGAACGTGATTCACACTATTTATTGTAATGACAGCATTAGGGTGTCTGTTTATAGATTTTTCCTGATTTCTTTATTTTTGTAGGTTTACAGTGTACTCATCCTATGCAATAAGAAATCACAAAGATTTGATTTCAAAAGTTGTTTCAAGTTATTGAGTACGACTCAATCCAATATTCTTGAATGTTCCATTGATCCTAACTTCTGTGCTTCCTTGTACAGAAATTGTGGGAAAACATAAAACTATCTTTAGGACGCTGTATAAAACAACATCAAATTACGGCAGTGACCCCTACTGCTGATATCTCTTGAGATGCTTCTGAGACGGGAAGCAGGGCGCAGGCACAAGCACTGAAGGAACGACACAGCCATCAGCACCAAGATGGCGGGAGAGTCGCTCCCAGGGGAACGTGAGCTTCGGCACACGCTCGCTGTAGTGCAACAGCGGCTAGACGGCCCTCCCACCGTACCAGGACCGGCTCGAGGCTGACCACAAAGGTGAAAAGTGGGCGATGGCCCAGGGCCTGGGCCTCCCCGCCCCCTCCCCAAAGCGGCTGGAATACCCCCCCCCCCTTATTAGCACATGAAGTTGCCCAGCCCGTAAACACCGACAGCCCACGCCTCGGGCTGCTCTCGGTTTTCCCAGCTGACCCCACTCTCTCCTTCTGAGTGGGACGGCCCACACTCCATCCACTGCGTGCGTAACCCTTTGAATACATCTACCTTCACTCGCTGTGGCTCCCTCCTGAATTCCCTCCTGCGCGAAGCCAAGGACCCTCACTTGGTGGGATTCACCGAGACCGGGGACGCCGCCCTCCTCTCTGGCCCCGTTTCCTGCTGTCTCGTTCCCACACAGGATAATGCCGCAGTAGCGGATACACAGTGTGTACTTAAAATAGCACTGGGTTTGAAACTGTCTTGCTCTGCCCGGTACCAGGTGGTCATCTCCCTCGAGTTAACTGTGGGAGAGTCCTGACAGTGGCGGGCGGGTGGGAGGAGAGTTCTCATCTCAAACCAGGCCTTCACCTCCTTACTTCGCATGTAGTGGACACACCCTTTGCAAACGTAAGTTAGGTGGTGTTTTGGTATTTTGAATGTACGTCCAAAGTAAAGACAGAGAATAGCAAATTCCGAGTTTTTGTAAACTAGAAGCTGGGTAATCAGGGGTCGGACGCTGTGCCTGAGCAGCCAGGCTGGTTGTTGTCAGAGCTGCGAATCAGGGTGGTGGAGAAATGTGGGGTGTCCCCTAGGCCTTGTGCACTTCTGAGGGACCGTATCCGACTGCCCCACCAACACCATGAGTCTGCACACATTGCACATACACACAGGGAGACACACAGAGAGAAATACACACAAACACACAGGTACACACACGAGGGCCGTTATGCCCCCGGTCCATGCACAAGTGCGGGTGGGCTGAGCCCTGCTCCGGGGCAGCGCAGACCCGCATGCCCGGGCGGCGCCTTCTGGCTGGTCTGCCTGCCTCATCCCAAAGCCACAGAGGGAAGTCGTGTCTCTGGCACCCTGGGTGCTGCTCCCACTGGTACCTACCCACCCGGCCTCCTCAGCTGCTTCCCAACCTGGGGACCTGTCACTCCTGTAGGGGCTGGGACAGCAGACATGCAGTCGGGATGCGCTCCTCCACCAGCCTCTGAGGGCGGGACGGCTTCCACTGACCGAGACCCGGCCACCAGCGGGCGGAGGAGCTGCTTCCAGGGGTGACACACACAGATGTCCCGTGACCCTCGGAGCAAGACTGATGGAATTGGCTCCTTCCACAGATAAGGCTGCAGTTCCATCCCCAGGACCCGGGGAAGTCTGGCGGGGACGATGTATTGGGGTTATTTAAAATGTCTGGAGACTGGACTCCCGAGTCCTCGCCCACACTCAGCCTGGATTTCAGATGTGGGGTCTGTGATTCAGGGCACTGCCCCCGTTTTCTGCACCATCAGTAAGTCTGACTTGGTTCTGATTTCCTCGGCTGCTGATTCGACATCAGACTCTGGACAAAGGGAGATGTTTTTCAGGGAACAGGAGAGTATGAATTCGTCAAGGCCTTGAGACGAGGGAGCTTTGTCAGCGCCGGTGAGAGCAGAAACCTGCCCTGGGGAAATGGTCTTATGGCCTTCACACTGGAAATAGGTTTCTGGTTGAAAGTCAGATGACTGTGAGGCTGGTCCCTAACTGTGGGCAGAACAGGGGGTTCCGATGTCCACATCTGCTTAGCCGAAAACATGCTGCGAAGTAGCAGTCACCCTCCCCGGCTGTGCCTTACATCAGACACAGGACCTCAGACATGACCAGTTCTGAGGGCAGCTACCATTCAGAGTGACAGAATCACAGTCCCTCACACCAGGGACCCTCAGAGGCCTTATCTCCACAGATTAGGACTTCCTGAGAGTTTGAACCTTGCCTTGACCAGCCCCGTGCCTCCAGGCCCCGGGATTGGGGGCAGGTGTGGGCCGCGTGCCGCGGGTGGAGGGGCTGCTCTTACTGATCAGGCGTTTCCTCACTTGTGCTTTGGGAGGTTGTAAGAGTCGACTTCATAAGAGGAGGGTGCTTCGGGCTGGGCAGCAGCTGGTGGGGGGAGGAATGGTGACGGAGACACAGGACTGTCCCTGCTCCTTCGCCAGCCAGGCTCTCGGGAGAGGGTGTAGCCAGAAGCCCCAGATCTGGAGGGAAAGCCCACCTGTTCTAGGCGGTGGTCCAGGGGCGCACGTCCCACACGTGCACACGCGTGCGCACGCTCACTCATGCAAGTCTCACACGTACCCATCAGTAAACACGAGACCTGCTTCCCTCCTCTTCTCTTGAACACGCAGCAAGTAAAAATAGTTATGATTAGTTACTCGTAGAAAATGAAGACCTGGCAGCATTACCAATGGCTGCTCTCACACGTTCATGATTTGCATCACTGCCGCTGGTCCTGAAAGAATTCTTCCCTGACCAGGGACAGGGCGGTGGTCTCACAAAGAAGTCGGGAGGGAACAGACCTCAGCCTGAAGCCCACGGAAACCAGCCGAGCGTCTGGGCCTGCTGCTCATAATTCACGGGGAACACGCGGCTTTGAGCTTGAACTTTTCCTGCCAAATCTTGGCTTATGTCGTGTCCTCAGCCAAACTACCAACAGCTCATGTTTTGAACCACTTACTTACAAAGTGCCACATTGGTTCGAGGAAAGATTGAGATTCTATGGGAAAACCATGAATCTCCAAAAAAGGAAAATGAGGAAACAAAAAGATACGGTTGCTCTATGAAAACACCACCTTCTGTAAGGCAGAGTTAATGGTGCTGACAGTGCCAAAGCCCCAGCAACACCCATGAGTAAGTCTCTTCCGTCGTCACTGAAGCAGGCGTATCCGGACACCAGGAGACACTGGGCGTCCTTGTAACGTCACCTCTCATTAGAGCGAGACCCCCCCCACCCCCCAGAAGGGAGCCTGTCTGCTCCTTCTCTCTGTCAGAGACCCAAAGGTCAGCTCGTGTCCTGCAGTCGGTGACACTGAAGTGTCCGTCTCAGACGTCCCCTCCTCCCGGGCGCCTCCTCTGTCCCCTTTCCAGGTCAAACCCGAGCGAGGCCGCTCGCCCGCAGTCCTGCTCTCTCTCCTGCTACAGTGACTCATCTGGCGTTTCCACTAACGCGTCCCCTGCAGAAATCCTGTCGGTAGGTGTTCTGTAGCAGGCACTGTCCTAACAACTCGCAGCACCCAAGTGAACAAAGAGAGACCCCTGTCCTTGCTGAGCGGGCGATTAGGTGGGGCAGGGGGCAGACAAAAATAGGATAAATTAGGAAAACCTGTGGATGTTAAATAGTGATACGTGGTGACAAGGGACACGAGTCAGTGAGGGGACAGGGAAGTGGGGCAGCCAGCAGCTTCAGACAGATTTATTAGGAAGGAAGGACCATGAGCCCAGACAGGGTCATCATGGGGATTCAGAAAAACCGCGTGGGAGACGGCTGTCCGGCACCCAGCGTCAGGGTCGCCTGTGGGAGCTGCCTGTGGATTCGGGGAGGAGGAGTGGCCGGGACTGGGGACCTGCCGGTGGTGGCGGCCCCAGGGCCGGTGAGAAACAAGCTGGTGAATGAGACGCAGAGTGTCTGATGGCAGGGAGCTGGGAGGCCAGGGTGAGATGGTTGGTCCTGGAGGGCAGGTGACGGCCGTTCAGATGGGACAGGTGGGGTCACTGCATCCAAGGCAGTCAGTACGTGCAGTGAAGGATGGATAAGAAGTGCCACTGGCTCTTGTGTCAGGAACAGCTCCGAGGAGCCTGTGAGAGAGTTTCAGGGAAGCGCTGGGGTCAGAGCCCAGCTGGAGACGCAGGAGGAGGCGGAGGCAACGCGCCTGCTTCAGATGGCAGTTGCTACAAGGAAGAGCAGAAGGATCGAGCGGTGGCTGCAAGGGTCCATGTAATCGGGAAGGTTTCTGCTTAACACAGGAAAGATTACTTTACGTTTGTTGATGGGAATTATCCAACAAAAAGAAAAAATAATGACGCAGGAGATAGAAGGAGGACTTGCTGGAGTGACGCCCTTGAGCAGATGAAAGGCTGGATTTCCCCTGCGTGGTGAGCGTGTCTCGAGTGTGGGTGAAGACGCGCCCCTGACACCAGCGCCAGGGCGCGGGGGAGAGGAGGCCGGAGGAGGCGGGCGGATGCCTGGTCGTCAGAGCCAAGAAGGTGCCCGGAGGAGCTGCTGCAGGTCTGGGGAGGAAAGAAGGAGGGAATCGTCTTCTGGGGGTCATAGGAAGCGCAGGGCAGGGAAGACGGAAGGTGGTCGCAAAGTTGCACCAAGTCCTTCCGGGACGCTTACCTGGGGATCTGAAGGCTGGTTGGCCACTGTGGTTTCTGTGGTTTCCCTTCAACTGCCTTCAGGAGCTGAGACCTGGCGTAAAGGGGACAGAGTTCAACGTCACCCTGGTGGTGAGGAGGGGACGGGGGGGGGGGGGGGGGGGGGCAGGGAGGGAGCAGAGACAAGTTCGGACGGAGCGCGAGGGGCGAGGGCCGGGGCCGTCAGGAGCTGCCCTCACTTGATCTCCTGACTCTCCAGCTTCCAGCTTGGAGCAGGCACGGGCCCTGAGGCGTCTGTCACTTCCTCTGAGACCACCGCAGACGGCTTTCTCATCACTGTTTAAACTTTCACTCGTGTCTATCTTGGACGTTATAGTATTTCACTGCCCAATTTTTTCTGGGTAACGTCCTCACCCCTTGCTTTTTCTTCATGAAAAGCTCGTGGACTGCATACTTAACCAACGCTAACATCTGCTGCATTTTTTTATCTAAAACACCATCACTGCTCTAGCGTTTCTTGAGACCCTGGAGTGAAATTTCAGCATTTCAAATTCCAAGATAAAACTCCCCAGCTCTGAGAGGAGGAGGGAGAGGTGGGGCAGGGGGCAGTCAGCAGGAGGAGGCGAGGGAGGGGAGGAAGGACCCACTGCCACACAGACGGCAAACCCCCTTCCCCGTTAACTGCAAACACAGCTGCCCTCAGGGACCCATCGTCATCTCAGGTCGCTCTGCCTTAACGTGTATTTAAACAAGGCAACTTCTCCGCTCAAGGAACACAACATTTTACCAACTTCATGTTCCAGAGGAAATCTTATCACACCTACTCGGGGTGATATTCAGGCATGAAAAAGCTAATCTTAACACAGGCCACCTAGACAGCGGCCCTGCACTGCCCGTCTGAACTTTTTCCACTGAAGAGCCCTGTGAATTAAGGCCGCTGCAGTTCAGCTATTTGCCGGGTGAAGGGGATGCGAGCCAGGTGCTCGTCCTGCCCTCACAGAGAGCCATAAATTTTGAGTGACTATTTTATTTATTTCCAGGTGTGCAAATTTAGTCCAAAGAAAACCATGCAGGTGAACAGTGGGGACTTAACTGCAAAGCTCAGGTGGAAAGTGTCCCATTTCTGCCTCCAGCTCTCTGCAGACGCTTCTTCTGCTGCCCCTTCTCTCTAGAAGGGACACCCTTTGTCTCTGGGTTTCCTTCGGCCTCTCTGGCTGTCCCCTCTCTGGCCCCATGTTGGTTTCCTCGCTCCTCGGCTGCACCTCCAGTGCCGCTCTGCAGAGAGGTGGCCCTGATGCTCTGTGGGCGTCGCCCAGGTCACTCTCCCAGGCTGACTCCCCCGTGATGACGGATGTTACTAAATTTCCAGCTCCGACCTCTCTCCCAAGACCTGGTCCCTTCCGCCAGCCACCACAACACCCATGTCGCCTTCATCACCACCACGTCAACTTTGTCACCAACACTGGAAAAGCATTTTTAAGTTCCTGAATCATGTTCACAACCATTACCCCATTTTATCCTCCTAAAAATTCTACGAGATAGAAATGATTTCCATTTGATTCTCCCAACCAGCAAATGTTTACTTTCAGTTGTCTGTGATGGGGCTGGGGGCTATTAAATGAACCGTCCCTGGGACATGGAGGAGACTCAGTCAGTGGGGAGATGAGCACACCGACAGACAATTAGAACAGAATAAGGTGAGCACAGAGAGTTTACAGGAAAGGATGGGAGTGTGGGGTGGCACTGACACAGGGACACAGGGACACGGGGGAGGGGATACAAGGCATTTGGGGGGACGAGATGGAGGCACGGGAGCCGGAAACGGCAGAGGGTAAGCAGGCAGCTCAAGCACCCCGGCGTGCGGGGAAGGTAAACCTTGGGCACGGCGTGGACGGGGCGGCGCAGGTGAGGGGGGTCCGTGGGGCCGGACTGAGGCGGTCTCAGGTGTGGGGGCTGCCCAGCAGTCTTCAGCAAGGGTTTGGTAAGACCTCGCTTGTGTTCTAGGCAAAGTGTCTGTAACTGAGCAGAGGGTGAGTTCTGCAGGCAGACCTCAGCGGGGAGTCCAGGGCGATGCCATTGCAGTCGGGGGTGGGAACGCAGTGAGGACCCGACGCCTGGGGCTGCGGTTGGAGGAGGGAGGAAGGGGTGTCGTGGAGCTCTGGGGTTGAAGACAAGGGTCTCAGAGGGTGTGCTGAGAGCCCACGAGGGTCGAGGGTGAGTCCCGCGCTCCGTTGGCCAACACAGATGAGGAGGGTGGGGGCGTATAGCTGTCCTGGTGCTGGGTTAGGGTCGGGGGCATGGGAGCCCCAGTGTGGGGGGTGCCAGACCTCAGGGCAGCTGGAGGGGTGACAGCCTCTATGGGGAGACCAGAGAGCCAGCGAGGAAGGAGCTAGTGAGGGGACAGAAATGGGGGGCATAAAGGTGTTAAGAGAGCCATTTCAGCAAAAGAAACACGTGATCAACAGGGTAGTGGCAAGAAGCCGCAGGAACACTGGAGATGAGAAGGGTTAGTCTGACTGGAGTGAAGCGACATTGAAAAGCATTTTAAGGTAAAACACAAACCATAAAGAATAAGTTAATGGGACGTGAATAGACTACAATGGAAGAAGAGGAGCCAGTTTTAAAGAAAGAGAGTCACTTCCTCCAATGAGCATTTTAGGGAATAACCGTCTTGTACACACAGAAAGCACACTTCAGAAGTGGCCGGAGCAGAGGCCAAGGAAGATCATGAGCGACAGCCACCCAGGGCGCCCGTCGGCAAAGTGGGGCCTTACCCAGACCCCAGCGCCCCACCTCGCCCTGATGTGAGGGACGCGGTGCGGCTGGTTCTCCCACGTCTGCTTCTGGGGAGCCTCCGCACGGCGTAGGCGTCAGGCAGATGTTCAATCAGTGCTCATTCAACAGACGCTGACTGACCGTCCGCTAAATGTACGACAAGCTGTAGGTGCTGCGGCAGATACACGAGCACCGGGCCCTCCCGCCCCGCTGAGCTGTGCCCAGCACGGAGCAGATGTGGCAGCAGCACCGGCTCCCAGGAGCGGGGACCCCGTGTCACCTCGGGAAGATCACAAGGAACCTAGCGAAGCAAGAAAAACCGCGGCAACTTAGTAACAGGGAACTTTCATGGCGCACAGACCCTGGGGTGAACTTGGAAAGGACTAATGCCGACGGTCAGCTGGTGGCTGTGATGGGGGCAGGTGTGCACGGTGGACAGAGGGCTCGGGACAGAGTGGACAGTCTTAAAAGCCCAATGGCTCGTGTCAGGAGTGAGAGCGGCGGCCCACCTGGCGAGGCTGAAGTGTAAGTTGGAAGGTCAGTGGGGCCAATCGCATGACACAGGCCACCACACCAAGAGCCCCGACCCCACCTCCACCGCGGCTTTCAGCCCCACGCTGCCCCGGCCCTGCCCTCCTGCCGCGGACGGGGTGACGCCTGACCTTGCTAGATTCTTGCGAGTGTTTGGTGAGTGAACGATTCAAACTGTAGGAAAGGGACATTTCAGAGCAGGAGCAAACGCGAAGCTCCTGGAGGGCGGAGGGGCCGGCGGCAGGGAGGGCAGGCTGGAGACAGGCACCCGCTCGGCCTGAATCTCGGCCCAGAACCGCGGCCCTGTTCTGTCTGTCCCGGGCAGGACGAGCATGTGCTTGCCGATGAACCTGGGACTCAGATGGATGAGGAGAGAAAAAAGACAGGCAATGTGCTTTGTCTCTCGGTCAAGGATGTGGTTCTAGAAGGACCGCTTGCCGGCACTTAGCAGGACTGAGCCCAGACCCCCCACCCTGAGCGCACTGCAGCAGGCAGGCTGTGTGGGCTTTTAGAGAAACACTTTTATAAAAGCAAGAGGTTTCCCAGAAGTAAAGGCCATAAACTCCCAGATTAAGAGGCCCACTCAGCAACCCTGGCAGTGAGTAAAAGCTCAGACCAGAGCAAGTGGTCACGGGAAGTTAGGGCGCAGGGATGAAGGACAGGCCTTAAACATCCGAAGGGAAACGGGGCCGTGTGAGTGAAAGCGGGCAGAAGGGCGTCGGTGTCCCGGGCAGCAGGGACAGAAGACAGGGGACGGAAACGGACTCATTTCCGAGGGAAAGCACTCACCCAGATGGACATCCTGCGCCCTGCCCGCGCTGGCCATGTTGTCTCTGCCCTGCGCCCGCCCCCCTGAGCCTCAGAGCACCGACACTGTGGGCTCTTCAGTGAGGGACACCGGGCGCTCCTCCGCCCGATTCCTACTCCCAGCAGTGGGTGGTCCAGCGTCCAGCCCCCAGGGCCCCCTGCACAGCCCACCTGCTTGGGTAGAGGGGGCCCCCAGCAGCCCTCCCTCCCTGAAGTCTGAGCCCCTCTGCAGGGCCTCCCGAACTTGGGACCCAAGACCCCTCTGTGTCCGTCTCCCTGGACCAAACTCCTTCTGCTGAAACCCCAGCTCTGTTTCCTGGCGGGACTGCATCGCAGCAGCAGAGAGGGGACTGCCACAGGCGTGGTTCTGGGCTGGCCTGGCGACAGCCTTGACACGTGTCATGCCTCAGGATTCACTAACAGTGACAGTAATTTTTAGAAACTGGTGATCTGCAGAGCACGGAGGGTTTGAGGAGCATGTGAAGACGTGTGTGACACGGTAAGATGGAGATGTGTCATCTGTCTGAACCCACAGGACAAACACCAACGGGGGGCCGACAGGAGGGGAACTGAGCTCATCGGTTGTAGAAAACGCACCACCTGGCAGGGGTGCTGAGGATGGGAGGTGGTGCCCGCGTGGGGACAGGGAAGACACGGACGCTCCTTCCTCTTAATTTTGCCATGAACCTGAAACTGCCCTAAAAAGTCAAGTCTTTAAAGTAAAGGTTAGTGGTTCCCCCTGTGAGTCTGATAAAAGCGTGTCACTAACTGGGACTTCTCTCTTTTCAAGCAGATTTTTACCCTTAACTGACTCCTCTTTACTGGTGGATATAAACATGTTTGCTTTTCTATTTCTTCCTGAATTGATTCTGGTGGCTTACATGTCTCTAGAAGACTGTCTAGTAGGCCTACATTTGCATGTTGAATTACTATAAATGAATAGTTTACTATTATAATTTTAATATGAAAATGTAGATTGTCTCTGTTTTTTCTTGATTAATGTTGCTAAAGGTTTGTGTAAGTCAAATCTTTTCAGAGGATAAGATTGATAAAAATGTTGGAATGACTGGAGGCCTGGTTTCAGAAGGTGCACGCTATGTGTGGCCGCAGGACACGCTGGGTGAGCGCGCTCTGACAGCTCGCAGCACACGCCGCCTCCTTCACCCTCCATGGGGTGGTTTCCTTACACTAAATTTGTAGGTAAGAAACAGAGTCAGCGAAAATTACTCATCGTGGAGAACATTAGTCCAGGAAAACAGAGATGGTCTCCGTTTTTGTATTAAAACTGACTTATTCGTGAGCATCTCTGTTTCCGAGGAGCACCCGGCATTCATCTGGAGACAGTGTTGGCTGACCGTGCGTGCGCTGTGAGTTTCAGAATCAACTTTTCAAGTTCCACCAAAAATCCTACTGAAAACTGGATATTTTTAATTAAAGTAATTTGATGTTTTAACTGAGTTGATCTAGCAGATTAACTGGAGAGAACGGTCAGCCTCAGATAGCTGAGTTCTCCCCAGTGAGGCTGTCTCCTTCCACTTGGACACCTCGTTCTTCAGAGGTTTCCGCCTGCTAAGCTGATTTCCCCACACTCGAGGAGACGCCACAGGAAAGACTCCTTTCAGCCTTCACAGTTTCAAATCGGACAGCCATTGTTCCGGCTAAGTTTTCACTTCCCCAGCCTGCTTGTCTGCGTGGTTAGAACATACTGCCTGATCAGGCGGGGACTCAAATATTAATTCAGTATTTCTTTCCATTTGGGCCAATTTTCCCACAAGTAACCAGATAGACCGCTGCCCCGAAGTGGGGCTGGAGAGGGGCTGGAGTCCACTTCTCGGAATGAACTTCTTGTTCTCCACTTGACTGGGGAGTGCTAACTTCGGCTGGCCTTAGGGTCCCCCCCTCAGGGGTCCCGACCTTGGCAGCAGAGAATCACTTGCGGGATTTTAAAGATCAGACCTCCCGCTCAGACCACACACGCACCAGCTCAGGGGCTCTCCGGGGCGCGGCTCCCCTGCTCTTCCGGGCAGCCCGGGTTGGGAGCCCTGTTCTGGTCCTTGACACTGAGGGTGGTCCTGCCCCCGGGAGCCTGCTAAACGAGCACCATGCCCAGCTCTGGCCCAGACCTGCTAGGCCACCATCTGTCCAGCAGAAATCTGGACGCACATTCAAGTCGGAGAAACATTCTCTAGAAACTGGGTCTCTAGGTCCAATGTCTCCAGGCTTCTGCTGAGGCGGGGTGGCCACAGCCAGGCTGCGAGGGCAGGGGGGCTCTGGGACCCCACTTCCTCACGCAGCAGCTGGCTCCGGCTCCAGAAGCACATGCAGGGCCCTGGGCTCCACGTGCAGGAGTCTCTGATCCAGAGGCTTAGGGGCCCAAGGATTCACACTGCTGATGGCTTCCAGGTGATGCCCATGCAGGTGGTTGGGGACCACACTTGGAGACGCGCTTCCACAGACCCAAACGGCGCTGGTGTTCTCAGCCCAATGGTACCGTCACCCGCCGAGCTCAGGTCCCTCTGCAGATGTGTCTGGGGAGGAGCTCTGATGGCAGGCCTCCCGCTGCCCCACCGGCCCGGCTGTCCCCTGCGTCTGGTTCGCAGCTCACTCCTTTCTCGGCCCGAGTCCCATTCCTTCCCGTTGCAGGGGTTTCCACGAGCCTCTGGCCCCGCTGGTCTCGCTGAGGCTCTCCCGTGCGCACTTTCACAGGCTGCTTCTCTCGCCTTTTGCTTCCTACAGACTGTTCGGAGTTACCCTTGCTCCTCTTTTTCTGGTTTCTCGAGGTGAGAGAGATGACTGACTTGAAACCGCCCTTCTTTTCTAAGTAAACACTTGGTGCTGTGAACGTTCCTCTCACGTGGCTTACCTGCAGCCCACAACTTGATGCTATATCTTAATTTTCATTTATTTTATTTCCTTCAAGATTTCCCCTTCCACCCATGGGCTGTTAACACACGTGGCCTCCATGGTATTGAGCACTCCCACCTCGTGGACCCCAGTTAAATCTTGTTGTCCAGCCAAGGATGCACCCCACCTCTACTCCCCGGTCCGAGACTCAAGGTGACGCTGGGCTCTGTCCCAGCGGGGACGGAGTACCAGCCCCACTGGGAGCCCGAACCCCTGGGCCAGGCAGGCAGGAGAAGGAAGAAGAGCTTCCTTTTCTTCTCATTAAAACCATGACAGGGCTGTTGGTGTCGTCTGGAGTAAGGCGAATATTGCCTCTGGTGTTCGGTAGCTAGACCCAGACTGTTGGATGAGGAAATAGGTTTTCCTTGGAGTTCTTGTGTCTGTGGCCATTGGTGGCTCTGCTGGAGGTCACACAGCACCTGTCTAGAGTGTGTGGGAGCCAGAGGGCGCTGGGACTCGCCTGTCAGGACGCACCGGACCCACGCGGGAGCTGGGCACCTACTGCGTGCTGTTCCTCGGTCCCGAGGTCCCACCTTGCCTGTTTGCTGTGTTGTGTCTAGGGAGTTTCTGTCATAAGGGAAGGACCCACAAGGAATGAGACATCTCCATTTCAGAGGAAATGAGAGTCCTGATGCGTCTAAGCGTGGTTTTTCTCAGATGCCCCCGTGTCTGTAAGTTCTCGTGGCCACGGGCAGATACACATTCTGAGCACAAGGGCTGATCCGTTTTGACCACTGGGAATGAACCCCACTTGGTCCCTGCTGAGTTGGGCGATCTCCAGCCAGACTTCTGTGGAGGTGTGACCCCTGGTCTTCCCTATTGGTGGCCTCACCGCCTGCATTTTCTACTGCGACCTCTGGGAACTCTGCTGGAAGCCAGGGAGACAGGACTGCGGTGAGCGCCACCCCAGCTCTGCCTGGGAAGGGCCATCTCGCCCTCTCCTGCTGCCCACCTGCCTCCCAGCAAGGGCTCTGGTCCCCGGGCTGTCCTGCCCGCACCTGGTGCAGAGGACGGAGCTGCCGTCAAACCTCTCTCTGCAGTGTGCCTCCACCTGCTTTCTCAAGTTTGGACGTTGCCCACGTTTTGGTCTGAGGACGACTCTGCTCCTGGCCTCCCAGCACTTTTCTGCAACTAACTTGTTTTAGCTTCTTTTTCTGATGTCTGTTTAGGATCAGAGGCAAAAGAAAGATGAGTGTCTGTGTTCAGTTAGTCATATTGTTCCACAAACTCTTTCTTTGAACATAGTTGCAAAATTGATTAGTAAACGGGTTTGTAATAATCCGAGTCTACCCTCTGAAACATGTAGAAAACATTGATTTTTTATAAGACAATTTATATGCTAAACAGAAGCATTTTATTTGTGTATTATCAGGGTCCTTCAAGAATTTGCCCACGTTACGGGAATATAATGAGATAAGTCTTAATTCCTGAAACACACACATATATCCCAACACACACACATGCTGAGTTATTTCAGCAACTGAAACGGTTCATTCAGAGATGCTTAGTGCAATGTCACGCATCTTTCCTACTAAGGACATGCTTTGAAGAAAACCAAGAGGAGAAGCAGCTACTCAGAGTCAGAGTACACCGCCGGGCCTGGGAGGGGAGGCGGTGCCATGAAGAGGTGTACTTCTACAGCTTGGCCATATGCAAGCCCTAGCTGACACGCATCACTTCTGAAATTTGGGAGGATATTCATAAACGTCGCTGTGAAATTGGGCACTGGTGACGATCTGAGTGAGACAGAAAAACACGTGACGGTCGTGTCTAGTCTGGTCAGCTTCCCTCACACGTTCAGCGGGCCTGGACGCGCTCAGAGCACGAACCCTCAGAGCGGCAGCCGCGTCGCGGTGGACCGGCCGAGCGGAGGGCGGGCACCACGTACACACTGGGACATGCCGCCCACTGGCTGGGGGTCCGTGGGGACCCGAGAAACTGTGCGTGATCACCAGCCCTGAGCTCACAGACTTCGCTCAGCAACACGGCCTTTCCCAGCTGCCTCGAGATGGACTTTGGCCAGAGATGCCAGGGAGAATTCACAGTCATCGTTGGAAAACATAATACAAAGTCTTACATGACTTAAATACAGAGAACAGCACGTTGAAATCATGCACACAGAGAGACTGGATTATGTGTTTACAGAGCTGAAATCCCGGAAATTAAGGCTTACGATTATTAATGCAGGGTAAAGTTACTGTTAGAATGGCCCAGTGTACTAAAAATAAAAATTAACACTCTTAGACTCTTAGTTTTTCCCCCTCTGGCACAAAATAGAGATTATGAGGTTTACAATACTAATATGGTTTAAAATCTGTCTTAGTCTTTAAAAAAAGCAAAAAAAAAAAAAAAAACTCTTCTCAATAAAAGAGTCACTTCTATGGAAAACAGTTACCCACAAAATGAGACAAACAGCTTGGTCCAAGCCTCAGGATTTGGGCCAACTCACAGCACAACCCAAGGTCCTGGGGACATGCTCACACTGACGCTGGTGATGCGGCGAGTGGCCACAGGGCGCAGGCCCCGTGACAGCTGCCCTCGTGTGTGAAGGAAAGCGTCTCAGGCCCAGACTGTTCGTGCTGAACTAATGCAGAATAATGAAATGGTGAGATTCCTTCCTTCCGCAGTTTTTATTTGAGGCATCAAACCCCACATTAGGTCACTCCCTCCAGAGCCGAAGGACAGTGTCTGGCTTACCAACTTCCTTCCTAATGGCCCTGCTGCACAAATTGGACTTTCCGGGTTTTATTGTCCCCTCAGGGGAGTGCTGCTGGATTATGCTCATTTATTCTTTTTCATTCTTTATCTATTATTTACACGAGGAAGTATTCCTGCTTTTCTTTCTGAAAATCTCCAGTTATTCCTGGCATCGGCAGCAGGGTTTCTGTCAAGTTTATGAAGTCCCTATTCCTGCAGTGTCCAAGCCGGTGCCGCCGGAACGGCCTGTTCCCTCCGCAGAAAGCCAAGGCCCGAGGACACGGACGCGCGGACAAGGCTGGCAAGGGCCCGCAGGGGACCGCCGCTTTGTTTCCCCGCTGAGACCCTGGAGCAGAGCTCGTCCTGGAGCCCTGGGTGGGGCGGAGGGAAACCGCGCGGGGTCCCCAGGCCGCCCCCGCGCCCGGATCCTCTCCGCGCTCCCCGGGGAGCCCCGCCCCGCGGGCGCGGGGCCAGGTGCGCGCGCGGCCCTGTACGGGGACCTGGCGCGCTCAGGACTCACAGCCGCGCCTCTTCCCCACCTCTGCGGCCTGGGCCGGGGGCACGGCGATGAGCACGGCCGCGCGCTCCGGGCTCGGCCCCGGGAGGGTCCCGCGCGCATTCCCGGGTAGGTCCGCGCAGCTCCGGGTCCGGAACCGGGGCCCTGCCGCCTCTCCGCGAGGCCGAGCTCCCCGCCCTCCTCTCTCGAACCGCGTCTGCTTTCCCGACTCAGCCGCACGCGGCCACGTGGCCTCTTCCGGACCCGCTCGGGGCCTCCACCCACCTGCGCCCTAGTCAGACGCGGGGTCGGGGAGGACACCCAACGGCGGTCCTCCTCAGAGCCGCCTCCAGCCCCGCCGTGAGGACCTGCTCGCACTGAGCGGCTTTTCCGACTCGGTTCCCGCCGCTCGGGTTGTGAGACCTGCCCCGGGGCTGTTGTGAGGACCGGGTGGGTGGCGGGCGGACACGTGTGCTCCTGTCCGGCCTCCGCAAGGACCGTCTTCTCCCGCGGATCCCAGGCCAGGTCCACACTTGACCCTCCTGTGAAATGTTCGGTTTGTGAGTGCGGAAATGATCCAGCAAGTGCTTTCACGAGTTCTTACTCTGCTCCTTGCTCAACCAGAAAAGTGTGATCTGCAGTGTTGGGAAGCTGTGTAGAACAATCCATTCTCTGTGCAGGCGTCCAGTCTAGACTGGATTCTTGTGTGGATGACACTCTCGTCCTAAACAGTTTAGAGAAAAGCCAGTTATTTTTACTCACACCAGACAGTGCTTCTCTGTGGAGACCCCTCCACCCCGCTGAGTGGACAGGCTTGCGGCCACAGAGCACAGCGCCAGGAGGGCCCAGGGACCTGACTGGGACAAGCAGATCCCACCCCCACTCCCGGTGTGTGAGGACACACGTCTGCCCTGCTAGGCTCGGGCTGAGAGGCAGGGCAGGCTGCGCAACCACCTCCCCCGAAACAGAAATCAGGGGAGCTCTTCAAGGAGCAGGCTGTCCCAGGAGCTGCGTCTTCTGGGAGCGGTTCCAGCACAGTGAGGAAGCTCTCAGCCCCTGAAGTGGGAGAGTGAGGTGAGTCCGGATTTCGATGCAGGCTCGCCCAGGAGTCCCGTAACTCTCGGGGTTGTAGCCTCCCTGGATTTCGGGGAAACGAGCTGATAGCAGGACCTCCTGTGCAGCACTGTCGTGAGGCTGCAGGAGCTTGTGGGACAGAGAGCCTGGCTGTTCGTGATCTTCTTTAATCGGTGCTTCTCATTAGTGTCTTATTACTGCATTTCCTTCTAATATTTTAAAATAAAATCCTCAATCTAAAACTTAGACTTTTTATGCTGAGAGTTAGGGATCCAATAACCTGTGGGAAAAAAAAGTGAAATTCCATTACTGGGAGAATAGAAAAATGATTGTGAAATGGTCAGAGGATGGCAAAATTGCACAAGAGTGAGGATGAACGGCCAGGTCACAGGCAGCACCAGGAATGTGGCAGAAACATGTCCAGGAGGAGTGCTGAAACGGTCTGAGAAGCTATGGGGCCCTCCTCCCAGTGAGGCAGGAGGCACTAGTGGTGATGTAACTGGTCAGGAGCAGACGTTGCAGGGACAGGACGGGCGTGTGGGCTGAAGTCCGGGGCCGGGAGGGCCGCTCTGCTGGCCTCGTAGCAGCCGTAACCAGTCAGGTTTCTACTTGTCCCGGTGGCAGTGCCAGTGCTCACGTCAGAGGGGACCACATGGCTCTGCTGAAACAGCTGAGGCAAAAGTCTGTCAGCGCCCACCCAAGTGCCAGCTCCTCCTGCATTTTAACCTGGACTAGGACACAGGTGCTCTGCCCACCTCGTCCCTTTCATGGGATGCGTAAAGCAATTGTTTTTTAAAACATGAAAAGTTCAGGATTAACCAAGATGCTTCTCTCCACGCTGGGGGGTGTAGGTCCTGCGTGGGGCAGTGCGTGTGTGCGTGCATATGGTGGGACACGGATTTAAAAATAACAAGTTTATTTGTAGAGAATACTAAAGCCAGAACACCTTTCATTATATATAACACAAGTGCCATTTTCTTTCTTTCAAACAGATTTTAAAGCTACACTCTTCCTCAAATAGGCTTCCTTAAAACCATAAGCCTGACACCAAGCAGGTGGTTAACACGACTCTGAATTGGGTCAGGACCTGCATGTCTGGGAAACTCGAATTTCCTAATGATGTCTAATGATGCGGCCTTTCTGCTCTAAGTGTCAGAATTGTTATGGGAGACATCCAGTTCTTTAGTGAACATGCAGATGGCTAAGAAAAATAACCGTAGTCCAGATTTTGCAAATGGAAATAGTAACCGGCATCATCAAACCCTCTTCCACTGTTGATACACAGAATTAGCTAAATAATTTTGGCTGCGTTTCTAGTCAAGTGTACAGCATCGTTTTAGGCACTGTCGGTCAGAGCAATATTCATCACCAGGTAGAAGTGAAGTCAACCCGTTTCTAAAGCTGGTATCAGTGAAGGAGGGAGGTAACCCTGCAGGGGCTGCACCCACCTGGCGTGGTTGCAGGGCGGGGGCACCCCTCTCCTTTCTCCCGGGTCCTGAAGAGGCAGAGTGACCCTCAGCTGACATCTCAGCTCCCAGAGAGCCCTCCCGTCGTCCTGGAGGAGGTGGGGGAAGCAGCCTCCTTGGAGGTGGCTGCTCTGGAAACTGACCTGCAGCAGCAGCTCTGTGCCTCCAGCCTCCAGGTACGCGCACATCCCCAGGGCTGTCCACGGGCCTAGGTTTGCTTCTGACCCACAAGAGTAGGAGGCACTGCGGGAGGGCTCCAGGGCACAGAGCCGCACCCTTGGGGCAGACCCTCCCAAAGACTCCGGAGGAGGATGTGTGAGAAAAGCCTCGGCCACCAAGGGCGGGTCCTCGTCAGGAAGGAGCGCCTTGTCTCTGACAAGGGAGTTCTTTGGGAAAGTGTGTTTTATGAAAGTTAGAGAAATACGTGCAAACAGGAAAAAAAGTTGCAAATAGTTGGCTCTCGGCTCACATTAACTATCATCACAGACTCCTGGATCTAGAACTGAGGGACAGTGGAGCCAAACCACAACCATTTGCTGTCCCGCAGACCAGCAGGGAGAAGGCGCTTCCAGACGGGGCGACCAGGGCAAAACCCCCAGCTCCTGGAGCCCGAAGGCCCTGCTCCCTACTTTCTGCTGTGCCCCCGCACCCAGCACCCGTCCTCCAGGGTCTGGGAGCTTACTCTTTTGTAGGATAAGAATACTGTCGTTTCATTTATGATACACCACGATTTCCCAGTAACTTATATGCTGTGATTTTCAAGTGATTTATCTGCTTAAGAGTAATGATTAGTTATTCTATCAAATAAGGGATGGTGATTTTACTTGGGGTAAAAAAATGGGAATTATATTAATCCACGTTTGGTAAAGTAGATGGGTAACGTTTCACGTACGCTTTCCTTTCAAGGAGCCCTGTCATAACTCCACAAAGACGAGCTCCCGAGGCTGAACGGAGGATCTGGAGTAAGAGGTGCTGAGAGGCAGACTGGATGGCAAAGCCACCCCAAAATCACGACCGCCCCCCCGACCCTCGTCGCTGGAACAGCCGTGGAGCTAGGAGCGCCTGTAGTTTACAAGAGGAAATAACTTCATGTCCGCGGCCTTCTCATTTTCTTGGATCATTTATAAACAAACTGCACGACCCTTTCTTTGAGACCCTGAATAGGGGCTTTTTCATTATTGCCTTTACAACCTTTGGAAGTGGTCTGAACACATTTTGGGGTACACCTTGGGGTACTGAGATTTTAGTTTGTAAAAAAAAAATCACTCATTCATTAAAATGCTAGCATCAAAACACCTTTTTCCCCATAAAACTAAAAAGAAAAGAAAAGTGCATTACATTAAACATTAAAGAAAATGCATGAAGCCATTTGAAAGAAAACTGGTTTTTCAATTCACTGCCTGTCCCTGAAGGGACATATCTTCTGAGCACCTGGAAAATGCCGGGTAATGATGTACGTGTTTGCCAGAACAGCGCCTGCCGCTCCAGTGTCAAGGGACCGCCTTTCCTCCACAATAAATGCTGGGTTTGTTAATGCGCAAACTAGTTCAAGGGAAGAGCTTCTAATTGAGACACAAGAGGAGGGGATTTAATATATTACATGCAAATGCACATGGATCACCAGGTACCTGTAAAACTGATGTATTATGGTGGTATTTCTCGCAAGTGGTTTTAATGTTATACTGTGTGTAGCTATGAACATAGATATTTATAGACACATCATTAATTACTGTTAAGCTATTACGAAACATTGTTAAAATTCCTTCTAAAGTCAATCTTAGAAGACCATTTCAATAAACCAGTACTGAGTAAACGAGCGCTCAAGAGACTGGAGTTGATACTAACTTCCACCGGAAAGTAACAAAAGTAAAGGAACCACAGCAAGTAATCAGGACTAGATCGGCCACCAAACCTGGCAGGTACACTTACCGCAGTTTGGAACACCTGCGGACATGTGGCACCAAAGCGCATCTTCAGTACGAAAACTCCGAGTGACTCAAGAACTCACCATTATTAGACACGTCGCATCCACTGCATGTTTAGTAATTCGCTACGTGGGCCACTGCGTCTGATGAGGACTCTGGGCTGAGACTTTTTGGAGGAGGGGAGGGTTCAGGGAGGTGGGTGTTGTCCACAGACATGGGTAAAAGAAGCCAGATGTAGAAGGATGCATGATTCAATCTCCACAAACATTTTTTAAAAAACAGGTAAAACTAAAATATTTGTTCTTAGAGATGCAGCTTTTATAGCTATAATAGGAACTCAAAAGAAGGAACTTTATTTTAAAAATAAAAACTAAAAGTTATTCAGATGACAACCTAAAAAAAAAAATAAGTCTCAACACGTGGTTCCTGGACCACTGTCTCCCACGGCACTGTGGGTGGCGGTAATAAAGGCAGAGCCCAGGGCTGACCAAGACTTTCTGGGCCGTAAATTCATGGGTGGGGCCCAGAATGAGCATCTTGACAAGTTCCCTGGGTTTGTATTAGACTCATCAAAATTATGTATTCTGAGAGTCTGCTTTCATTTGTGTTTTTGAAGAATTATGAAAACTTTGACCGTAATTTGTCTTTTAGTGATAATCTTAGCATGGGAGGAAATACTGGAAAGCAAATATATTAAACCTGCTAGAGTTCAGAGTGTGCAGAATTTGGAGGGAGGTTCAGGAGGGTGTGAAGGGGGAGCCCGTGAGGACCCACGTGGGTCTGTGGGGCAGAGGGCAGACAAAGCCCCCAGATGCGAGCCCTTCCCAGGCTGCAGGACGCACGGCGGGAGGAGAGGCAGGTTGCAGCAGGAAGTTCACCCTACAAATGCCACAACGTCTATTTCATGACATAAATAGATTTGTGATTTTTTAAGGCCAACTCTGACTGCTAATAAATGAAGTTTTTCTTCACTTTGGCACTTACTGATATTCAAGAAATTAAAATTAGTAAATCACAAGCTTTGGCACGATGTGAAGAAGAATGACAATTCCTTGATTATGGAAAGGTTTTCTTTGTGCCAAAGCACAGGGAGCGAAGCCCTCCTTACGAGACCTCGAATCTGCACATGTGGTCCTGTAGGTCAACCGCACACCTCGCCCTCTGATCTCGGGCAGCCGTCCAGCCCTTCTGAGCTCACCCATCGCTGGCTGCGAGGCCGCCCACCTGACAAGCCCTGCGCAGGAGCCATAATTAATAAGGTCATGCTGGAACCTCCGGCTCTCGAGGTATCGTTGTGAGCAGTGACTTTTAACTTTCAAGCACATGAGAGTAAATTGACACGTGTGATCTCCTCAAAGCTTCACTTCCCCAATGGTTTCTCATTTGTGTATTAACATATTTTAATGTTGCCTTACCAATTTACATAATGTCCTTATTCTCTAAATTTTTATTTATGAGCTTTTAAATTTATGTCCAGATCTCTGCTCTGACAAACGCCACGGCTGGCTCACCAGCCGTCTCATCACGCTTCGCTCCGGGCACCGCTGGCGCCTGCACACGGTCTTCCTTCTTTGATCCGTAGGCTGTGAACTCAGCTCCCAGCCGCAGCCACCACAGGCGTTGAGCTGTCAGCAGCGTGCAGGTCAGTTCTGCACCCAGCATGACTTCGCCGTGTGGCTTCTCAGTTTCCAGCCGTTTAGTTTTCCGTGTCTGTTGGTTCCCCGGATTTTAAGTGTTTTTCTCAGGAAGACGCCTCACTTGCTGCACTTGGTTCTTCAGACCCGAGACAACCGTCCTCTCTTGCGTCACTTGTCAAGTGCTGGACTGACTGTGGCGGAGCGAGGGACAGACTGGGCTGTGGCTTTGCTGGCCAGTTCGCCATCCACAGACCCGCAGCTGTTTCTGTCACTGTCCGCTGTCCTCCGGGCACCGATCAGGTACTGGCTCCCTGTGCCCCAAGTCTGTCACGTTGTCTCTAATTAAATGATTTCCTTGTCGTTGCATTTTCATCTGTTTAGCGTTTCTCTAAGCTCTTCGCCGCCCCTCTGTAGGGTGGGCCGGGGCAGCGGGAGAGGCGCGGCTCTGGAGCCGTGGTTTCGAGGGGACACTGCGGAAGGACCCAGGGCTCTCAGGTCACTGAGATTTCTGTAGGAAAAGAATACTTTTAGCCAGACGTCTACTTTACTGTAACAATGGTAAAATAATCCTCCACTTAAGTCCTGGTTGAGCAGGATATTATTTCTGAGGTTGTGATAGACTGCTTCATGTAAAAGATCCCTCAAATGGACATACGCGGTTATGACTGCTTGTTGTGTTTACAAACCTGGTTTTCCAAAGTCTCTTGGGAGTAACTGAATAGTTCTTACCATAACTTAAGTCCCCTCCTGTGTCGCAGGTAGAGTGGGTTAGAAAGCCGTAGAAAGGGCTGGTGTCGGGAGCGTCTCACTCTGAGCTCTGAACACAAACCAGGACAAGACCTTAACGCCGTCTTAAACCGTAACACTTTCTTTAAAACCTCTTAAGGTTTCTTGTTTGTGAGAAACGACAAGAGAACTCTATCACAGTGTTACTGTGAGGACTGATTAAATTCACATCAAATGCTCAGGTTGTCACCAACCTCCATGACCGTGTCTTGAATAATTACCTGCAGTGATCAGTGGTGGCCCTGCATCCTCACGTGTGTCCCCGTCATGCAGGACAGTGCCTGGCGTCTGAGAGAGTCTCAGGAGAGGAAGGAATAAATGAATAAAATGCCCACGTCTGTCTGAACATGTGAGCTTTGAAACATGTCCCCCGAATTCTGCCATCCCTGGAGCTGGGCTGGGCTGGAATTACCATCCCTCAGTCACAAACAATAAACCAAAATCAGACTCTGTACACGACTTTCCTACAGTTGGTTTCTTTCCGCAGCAGTGGGGCTGGAGCCTCTCCCTCCGGCTCACGCCGCGGCCCCTCCGTGGCCCCACGTCAGTCTGGTGGAGGGTGGGCCGTTCTCTCCTCCACCTGAAGCCACAGTGTCAGCCAAGAAATCCAGCACGTTGACCTGAACTGACTGCTCAGACGTCTACGGCATCTGCGAGACTGTTGAAATATTTACTAAACCACACACCAGAGACCCGGAACACCCCACAGAGAATTCTACAGAGCACAGGCATCTAAAATGTACGACCTTCGGTGGAGTATATTTTAAAGGATTGCAGAATTGAATAAATTCTGTTACAGTCACGAGCCATCAAGCCCAGATTTGCAGGTTGCATTTAAAACACTTGGCTTTACTTCTGTGGCGCGCTCCCAGACTGTGTCTTGCTTTCCCAGGTCAAAGTTTCCCTAATAGGACTCAATCATCCTTGTAACACTTCATAACCGCATGTCCCAATGCAGCAAACATTCATTTAGCCCCTGATGGACACCATGAGACCAGCTGCCCTCACCTCAATTTGCTTGTTTCATAGATGGGAAGGAAGGAAGCAAACACAGCTGACTGAGGTCCCTTGCTCAAGGCAGTCAGCCCTTCATGGTTACAGCCCAGCAGGGGAGCAGCTGGCGGCTCCAGGTGGAGCTGGAGCCGCTGCGTCTGACCCCGTCCACGGGTGACCCAGAGCTGGCCTCGGTACCAGCCGTCTCCCGAAAGAGCTACGAGAAGAAAATACGACCAATGATGTTTTAAAATAACGGTTAATTTCGTTTTTTAGAGATTTTTTCATTCGTGGGTGTTTTATAATGAAAATAATACTGGAAACCACCCCAAAATAAACACTTTAAAAATGATTGGAGTGTGCAAATGGTTTGACATCATTGGTCTACTGGGTGTAAATTAATAATTAATACCCACCCTCTGATGACCTGTCCAGCCTCTTGTTCAGATCAGATAAACACACATGCAAACCCACAAGCCGCACCGAAGCCCAGAGACTCGGCAGGGGCAGCTCTACACCAGGTGCAGACGCTCTGGAGGTTGCCTTGCTCTCCCGCTGAAGCTGCTCCGGGTGTGACTCTGCTGTGAGTCCCCGCAGAAGCTGCTGGGGCTGTCCCTCCGCCAGGTCCGGGCGTCCCCGCGCCCTCCACCCGCCTCCCTGGTCGCAGACTAGCGTCCGACTCGAGGCACTTTTTCCACTGAAGCTTGGTTTCCTCTGCTGTTACACTCAGTCTTCACACCCCACTTTAAGCTTGTGTCTTCTTAACCCTGAAAACCCTGGAGGCTCCCTGGCCCCCTCCTCCGGCCCCTGGCTCCTTCCGCGTAGACCTCCGTGCCTTCTGCGTTTCGCCCTGGGGTCCAGTCTTCGGGCTGCTGGCCCGTGTCCCTCCTATTCTGGAGGCTCCGGGAGGGCTCTCCTTGGGGACGTGGACAAGACACTTGAGAAACCTTCGTTCTGCAGTCTTGACCCCTTCATCTAATGAAGTCAGAGTAACGTTGATCATTACTTTCGCTTCACGTTTACATTATTTTATGTTTACATGTCTAGGTACATAAAGTCATTCATCTTATGTTCCAATACTAATCTGTAGCATAATGTTAATTTTATAGAAGTGCAAAAGTCTTGTGCAGATATGGATATGAAGAAAGAGATGTAAATCATACGCCGAAGTGATAAAGGCTTACCCTGGGTTAATGAGAAAACGTTTCCCTTCTTTGATATGATTTTGGTTTTCTACAAATTTTAAAATAAAATATCAATTTATAATCAACACCTGTTAACAGCAAATAGTACTTAAGACGTGAAAGCCACAGGACATTTATCTGGGGGGTCATTTAAAAGCAAACTCATATGAGAGGCTAGTCTTCAAATATCCAGGAAAGGACAACTGTCAGGAAGCTCAATGCAAACTCTCGCTCATCCAGGTCTGATGGGTCCATTTAATTGATGACAAGACACTGCCCAACACGAAACTGTCCCCACAAGGAAGCTGAGGCCAAAGGGTTTGCTGGACTCACCTGAGAGCTGTCACCGTGCGTCCCCCCTGCAGCTGGGGACCAGCTGCTCCAGCTCCCCGCCTGGCGCCCATCTGAGGACGGTCAGCAGCTCTGCCGTCCAGTCAGCACACTCACTGCCCTGGATTCTTCCACACCCCTGCACCCCCAGGACCACAGACACACTGCACACCATGGCCAACTCTGTCCCGGGAGGCGTCCCGTGGGCTCCTGGAGCAGGTGCTAAGGCCCGTCTGAGCTCAACAGGAGAATGAACCCCAGACGGACCAAGAAGGAGCCAACAGGTGCCCATGTGCCTGCTCCCTCTCTGGTTAGGCTGGACCCGAGGGTCCATCCAGTGCGCCCTCCACCCCCCCGCCTCTGCTGCCATCCTTGGGGACCCCCATCACATCGCCTGCCACTCCACACGTGCTCACTGGGCTTCTGCCGCCACCCACACAGGCCACAGCCCTGCCGTGTAGAGGACGGTGCCCAACAATCACTCGCGTCCCTGCCGAGGGACATGCCACTTGTCACCCCCATGCCTGAGGGGGTGGGACCTTGCTGGATGCCTGACCCAGAAAGGGCTAGTCCCAGCCTCCCTCCCCGCATGTGCAGGTGGGGCAGAGAGCTCGCGAGCTAGACAGGGTGGTCCTGCTCAAAGGCCTGGCACACCTGTCCTCTTACTAGTGCTGTTAACTCTTTCCACACTATTTAGGTGTGTTTAGAAAGGAGGAGCAGACACACATTTGAAATTATTGAAAATGGAGTATATTTATAATTAAGTGCATGTAAGTGGTGGAAAGAAATATAACAAATATTGCATAATAAAATAACTGAAAATATTTACATTACATGCTTTCTTTTTCCTCCTTAAAGGAACACTTGAGGTAAGAATAATGTCTAGCAAGGCATTGTTTTCAGACCCTCATCACTCTCTCAGAAAACATACAAAACCCATGAATGCCAGGGGAAAAAAATCCTATATTTTGCACAATGGAGCCCAACAAAAATAATTCTATGCAGGAAAAGCACATTCTAACGGGACTGGGCTTCTAACCGTCGCTGTCCTGGGCCTGGATGACGCTGGCCCCTGCAGCGACAGCAGCGACCACCCAGGGGGACCGCCCTGGAAGTCTGGCCCTGGAGGCGGAATGGCCTGAGCTCGGTCAGCACCCATGGCCAGAGTCAGTAACAGTCACTGAGTGCTGCTCACCTCCCTCCTGGGCTCCTCTGGGGGTGTTTGGAGGAGGTGAGAAAGAACAGACCTCAAACGTCTTCTTTGCTGCTCAGGTGGGCAAGCCTCCCGACAGTGATGCTGGAAGCTAGAGGTCCCTTAGGACCAGACGCATTTAGCCGACTTGTTAGCTCGCCGGTGGAACTCTGGCACAGCCCAGAAAGTTTAATCTGCAACTGATCGTACGTTCATCCACTGAACAGTTATTTCCTGAATCCCAAATAGACGCCCCTCCCCATGGACGTCGGTGAGCAAGGCCAGCGCAGTCCCTGCATGGGCAGAGGGGGAGGGGCCACCAGGCGGTGTGTGCAGAGGCAGGGACTCCTCAGGCTGACGGACAGATGGTAGGTTAACTCTCAGGGAAGCGTCCAGCTCTGTAACTCTGATCAAAACGAAAGCGTAGAAGCCATCTGTGGGAAGGACTGGAAACAGACGTGTCTCTCCACCACCGAGGACCCGGGATGGACCCGCAGGAACAGGCGGGCTTCAGGAGACGCCGGACAACCAGCACCCACCGTGAGCGAGTCTCGACCCTTCCCATAGTAAGAATCAGTCGTTCAGAAGGCAGCTCTCCTTACGGACGTAACAGACCATGCGGTCTGGAGGCCTTGCCCTGACACCCAATGCAGCCTGGGATGTTCGAGGGTGAAGCCACTCACACCCGCACTGCCTGCACCTGCCGTGGTCAGCGCGTCTGCCAACATTGTAATGAATGTTAGTCACATGAGCAGCTCAATTTATGAACCCAAACTCACACACACAATTACGTTTGATCAAGATTTAGTGAGTGCAGTTTATCCCCAAATAGGGTGTTTCCCCATGAAGATGTTTTTCCTTCTAAAAAGAATGGCAAACATTGACTTTCAGTTGACACTCATCAGAAAAATGGAGAAGAGGTGAGAGTATAAAAACGTATGTCAGTGGTGGCAACTGAGAGATGAACGGTGTGGCAGCACACAGAAAACACAGCAGAAGCTGGTGTCTGATGGTTACATGCCAAGACTCTATACCCCAGAGCTGCCTACTGGGGTGAAGACTTCCTCCGAGGAGTCGGATGAACACTGGAAAATCGCCCTCTGACTGACCTGATGTCATTCTGCCCTGACACCGCTGCTCCTTCTCGTCTGAGATGTTCAGTCATCGGCTGGCATCAATAATGTATCAAGTGAAATGCAGGCTCCCTTCAAAGTTTAGCAGCATAATAACACATTAAAACTGCCGTGTGGGAAATAGTTAAAAGAGTGAGAATCTGGGATTCATCGGCGGTGCAGGCGCAAGCCGATTACTAATGCAGTCGGCACGGCAGGGCTCTGCACCTGAGCTCCCAAACGCACTTACTCCCGAGATCTGTGCCATCCCTGCCCATTTTCCCAGAGTCTGTGATGCAATTACAGCCTGAAACGAGGTGCTCTTTCCCAACACGCCCGCTTCCTGTGGGCGTCTTCACGCAGCAGCTTCGGGCAGCATCACCGCGCTTTACAGGAACTGCGGCAGGACCGCTCCGGGGTCTGACAGGCAGTGAGGTCAGGCTCCGTGGGGAGACCTTCCAGCCCCACGCTTCTGGGGAGAAGGAAGCTCCTGGTTCCCCGGCCCAGCCCCTCCTCCTCCTTCCCCGACGTCAGGGTCAGACGACGGGACGCTGATGCCCAGCGTGGCTGATGGTTGAGCTGCTGCTTGGCCGTCTCCCGTTTCCTCTTCCATCTGCTCAGGTGAGCCAAGCGAGATTGCAGCCCGCGGGGAGAACGCTGCCGCGTGCGTCTCCACCCCGCCCTCTTCCGACCTCTGCCCCCACCCCGTCTCCGTCTTCCCGGCGCCTGTGGTGTCTCCTGGTCTCAGGACCTTGTCCGTGGGCAGTCCCCCACCACGAGGTTTGGGTCTGAGCTTAGACGACAAGTGAACAGCCGACAGCTCCCTGGTCTCGGTCACTGGAAGTTCCAGTTGATTTTTAATCTTTGTTTACTTTCTTGTTGCCACTGTTCCTTTGTGTGCATCACAGGCAGAAAGCTGAAAGGAGCAGAAGCGAGATGCTCCCGGACAACATATCCTTTTCATCCAAGCCTGGCCTTGAGTTACAGAAGTCAGAGCTGGCTTGGTCCTCACCAGAAGAAAGGCGCGGATGCGAGGCGAGGGATGACGTGTTAATCAGCTCGACTGTGGAATCCTCCCACAACGTATGTGTATATCAGAGAATTACTCTGTGTACTTTAAATACATCATAATTTTATCTGCCAGGTAGACCTCAATGAAGCTGAAAAAGAAGAATGACTTGTAATTAGATCAAAACGGAGGCGTGAGGTGAAAGGTCTCACGTGTGATGAAGGGTTTCAGCATTAAGATCCCTCCGACTTCAGAAGACAGACGTGAAGCTAAGAGCACGAGAGGTCGCCAATGGGCAGGAAACGGAGCCGACGGCACAAGCACTGGCCCTGCCCCGAGCACGTGTGGAGGCCTATCTGCGGGCCTTGGTCTCGTCTTTCAAACCCCTGGACGGGAAGAGCCTCTCCAGAGGCGTGTGGTGGGCGCCCCTTGTTTCTGACAGCAACAGGGCGGTTTTCATTCAGAACTCGCAGGGAAGAAGAAAATTTCCTTTGCGGTGGGGGTGTGCTGGGAAGTCCAGTATGAGCACAGCAGTCGAAGTTCAGGCTCTGTCTCGCTGGGATGAATTCCCCGCTGGGAAGCACACGCTTTGAAGACGACGTTCAGAGACGAGCTTGGCACCGGCGCCCACCCAGGGAGCCGGACCCCGGAGAAGACGCCTCACCCCGAGCAGGCCCTGTGTCTCTTCCCGGGGGACCGCACCCCCGAGGTCGGGTCCTTCGGCTCCTCCCACCGCAGACCACACTTGCCCGTGTCTGTGAGCTCCACGTAAACGGGCTTCGCAGCCAGGGCTCTTTCGGTCTGGCTCCGCTTGTTCAGCAGTTTGTGGGTGAGAGTCGGCCACGAAGCTGCACGCGCCCACAGTTTGCTCCCTTTAATCACAGAGTGCAGCTCTGCGGCATGAACACACCCCCGACGGCTAGTGTGCCCTCTTGTTGATGGGACGGCGTGTAGCCACGTGACTTCACCAAGCGTGTTCTTTACAGTCGTCTGCAGACACGTGTCTTCATTTCTCGTAAGTCCAGACCTGGGCCTGGAGTCCTCGGCCATAAAGTAGGTGCATGCTGACTTTCAAGAGGTTCCCAAACCATTTCATGCGGAACTTCACCATTGCCCTCAGGGACATACTCAGGGCGCCAAGCCCTTGTAACAGACACGGCCTCCGAAATCAGAGGCGAAGAGGGGCTGGTGGGCCCAGCTCTCCCGCACTCCTGGTGATCCCCTGACCCTGCTGGTGAGGCCTTGGGGGTGGGGTGGGGAGTGGGCCACGACCACGTAGACGAAGGGGGTGAGGGACGGGCTCGGAGGCCCGGAAGCAGTGGCATCTTGACACCGACAAAACCCTGAAGGCGTTCGAACCGGCCTGGCTCTGCCCCCAGGTGCCTGCGAGTCCAGTCGCCAGGCGTGGTGTCCTGCAGCCACACCCCCGGGACCTGCACGGATGGCACAGGCGGGGCCGCACAGAGGGGCCGGACGGAGAAGCCTGACATGAGATGTGAGCCGCCAGGACAAGCCACCAGGCACTTCTCTGTTCTCACTAACTGGCCAGAAAGGCCCAGGCTTACAAATAGACAGCGCGCTACAGACTAGCTGTGATTAACGGCGAGTCTTCACTTACTAAGTGGACGCCTGTTAACTGGGGTGCATTTTATTCCCAGGGAGGCCCTGGGCTCCTGTTAGTTTTGGCCACCATCTTGCCAGTGCTCAAGGAAGCTTCGAGACATTCGCCACTCCACACAGTCACCCGCACTTCCCCAGGAGCGACAGGGCGGGGTCAGGGCCAGGGCAGCGGTGTGGCGTCTGTGCCGGGGGCTCTGGCCCTGTGCCCCCGTCTCCACGATCACTCTGTGACCAGGGCCCGTTCTGCTGAGCACAGAGCCGTCAGTTCTCAGCAAGTGACCCCTGTGTTCTTAAGCTGATAAAAATTAATCTGTCACTTTGTTTTTTTTAATCTTTTTTAATTCTGATTTAATGTTTTCAATGTTGGTCTTAAATAAAACTAATGAAAAATGAAATGCATCACGGATAACAAGACTATAAAGCATTACACTTAAATCCAAACCAGTGCTTTTGTCATTTGTCTGCCGGTGACGGTGTCAGGCGTTGTCAGGATGGGGAGAAACGCGCGCTTTCCCTGCCCGCTGTCCGGTCTGGCCCGTCTCACTCCTCTCGTGGACAAGGTCTCTGCGTTCCGGCCCCTGCAGGAGGCGAGGCCCTGCGCCTGGCGCTGGGGACCCCCGGGGCCGTGGGTGTATTCACCAGGCGTGCGTAGTATCCATCACGCACTCGTGACGGGGTGTGTACTCGGGTACTGCTGCGTCTGAGGGGCTAGAATAACTAGACACCGCCGGGGCGAACCCAGCGATTTCTGCGCGTCCTAGAGCCTTGCAGTGTGAGAGCGACGCGCTCACGGTGGTCTGGGCCGCCTGCGCCCTCTGTGAAGACTGAGCTGCGCGGCGGTAACCGGGTCCTGCCCACTGGGCATGAAATGGGGTGACTGGAAACCCTCCTCTGTCTTCCAGGAAGATACGGCCTGTATGCGACTCACACGCTGGAAATGGCATCAACCTTTTACTAACTCAGTTTAACTCGAAAGTGGATTGTTGCTGCTTTTGCAGAGCAGTGAAGAATTCACATCGGTGCCAGACACCTACAGAAGACTCTGGTGACAAGGCCACGCTTTAATTATTAGAGAAAAGATAAAACAGACCCTCGTCCTCACTCTCCAGCTCTGTGTGCACAGGTGCGCTGTGACTGCAGTGAGGATGGGGCGCCTGCTGCGTGGACCCGGAGCCCCAGAGCACCAGCCCCACTCGTTGGGATCAGAACTGAGTCACTGCCCAAGCCTCGTAAAAGCCACGCACTCGTATGCATTTCCATCCAAAGAGTGCTCCGTTCAGGTGGTCGTGGATTATGTCCAAGGCAATATTATATTTAAAAATTTAAATCCACCAATAAGCCGAACTTCTTTCTTTGGAAATAACATGTACCAACCAAAGTGATAATGTTCTAATGGCGACAAGGGCCCACCCCCCGCCCCCGCCATAAAAGAGCTGCCAGGTTCCCACACTCATCTCTACCATCCCCTCCAAAAGCAAAACTGTTTCTGGACAAGACATGCTAAGTCCAAGGCCACGTCTCCAAAGGCCAGGCACAACTTTGGGGACCTGCTCTGAAAGCCCCCATGACCACCCAGGGATCAGACCTGGAACCTTGCTGGTTCCTAGAGGCCCCGAGGACGCAACTGCCCCACTTCCCGAGACAAACCTCCATGGAGGGGAGGACCCGGCTCAGATGCGCAGAGGTCGGGAAAGGTACGGAGGCCGGGCAAACCCAGTGGTGGGGGCCCATGACCCACTGATTAAGGAAGGGTTGAAGAGGGCCAGTAACTCACTCACCATCACAGAACAAGCAATCAAAGCAAAGTTGACTCGTCCACGAAGCATCCGTGGTCTGTGCGGTTCCCACAGGAAAGTTGGCGGGCAGGGCTGCAACAGGAGGGTGGGGTTGCTTTCAGAGTCAGAAAAAACTGTGGTTTCCATCTCAATTCTGAAACTCTTTACTTTCCTGGGGTCTGCTGCCTTCATCTCAGGGGTGTGGGAGGACACTGCCCTTTGGGGTTGGGGTGCAGGTCTGAAGTGCCCCAGGTGACCACACAGCACAGCCCCTAAGACATGGGCACCTGCCCAGTGGGGCCCCCTTGCTGCTGGTGCTGCCACCAGGGGACTGGGACGCCCTCGCTGCCATCCTGGAGGACCAGGTCCCAGGAAGGGAGCAAAGGTGTGGAGGGCAACGGGGGCCTTGCCTCTGACCCTGAAAGTGGGTCACCAAGAGGAAAGGCAAAAGAAGCACCTGGGATGGGGGGTGGTCCAGCCCAGACCGTCTTTACCTCTCAGGCAAAGCTGATGCTCTGGCAGCCTGGATTCACACCCTGGCTCTGTGACAGATGGAGCAGGTGACGTAGACCAGTTTCCTGGAACACTTTAAATCTCAGTGTCTTCTTCAGTCAAGAAAGAGCCCAGTGCTTCTTAGGTGCTTAAAATAACCTCAGTCCATGTTGTTCCGAAAGAATCAACAATGTTTTGCACAGAAGCTGGAGCACGGTGAATGTTAGATAGATGTTAATTGTTACCATCCATTAAAAATATTTATCATTGTGCTTAACTCTGAAAAGCACGAAGAAAGGTGTCTCTCTTCTCTGAGCAGGGAAGGAGGGCTCAGATGGCCTGGAGGAGGCCCCAGGGACGGTGGTCACCAGCTCCAGAGGAGCCCGACACCCGTGCTCAGATGCAGAAAAAGAGCACCTTTCCTTTGGGTTTTCTGCAGGTCTGTTACCGCACCTCCACTCCCGTTACTTTACGAGACAGCCTCCTGAATGTTTCCTAGAAGAACTCAACCAACGCATCAGCCGTCCAAAAGCTAACGGGAAACGCCGGCGGTGTCAGAGAGACAGGAAGTGATGTGTCCTGGTGGTTTTTCGTTGAATCACAGAAGCTGATCTCCATTAAGTGTATTACAAGTGTAAAATCAGTGTCCAAAGAGCTATACAACTGACAAAACAGTTTACTTGAAAATTTTAAAATTATCTACACTGTTTCCTAATTACCCTCAATGTTACTTCAATCAATTTCTGTATTATGTGAGCATTTTGGGAAAAGTTAGCTGCCTCTTTTATAAATGTTAAAGACTGTTTTTTTGAAAATAAATCAGCTGAATCGAGTATGACTGCTGGCTCTTGAGCACGTGTGATGAAATGGAAGACTGAGAAAGTGGCCATGGGGTTTAAAGACCAGCACGGGGCTATGTCCTTTGGGGACCTTGGATTGACTTGGGCACACAAGACCCTCATGCACACAAGCAGCAGTATGAGCCCACCTGCCCAGAGCAGAGGGGCGATGCTTCTCCTCTCGATCTGCCCTGAGCCTCCAGTAATCCTGCTGGGACGCAGATTGGACTCAGTAGATCCAAGGATCCATTTCTAACTCCAGCCACATGGGAGCACGTGCTCTGTGACGCACTGTAGGAAATCCTGAAGGTGAATGGAAGGGAAGAACGTGGCAGGCTGAGGTGGGAGGGAAGGTTTCCAGAGAAGCCAGGAGATTCAGTGGAAAACCACCAGGACACATCACTTCCTGTCTCTCTGAAGATATAAGAGCCCTGCCTGGAGGCTCAGACCTCGCTTAGGAGAGCCAGTGGCCCTGAGGACGTCCCCAGCCTCCCACTGGCTGGTCTTGGAGCCCCTCTAGGCGAGACTGACAGTGAGTGTTCACGTAAATGTCTCAGTGTCTCACTCGCGCCTGGGATGTCCAATCAGAGACCCCCATCAATGCTGCCAGAGGCTTTTGTGATTGAAGGTGGAGGAAAGCTGGGGGGCAGCTTCTGCGGGTAAGAAGGCTGGGTTGAAGGCATACCCCTGAGGGAGCACACGAGCCTCGAGGAGATTCCTCTGCACCCACCTTACCCTCACTGTGGTACGAAAGTGTGAAAACGCCCTTCGACCTAAAGTACAATGTAATGCTCGCTGCGGATTAGTCTGTGTGGAGGTCAGGAGTCTGTTGGGGGACTGGCCCAGGAGGCAGATGCCTGAGACGGACGGGCCGGAGGGAAGTGGGTTTACGATTCTGAGCCTTCCCCCAGGAAGGGAAGTAGGGATGCAGAGCCAAAGGGATGGCGCCTTCCCGGATGCTCGCTTGCCCTCCTTAAAGCTCATTTCTACTTTTGCTGCTTTCGACATCCCATGGGAACACGGTTATACTGACCCAAACTGCAAATGATGAAGGCTGTTCAAGACTTAATTTTAAATTGTTAGTGGAATTTTTCAAATTGAGGAATATCAGAACAATCCAGAATCCACCCCCTGCCTTACACTGGCATTGGTTAGAGTGATGAGAAGGTCAAGTAGAAATTTAAAGAGCAATTGAACATTGTGCTCATGAAACGTCTGTTGGCTTTTCCCACAGAAGTGACAGTGGCTGGTGAAAACTGTGAAGATTTGAAATTTTCTAAGAACCTTCAAACCTGGTTGAAATTTGTAGCATGGAGCTGTCCAGCTTCCCCAGCACCTTTTGTGGGGAGGCTGTCCTTTCCCCATTCTATACTCTTGCCTCCTTTGTCATAGATTAATTGCTCATATAAGCGTGGGTTCATTTCTGGGCTCTCTATTCTGTTCCATTGATCTATGCGTCTGTTTTTGTGCAATACTATACTGTTTTGATGGTTGTAGCTTTCTAGTAACATCTGAAATCAGGGCATGTATTATATTACCAGTTTTGTTCTTCTTTCTCAAGATTATTTTGGCCATTTGGGGTCTTTTGTGTATCCATACAAATTTCAGAATTTTTTTTTCTAGTTCTGTGAAAAATGCCATTGGTGTTTTCACAGAGATTGCATTGAATCTCTAGATTGCCTTGGGTAGTATGGTCATTTTAACAGTATTGACTCTTCTAATCCAAGAACATGGTGTTTCTTTCCATCTTTTTGTGTCATCTTCAATTTCTTTCATCTTATAGTTTTCTTTCTTTAACCTCTTTAGTTAGATTTATTCCTAGATATTTTATTCTTTTTGATTCAATTGTAAAAAGCATTTTTAAAAGAAATTTCTGTTTCTGATAGTTCATTATTAGTGTACAGAAATGCAATAAATTTCTGTATATTAATTTTGTATCCTGCATCTTTACCAAATTCATTGATGAGCTCTAGTAGTATTTGGCGGAGTCTTGAGGATTTTCTATTTATAGTATCATGTCATCAGCAAAGAGTGACAGATTTACATCTTTATCTCCAGTATAGATTGCTTTCATTTCTCTTTCTTCTCTGATTGCTGTGGCTAGGACTTCCAATACTATTTTGAATAAAAGCTGTGAGTGGACATCCCTGTCTTGCCCCTGATCTTGGAGGAAGTGCATTCAGATTTTCACCACTGAGCCTGACGTTAGCTCTGGGCTCATTACACATGATCTTTATGTGGAAGTATGTTCTCTCTATACCTACTTCCTTGAGAGTTTTTTTTTTTTTTAACCGTAAGTGGATGTTAAATTTTGTCAAAGATTTTTCTGCATCTATTGAGATGATAACATGGTTTTCATTCTTCAGTTTGTTGATGTGGTGTATTACATTGATTGATTTGCCAATATTGAACCATCCTTGCATCCCTGGGATGACTCCCACTACGTCATGATGTATGACCCTTTTAATGTATTGTTGGATTTGGTTTGCTAATATTTACTTTAGCATTTTTGCACCTATGTTCATCAGTGATGTTGGCCTGCAATTTTCATTTTTTGCAACAACTTTGATTTTGGTGTTAGGGTGATGCAAGCTTTGTAGAATGAGTTCAGAAGCATTCCCTTTATGCAATTTTTGGGATAGTTTGAGGATAGGTGTTAACTCTTCTCTAAGTGTTTGGTAGAATTCACCTGTGAAGCTATCTGGTCCTGGACTTTTATTTCTTGGGAGATGTTTTTATTACAGATTCTATGTTATTACTGGGAATTGTTCTGTTCATATTTTGTATTTGAAGAAAAGCATTTACAAAACTCACTTCTGCATTGCAAATTATTAGGTTTGTTGAGATTTACCAGTGCCTCCTGCCTGCCTGGACTCATGTTTGGAACAGGAACACAATGATGGTGACCCCTGCCAAGTTCTCAAATGCAAGAAACAGGCTGTGAAGATGTCATCAGCAGACAGACAAAGAGAAGAAGCCTGCCTTATCTGCTACAGGCACAGGATCAGTTACAGCCACACAGAAGTCCCTGTGGTCAGTGAGGAGCAACATTAACCCAAGAAGACAACACACGGCATGAGGTCAGTTCACAGAAGAAGGAATTGAAATGGCTAGGGCACAAAAGGCATGTCTTCCTTGTTAGCTCACCTCACAAAGTAAGGAGTTGCTGCCTCCCAACCTGGCAGGGACATGGAGTGCCGGCCCCTCTCACAGACAAGGGAGATTCAGGTGTGTGCCCAACTCACATGGAAGCAGTGACTGCATGGTGACCACTAGGCCCGCTTCTGGGACACCACAATCACAGAGTAGTGGGAGCCTGAAGACCCACGTGGGGAACTGAGAAATGAAATCGACCTCAGACCCCAGGGGGGATGTCCAGATGATCCTGTGTGCATCCTCACAAGGGGTGTGTGCACTGAGCATCAAGACAGTGACCTGAAGACAGAGGTCTCTCGACCAAATGTCTATAATATTTGAGGTAGAAGAAAGCAAATGCTTTTAGAGCGATCCTCATAATGGGATCTGACTTTAGTTAGAAATAAATACAGAGGGAGAATCGAGGTTAGACGTGGCATAAATGTCGTGGACAGATGCACTGGGAAGGGCCACTCCACCCATGAACAGCATTTCCCTGAGTCTGACTGGAGGAGGGTGGGGACCAGACAGTCTCCTTCTCCTCCCCAGTGTGGCTGGGGTCCTGGCTGGGGCTTCCAGGGCCTGGCGGGGAGTTTAGCAGACCCCGGGCCTCAACCACAGATGTGGCAGTGCCTGTCCCCCAGGCACAGCATGCAGACCTGTGACCAGACCTCTCCCCATGTCCCTGGGGCAGAGCGGCCTCCGTGCAGAAACCCTGAGTGGGGGCACACACACGGACGTGTTGGGGGCTGTGGTCTAGGGCTACGTAGTAAATTCTAATTCACATCGGAACAAGGAGGGACATGTAACCCACCAACTACCTTGGTTTTTAGGCCTCTGTTTCCTCCTCTACCAAATGGGTCTCATGGAAATGAATTCACAGACGTCGTGAGAGAAGAGCTACCGCCAGCAGGCTCTCCACAAATGTCACCTCTTCCTCCCTCTTCAGCTTGGGCCTGGCCCCGCCTCCCGGCTCCTGCCGCCACGTGGTCGGTGCTGGAGAAGTGTGCGAGCTGGTCGGCTGGGAGGGGGCGGAGGGCGCAGAAGGGCAGTGTGACCCCGGGTGTAGAGCAGTCTTGTGACCATAGTGAACATTTAGAAGAAATTACGGTTACTTTACCGAAAAAGGGTCTCACAAAAATAGATGGAATGTTCAAAATTAGCACTGAATAACAAGAATTTGCTAATTACCAATATGAAATATTAAGTGGTCTGAAAGAACGGGATGGAAACTGCGGAGCAGAAATCACATTAATGCCCAGAGGAGACACAGTAACAGAGCTGCTCCTTCCTGTGAGCCGCTGGCTGAGGCCAGGCTGGTAGTGGTGCAGACAGGCTTGTGCGCTGAGAGCTGAGGCGGAGCTCGGGAACGCGCAGCGCGCGGGGAAGCCAGCTGTCTGACAGGGTGACTGCACGGCTTCCCCTGCCAGACCTCTGAGAAAGTCGCCTGCTCTAAATCTCACCGGTTCAGGGAAAAGGCTCTCAATTCATCTACAAGGTGAAATAGTAGGAGCCAGAACCCAAAAAGTAACACGGCTCAAGAAATTAATAAAACAAAATTTAAAACCGTCAGTGAAGGTGTGTGAACACAGGCTGGTCACAGTACAGAGCAGGACTCAACTTCCAAAAAGCAATTCAGCCGTTCTGTCGATTTGCGTAAAATGCCTGCACCCTTGACCCACAGTCCCCACTCCTGGGAACAGACCAGCAGGAAACAAGTAAATGACTGTCAGCCCAGGTTCCCCTTCCACAGGAAGACCCCACACCCTGTTAATGCCATGTGGCCGCGGCCCGCCGTGGACGGGGGGACGGGGGTGGGGGGCAGCACTCTCTCTGTAGATAGTTTATAATAACAATCAAACCAGCAGCAGCAGCGGCTCAGTCTCCTCACTGTCCCTGGAATGTTAAGTGATGCCAGAGATACAGTGCTCCTCCCCACAGCAGCTCTCTGCCAGTCTGAGCTCTGAATAATTGCTGAGGTTCCTACTGGGTTTTAATAATATATGCAGACTTCGCATTAGCATAGTTTACTGTGCAGTCTTTCATAAAATTGTATTCCACTAGCACACTGAATCCGAGAACTTGCAGCCACACGCATGCTTGTGGTGCTCGGTACACGGCTCTCCCGTCACAGCAAGTTCGTGAAGACCCCTTCTGGGAGCGACTTAGCCCTGCTGCTAGACAGTCGATTCAGAAAGAACACAGCAACCGTCATTATTACACAAAAACGAGACAGAACTTGAGGCCGTGAGACTCCTCACTTGGAGTTTTTGTGTTTAACATTTTAAATGGTGGGAAAAAACAAAATTAAAAATGATGAAATAGTGTGAAGTTTGAGGCATAATGTTTTGGTTTGGGAATTGCAAATTTCAGTCATGCACTGAAACTCTTTCTGAATTTGAACAGTATCTTCAAAATTGACTTTATCCTTTTACAAGCATTAGTTACTGCTTCAGAACCAAAGAACAATTCAGGAAAAAACTGTTATCAGTGATTACTGCCTGAGTACTGAAGCACAGAAGAGAGGGGTGCAGCCAGTGGTCCTGTTGTGCCGGACAGGGAGGGGCAGGCACGTGGCCGAGAGGGTGGGGAGGGCTTGGGAGCAGCAGTGTGGCCCTGAGGGACCTCGAGAGGAGAGGAGGGAGGGGCGGGAACCGGGTCAAGGACCAGCCTCTGCCGCTGAGACGGAGGAATGAAGTCAGAATTAAGCAGGAGGGTGTGGCTGTCGAGCCACACACATGCACACACTCACGTGTACGCACATGTGCGCGCACACTTGCAGGAACATGTACACACATGTACACACGCACACATAAACGTGTGTGTGCACATGAAGACATGTGTGCACACACCTACACGTGCGTGCACCCACGTGTACACATGCACACACACGTGCACACAACACAAACTACGATGGCTTTCAGTGTACATGTTACCTTAAAGTAAAATTTGATTGTAGGCATCTCATTAGGAAGCTCTGAAGGATTAATTGTAAAATTGTCTATGAGGCAACAAAATGGTAAAAAAAATATTCAAGGATTTCAGAAGTTGTCTCCAAACTGTTTTCAGCAAGTTCACGTCAGCTAGTGCTTCTACCCCCGACACGCAGAGGAGCCGCACACGGGGTGCTGTCACTTACGGAACAGCGGACGTGAACTCTGGGGTTGCACTGACGCCGAGCGCTCTGTCGCTCTCCCCGTGTGTGTCTGTGTGATCGCCGGTGCGTCAGCCCCGGGGCGGGAGAACAGCCCCGCCTGGTACATGTCTCCACCTTGGTCACATCCTCCAAGACACTGCTTCCAAATGAGGCCACGACACACATTCGGGGCCCCGCCTCCTGTTTTCCTCTTTCCTCTGCGCCGGACTGTAAACAGCGAGAAGAAACCAGCCTGCACTGTCTGTTTGGAAATCTCCGCTGAAAACCCAAGTTCATCACTTAGAAGTTCACGTTCCCCCAGCAGTGGACACGGTTCAGCCGAGGTCTCTGGCTCCTCATAGTGGGACGGCTTTCCTCCGGGTCCAGAGACACGGCCTCGGGTCCAGACCTCCCAGCGCGGCGATGCGTGTGGGCCCCGGGACAGCGTGCGTGCTCCTCCGCGCCGAGCCCCCACGAGCCCCTCTGGCCCGTGCGTCAACCACAGCCTCTCCAGGGCGTCCTGGCATCTCTGTCGTCAGACTCAGCTCTGCCGGCCGTGCCTGATGCCCAGCCAAAGTCTCTTCCACGTTCCCCTGTGTTTTGTCTTTTAATTTTTGTTTATTCCGGATTTTTTAACTGAAGTAGAGTCAGTTTGCAATGTTATGCTAATTTTTGGTGCACCGCATCATGTTTCAGTTACACATGTGCACACACATGTTTGTTCTCATACCTTTTTCACTGCAGGCCATTACGAGGTATTGAGCAGAGTTCCCTGTGCTGCTCAGTGGGGCCTCGGTGTTCAGCTAGTTTGTGTATAGTAGTCAGTATCTGTAAATCTTGAACTCGGTTTATTCCTGCCCGCCCCCAGCCCCCTGGTAACCGTCAGTTTGTTCTCCATGTCTGTGAGTCTGTTTCTGTTTTGTAAATACGTTCATTGGTGTCTTTCTGTTTTTAGACTCCACACGTAAGTGATACCGTCTGGCATTTTCTTTCTCTTTTCTCCCGTGTCTGTGACAGCAGCGCCCACTTCCCACGACCAGGTTCTCCAGTAATTTGCTGGGCCGCCGTAACAGAGTCCCACGGGCTCGGGGGCTTAAAACAGCAGAATTCGTTCTCTCACCTCCTGGAGGCTGGAGATCTGAGAGCAGGGTCCTCCCTGAGGTCTGGAGGGGACCGGTGCTGCCGCTCCCCACTTGTGCTGTCCTCGGCCCTCCGCTGCTCCGCCACCCGGCCTCCACGGCCGCGTCCTCTTCTTATAAGGACGCCGGTTGTGTTGGACCAGAAAGCCCCTGAGGACCTCGCTTCTCTGGATCGCACTCACACACCCCGGTTCAGAGTTTCCACTTGTTTCTTTGGGGGTAAAATTCATCTCAACAATTAGGACGAGGTCTTGTTAATCAGAAAGTCTCCAGCTGTGAGCACAAGGAAAGCTTTCTGAAAGTGACATCAACTCATTATTTGGCATGAAAACCCCAGAAGTGATGTATTGGTAGGGCTGGTGGCCTCAACCCCCTCCATCAGGGCTCCGGGGTCTGCCCGCTTCTGCCCCTGCGTCAGCCCGTCCACTCCTCCCACATCCGGGCCACACGCCCCGATACCATCGTCCAGAGGCAGAGAAGTGCCGCCCTTTGTCAGGAAGACGAACGTGGGGCCCCCGGGGACGCCTCACGTCAGCCGAGGGCTGAGCTGACTGAGGGGGACACCCAGGCTCTGTTCCGTCCTCCCCTGGCCCACTCCCCTCTGTGGAATGGGACCAGGTGTTGCAGCACAGGTGTGGGGACCATGTCCGGCATCACGGCGCCCCCACCACCGAGCCAACTCCCCCGCCATAGGCTGTGCCCCGAGGTGGGGCCTGTGCCCCGGGGCCTCACTGGCGTGGGCTGAGACAACCATTGGCCAAGACACGGCCACTGATCGCAGGGACAGCCTGACCTGCAGGGTAGGGGTCCCGAGCCGGCAAGGCCACACATGCAGGGCTCTCTGAGCAGGGGTGGGGCCTGATCTGGGGCCATATCTGGTGCTGGCAACAGCGTCAGCCACCAAAACCTGCCCTTTATTCTGCCTGAAAAAGCGTGTATGCCACAGAATTTTCAGTGAGTCAAGTTTATTGACCTTTCCTGTCAGATTACTTCAAGTGTTACCGTGTTTATAAAGATTGTCATGTATTTTTAGATTTTAAATGGTTTCTACTTTCTACTTGACACGTCCATCCTCCTGAATTTCCTGGGAATAATTTCAGCTTCAAGAAGCAGAAACTCAACTTAAATATAAATATGTGAAATGTAGAGGGGCCTTCTTCCAGCTCTGGGGCCTCAGGCAGCCTGTCGCTTCTACAACTGTCTGTGGGGTCACCCGCCGTCACCTGCACCCTGGGGCCCTCAGGTCGGAGCTGAGCTGTAGGACCTGCACCCTCGGGTCAGGACAGGGCAGCCCCTGACTTCTGCCCCAGGTCTGGAGACTCTAAGAATGAAACGGCCGCCGCTGCTTGTCGACAGTCAAAGCCTGTTGAGCAGCGACAACTCTGTGCAGCGGGGACCCTCACTTACTGAGAATCCTGCTAAGTGCCCAGCAGCTTCCCTGACAAGCCGAGCTTCCCACGTAGTAAGTGCTGTTTCTGTTTCCTTGGGATTTCTAGTAGCACGTTGGGAGGGGTCAGTCCTGGGCTGTGGGGGGCCCTCGCCTGGAGTCTTTCTGTCCCTCGTGCTGAGCTCGGTCACCTGTGGCTGCCTCACCGGGCACCCGGCCCCTTGGACAGCACAGTCGTTCTGTACGTGAAGCTCGTGGCCAGAGAAAGGACCGCGACCGTGTTCTCCCGCCTCCTCTCCCACTAAAGAAAGGGCAGAAAGCACACCAGCCAAAACCAAAGCGCACGGACACTCTTGAGTTCCGTTTCCCCAGAACCCATCACTCCTGCGGCTCATTCAGGACGTTAGGTAAATAAACCGTGGACCATCCTACACAAAAAATGGGATCCACTCTGAAACAAAGTGCTCCTTTTCCACAGGCACGGACTGGTCATTGTTGTGACCTGCCTCCGTGTTGAAAATAAAAGCTGAGGGAGCGGAGTCCCTCTGCGGCCGCCGTCATCGCGGCTCCAGCTTCCCGTTCACCCCGCACGGCTCTTGTCCCCAGGCTGCCTCCGACGGACGCTGCGGTCCACGGCTGACAGTCCTTCCGTCAGGGTTTGATTTGCAGCCTTTTCCATTGTGATGTCCTGTTCCTTTACTTCAGAGTTGTTTTCCTTTCACTGATTCAGGGGTGTTCGCTTTAGCATGCCTCCCTGGACGTGCGACCTTGCTGGGCTGTGCGCCGGGCGGCCGGGGGCTCACGCGTGGCAGAGCCGCCAGCGAGGGTCCGGCCCGTGAGCCTGGTGTTCCCACCCTCGCCAGTGCTGGACGTGTTGCTCTCTGTGGTGTTTATTGAACAGGATTAAGCATCAAATGAATCTCTGGGTCACAATTAGGAGACTTTACCGCCAGGAGGACCACGTGTCTGTAGCCTGGACTGTCTCCTTCCACCATGCAGCCCACGGACACCCTCCAGGTAGGTCAGAGGGAAGGCCCGTCAGTGCCTGCAACTGGAGCTGGGCCACAGTTTCTGCCAGACCTGGTAGAGACCAGCCCCAGCCGCCCGTGGCTGAGGCCTGGGGGGCCGCGGGGGAGGGTGGAGGGGCCGCAGGGGAAGTGGGGTGGGGTACAGAAGCTTGAACGAGACAGGAAGCTGCGGGCAGTGGGGCTGCCCCAGACCAGACTGGGCATGGGCCGAGGCTGGCTGTCCTCAGTGGTGGCTGAGCCTCATGGAGGACGGACCTCCCCCTGCTGAGTTCTTCTACAATAATCAGGAAAAAGTCCCTTTTAACATCGTCTTTCGGGCCTCAGGCCTGATGATTTAGCTGAAAAATACCTGTTGCTTGTCCTCCTTGGTTTTCCCTCTCACTCGGAGCCCGTGTGAGGTGAGTCCACATGGACGAGGCAGAGGATGGGGCCCCCAAAGTACCCCCTACGTGACCCCCTGCACCCCATTTGTGCACCTGTTTCCCGCTCCCCTCCTCTCCCCCTCCCCTCCCCTCTCCCTATACCCTCTTCCCCATGCCCTCCCCTCCTTGCTCTCCCTCCCCCTCTTCTCTTTCCCCACACCCCTCCCCCTCCCTGCTCCCCCTGCACCCCGTTCCTGTGCCCCCTGCTCCCCCGACACATGTCTCAGCTTCTTTTCCATGGGGAGCAGGTGCTTCCTCACAGGATTTGCAAGCATCATCCCAAGTCAGCATGGGGGAGAGATGGGATGACACTGTCACACTGAAGGGACCACATCCCAGGGCCACTCACCACGGTGTGACATCTTATCTGCTGAAAAATCCTCGTAAGGTTATTGAGGGAACGCAAGGAGGTCTGACCTGTACGCCGACATCTGATCTGGGTCTACCTGCACCTGCACGTGTGTCTGCACATCCGTCTGTTCTGTGTCTGCATCCACACCCCACTCCCCTCGCCTGGACCGCAGTCACACCTGCCGTCTCTGTGTCTGCATCTTACCTGCAGAGGGTCCACCATGTCTGAAGGACGTACACCTACTCTTTCTAGATGTGCTCCTTCCTTTGTAAACTAAAGTGTGGTATCAGACGACCGCTGAAGAAACTTTCAGGGTTACAGTTTTGTTTGAACAATATCCTTTGGTCTGTGAGTTCTTCCATTTCTGAGCCCAGAGAGCCTGGGAGAATGGTGGCCCAAGGCCAGCACTCACTATGTAGCTTCAAATTTATTAAATAAAGTCTGAACGAGCACACAAACAAACCTTTACCATTTCGAATTAGATGAAAAGTCGGTGAGATTAAAACAACGTGCCTTGTTCAGAGATAAGACTCACTCTCTGAGCTTCATCCCCCACTTCTGGGTGGACCCCTCAACTCCAAAAGCCATTTAAGCCACATCTGCTGCGTGCCACGTGCAGGGATACCTCCAGGCGAGAGTTTTTCGTTTTCTTTGGTTTTGTGATTTTTGTTTCACATTGAACTGAGCAATTCTGTTTCAAGACGTTGATTCTCCAACATGTTACAGCTCATAGAAGGGACACATCTGGAGTATGATTTTATCGTGGATCTGGGTGCACGGCTTGAAAGCTGTGAGCGCTGCACTTCGGGTCTTTTACCTTCGCGTCATGCAGTATTTTCAGATTCAAAAGCAGTTTGTGAGTCACGGGTCACGGTTTGCCTCAATCTCAAAAGGAGACATTCAAGTTTCCCACGGACTCTGGGACATTGTGTTAGCTGGCTTTCTGTTTTAATAGTGAGCAGTTGTGTTTCAGTAGGAGTCTAACATCCGATGGAAGTACAAGACCAGACGCACAGGCATGTGTTCTGGTTTCAGGTCCCTTCCCAGAGCCGCAGGGAGTCACTGCAGTGTCCCCAGACCAGTCACGTCAGTTTTTACAAGGGCTTAGAGGCATTCATAAGAACTGGGAGTTTAAATGCAAAACTTCGGTTAATTCTCTAGGGACTCCCCCTCATTTCGGTTAATCAGCCTTGGTTTCCCTTGGTGCCGGTGTCCTCCAGTGCCAGGCAAAGCCTTCGGAGTTCTCTTTGTGGATTTGTTTCTTCCTCTGGAATCCAGTTCCACTGTCGTGGTCTAAAGCCTTTATTCCTGAGTCTCGATTTGCAGACATTCTGGTAACTTGCTTTCTGCTCTTCTGCCGGTGACGCCAGCAGCATCCTGGATGCACGAGTTGCCTCACGGCTCCAGCTCCCTGGGACCTGGCATGGCCGGTCTCAGAACTCTCAAGGCTCCAGATGTGTGCGTCTTCGTTCATTTTTGACTAAATACGCTGTTTGTTGCGGGCGCCCGGAAGAACGACGTGTTCTTGTTCCCTCCCACGGGAGGAGGCGGGTGTTCCAGGAGAGACCGGCTCACGCCTGCTCCCGGCAGCCCGGGCAGAACCAGGAACAGAGGAGGACGGGCTACCCCTGCAGGTCAGGCCCCAGTGAGGGACACCCCAGTCCCGCGCAGGGTCCGAGTCGCACGAGCAGAGAGGGTCTCGGTGTGACCAGTGCACGCCGAGGCCCCCGTCTGCTCCGTCGCATCTGGACCACGTGCAGTGAACCCCTGAGGTGCAGGCCTCCAAGATGGGGTCTCCCTGCAGCGGAAGAGCTCGTCTGATTTGGAAACATAAATCACAGGCGTGCGCTTCTTGCAGAGCAAGTTCATGGTATAAAATTCTAAAAACAACCAGGACTGTTAACACTAAGCTGAGCATCTGCGTGAGAGAGAAGGCCTGCTCTGCCAGCACTATTCATTCTGTCTGTCCTTTTCTTGTAAAACCTGCTAAGAGACTTGTATCTTTTAAGCCATCCCGGCCTCTGGGACGGACCCTGGATCTGTCCGCTTGCTGACCGCGCTCCGGCTCCCCCCTTGCTCCCCGGTCCCCTGTGGTGCCCGCTGCTCATGCCCCCCACCCCGACCAGGACACACTCCTCTCCATACCAGGAACATTCGCACATTCATTCAACGAAATACACTCTATGAAGAAGAGAGGAACACAAAAGAGTGTGAGACTTAGTGCCGGCTGCCTCCGAAGGCTGTCACAGCTGAGACCAGAGAACAAAGTGACAGTGACAAGGCCAAGCAAACAAGCAAACCTGCAGGAAGGAACAGACCTGGGGTCACAGGTGGGGCTGCGAGACGTTGGCAGGGAGTCGACCCCAGGCTGCGTCTCCAGGGGTCACGGGGTGGACAGCGCTCCAGGCAGGTGGACAGAGTTTGGAATATGCTGATGTGAAGACTCAGGGCGTGTGAGGAGAATGAAGAAGCCGTGTGCAGAGCACATGTGGAATGAGAGGATATCGTAGGACAAGCCTTCTCTTGCAGACAGTGGGTGCTGTGAAGAGACAGGCGTCCAGCTCACAGCCTAGAAAAGCTCATGAGCAGCAGGCGGCCAGGAAGGGAAGGTCCTGGGTGTCGTGGGACCAGTGTGCTTCCGTGGGGACAGGAGCTCCGGGGATGAGGGGACGCGGGGAGAGCAACGCGGGACGTGCGTCCGCAGGTCGGGGAGTGACGCGCTGTCTGGACAGACTTGGGAACTGGCCGCATAGACTGAGTCCCAGCACCAGGAACCCCTCCCGGAGTCTCCTCCTGCCCCGGGAAACCCGGCAAACTCTGCGCAGACCCGCAGCCACACAGCTCAGCACGGTACCCTGGGACCCAGCACCAGGACGAGGGTCTGCCTGCTTTTGTGGGCTTCTCGAAGGTGGGCAGCTTGTAAGACTTGGAGGGAAGTTTGGGGAAGAAAATGAAAACTATGTGGCCTCAGTCTGCCCGCCTGGAGTGCTCTAGTCCCATGGGCGGCTGCTGTGGGCGCGGCCAGTGCCCCGCCCATTTGGGGACAGAACAGTGTCCTCAGCGTCAAGACTCATGGCCTCCCCCTGCCCCCAGGACACCTGCTCCCAGCGTCTCCCTCTCAGACCGGCTTCTGCTGCTACTGCTCCGTGAACGTCCAGAAGACAGAGGCCGTGGCTGTCACGTGCGCTAGCCCGATGTTCCAGACTCGGCAGGGACCAAGACCACTCTGGTCCCAGGAGTGCGAGCCGAGGACGCGCGGTGCAGTGTGGTCCCAGGAGGGCAGGCTGTTCCGAGCGATGCGGACCTGCTGCCCTGGAACGCACCAGGTCTGCCTCTTTTCTGTTACGTCCTTGAGGTTTTCCAAATAGGAAGACGTTGGTGAGATAAGTGATCTACGTGTGTCTGGCCTTCTCAGTTCAGAGATTCCACTTACGAGGCAAAGCAGAGGGAGGGAAGTGCCCCCGAGCCTCCCAGCCCCCTTCCAGATGGTCTGACCCACGTTCTTCCTCCTCACCAAGAGGTGGGCGTTTCGGTCCTGCTTTACAAACATGAGGCCTGAACTCCGTGAGGTGAGCCGGCTGCTCAAGGCCGAAGAGCTGGAGAGCCGAGAGGGGCACTCACACCCCCGGCTCCCAAACGGGCTTGGCCCCTGCGCAGTGTTGGGGGCGGGGTGTCGTGCTGGGCTCTGTCCGCGATGAGGCGTCTGTGGGGTGAAACCGTCTGGACAAAGCGCCCACGTGTGAGGGGCCGTTAAAAGCCAGGCCTGCGGAGTGCACGCCTGCACCTTGCACGGGGGCCGCCCGGCTCTCGCGGCTGGTCAGGTCCCAGCACCGCCAGCTTCTCCTTCCCAGAAGGAGGAAAGGGAAACACCTGTCACGGCTGAGGTGTGGGTGAAGCCGAGTGTGAAGCACTTCAGGCGACAGGGACGCCTCCAGCCTGCACCTCCGAGGAGAGTTCCACGAGCCACCGTCTGGGTGTCAGCAACTGAGAACAGATCACTCTTTTTCAGCAAAACTGTTGTTTAGAACACATAGATGTTGACATTCCATTATTTCTAGAGTCACGCTGTCTTCAGAGGACGTTGCTGGCCGAGGCCTCTCCTGGCTGGTTCTTCACTCCTGGGCACTGCTGGCCGGCTGGCTGTGCCCAAGCCCAGGACGAGCAGAGCTCACAGGCTGTGGAGGAAGCAGCGGAGTGAGGTGATGCAACATGCAACTCTGGGAGCTGAATTCAGGGGACACGAGAACTCACTCCACTGGGCGGCGAGAAGCAGCTTTCCAGATGGGGCAGCCCTGGGGCCAGACCTTCAGGATGGGCAAGAGCCTGCAAGAGAGGACAGGACCTCCAGGCATCAGAGAAGCACTGCGGATGGAAAGCGCACAGGGCGGCAGGCGGTCCTGACCACAGACCAGGGCGCAGGACCCCCCAGAAGGCAGGCTCCGGACCACAGCACATCTACCGTTCATGGTCTGTGAAACATCAAATCAATCATTTGGGAAAATAATCAGAAAGCTACCCTGCTGAACAGCTTCCACTTCCCGACACATCAGGAGCCACAGCTGCATAAAATGAAGGTGAAGACCCAGCTCCGCTCCGGCTCTGAGCCCACAGGTCACCTGGGGCCACTGGCCCAGAAGCCCTGCCCACGGATCCATGAGCAGGTCACCCCAGAGTCATCCTGTTGTGTTTTTAGCTGAATTTGTTTTAACTAAATTTAAAATTAGAAAGTTCATCCATTTCTCCCACCTCTCCTCTGACCCCTGGCAACCACCAGCCTGTTCTCTACGAGCTTAATGTACAGAGAGAGAGAGAGATTCCACGTGTACCTGAGATCATATGGTGTTTGTCTTTCTCCATCTGGCTTATTTTACTCAGCATAGACCTTCCAGGTCCATCCGTGTCATGGCAAAAGGCAAGATTCCATTCTTTATTGTGGCTGAGTAGTACTCCACTGTATATACGTACCACAGCTCCTTTATCCAGTCCTCTGCTGATGGACACTTAGGTTGTTTCCATGGCTTGGCTTCTGTAAATAGCACTGCTGTGAACACTGGGATGCATGTATCTTTCTGAATTAGTGTTTCTGTTTTCCTTGGATGTATGTCCAGAAGTGGGATTGCTGGATAATATGATAGTTCTATCTTTAGTTTTTGAGAGCCCTCCATACTGTTTCCCACAGTGGCTGCACCAATTTACATGGCCCCCAACAGTGTGCATGGGGCTCCCTTTTCTCTACACCCTCGACAACACTTGATATTTGCAATGTTTTTGATAAGAGCCATGCTGACAGGGTAAGGTGGTATCTCATTGTGGTTTTGGTTTGCATTTCCCTGGTGTTTAGTGATATTGAGCATCTTTTCATGTGCCTGTGGGCCATCTGTGTGTCTTTGCAAATACATCTCTTCAACACTTTTGCCCATTCTTTAATCAGGTATTTTGTTTTTTTGCCACTGGGTTATATGAATTCTTGTATATTTTGGCTACTAGACCCTTATCAGCATGTAACTTGCAAATATTTTCCCCCATTCAGCAGGTTACTTTTTCATTCTATTGATGGTTTCCTTTGTTGTGCAGCAGCTTTTCAGTCTGATGTAGTCTCACTTGTTTGTTTTTGCTTTTGGTGTCAGATTCAATAAAACCATCACCAGGCCTGCATCGGGGAACTCACATCTACGCTTCCTTCCAGGGGTTTTATGAGTTTGATCTTGTCTTCAATCCATTTCAAGCTGAGTTTTGTGTTGTTAGGTAGTAGCCAAGTTTCATTCCTTTGTGTGTGTGTCTAATTTTCCAAACATCATTTATTGAAGAGATGGTCCTTTATCCATTATAAATTCCCAGCTCCTTTGTGGTGAATGAATTGGCCATAATTGTGTAGATCTATTTCTGGAGTCTGTTCTGAGCCTCTGATCTGTGTGCCTGTTTTTATGTCGATACTGTACTGTTTTGATTACTGTAGCTTTGTGATACAGTGTGAAATCAGGAGGTGTGAGGCCTCCAGCTCTGTCCTTGTTTTTCAAGGTCACTTTGGCTATTTGGGGTCTTTTATGTTCCATACAGATTTTAGGATATTTTGGTTCTACTTACGTGAAAAATTTCTTTGGAGTTTTTATAGGGATTCCACTGAATCTGTGTTTTGTGTTGGGTAGGAGGGACATATTAATATTAATTCTTTCAGTCCATAAGCAGGAATATCTTCCCATTTATTTGTGTCTTCAACTTCCTTCCTCAGTATCTTATCATTATCAACATACAGGTCTTTTGCCTCCTTGGTTGAATTGATTCCTAAGCATCCTATTCTGTTCGTGCTGTTGTAAGTGGAAATTTTTTTCTTAACTCCTCTTCCTTATAACTCGTTTTTAGTGTGTGGCTTTGAGGACATTGACTTTGAATCATGAAAATTTACTAAATTTGTTTATTAGTTCTAACAGCTTCTTCTTCTTTTTTTTTTTTTTTTTGCTGGAATGCTGTCCTGTAGATCTGGCCGGGTCCTTACACACGGGCTGTGGAGGACCCCTGACACCACCCACCACCCAGCAGGGCCCCCGTCACCCACCAGGCCTGCTGGGCTTGTCCAGATGGTGGCCCCAGGGTCCCCGGGGAGAAAGGACAAGCCTGAGCATGAGGCTCAGGGCTAAAGCCAGTCATAGGCCCACAGGCCACGGGGTTTAGAAAGTGGGGTTGGGTGTCCACGAGGGTGCTGCAAAGTCACTGCTGAGGAAAAGCTTGGTGGCATTACCGACTGTGCGCCACAGAGCAGGGAGTTCGCTAAAAGTAACAACAGGGAAATCGCCCGCACAGCCACGCCCGGCGGTCAGCCGGGTGTCCCTCCCGGGTTGGGGTAACTTCCTGCCCCTCCCTCCTTACAGACAAGGAGCCTGCGGGTCAGAAGTTGCACTCCTCGTCTGCTGCCCCCGTCTTCTTGGTGCAAATGACTGTGCTCTTATTAAAATGCCACTACGAACAGGAAAAAAGTAACACAGCATTTCACACGCGGTTTTGACTCAGCTTTAAAATGCTCCAGATGCTAAATCTACCCCATAAACTGTGCGTAACAAATACAAAACATATGTCAAATAAACTAAAACTGATAGATGAAGGAAATACAGGAGAAATCGTCCCAAGGCCTGTCACACGGTGAGCTTAGGGTTTGCTTCCAAAATACCTCATCCTTAAGGGAGTGACTCCCATGTGAGGGGGTGGGTGGGACCTGGAAGCCAGACTGCAGACTTGGAGTTTGTGCTTTCCTGTAGAAATCAGATAAAAACATATGTGTGTCACGTATGTGCTAGAACTTGGAGAAAGAAGGTGTATAAACACGGATACTCTCATCCTAACTGCACCCTGCAGAAACACAGTGTAGATGTCCCGGCTGCAACCAGCTTGTATCTGAGCAGCCTCCGCCTCCCCCGAAGGACCAGCCTCAGGGGTGCGTGGCTGGGTGGGCAGGGAGGGGCCTTTGCCTCGGGGAACTGCCTGTGGTTGAGACCGAAGTGCTTTGCTCCTCACCCTGTGGCCTCGGACAGACAACATGACATGCTCTCTCTGTCAAACCAGCTGTACACATAGGTGGAGGCAAGACCCCAATAAAAACCAGATGCCGCCTGCCTCGGAAACAAGCCTTCCCGGGAACGTGATTTCAAGGTCTGAGCGTGGATCGCGTCCCCAAAGCAGCACAATTGTGGGCCACGCTTACATCCCCAAGAACACGCTGATTAGCATTCTCAGCCACAGTGGGTGTGGGTCACTGGCTTCCCCCCCTCGTGACTCGAGACTGGAGACACTCCCAGCGTCTGGGGCCCTCATTTGTGTTGCGTTTATGTGTGTTGGTCTATTAATTAAGGTCAACATGCGTACACATATAAAGTCTTGCTGATTTTTGTTTCCATTTTCAATTCAGGATGCATCTGGTTTAACTGACAGCCTTGTTTTACTACAACACTGTCCTTTTATAATAAAACAGCTTTATAATAGTTTTACTAGACAGTGAGCAAACCCAGAAACGCCACACCTTTCTCCATACAGATTTTACCTGTTTTGCACACTCTTGGCCTGGCAATAGTAACTTCAGCCATAAGCTTGGGAATCTACATTTAACCAGGACGTGGAATGACTATTTACCTGGAAACTTTGTGCAGACCATACAAGTGTTTGACACCAAATTTGGGTCCACGTTCCGTGGAGGTCCCCAGAGACCCACTGTCTCTCCCATGGGCGGCGACCCAGGAGTCACAGGGGAGGTTCTGTGTCAGCCTCCTGCTGCTGACCTCGGGGAGGTGGGGGGTCCACGACAGCTTTCCAGATGGGCTGGAAGATCTTTCGACAAAGGTGTGGCAGTAAACTCAGTTAGGTCATCCCCTCATACCATGCGTAGGAACAAGGGCCAGATTATTAAAAAGTGAGGATTTTTAAATGATTAAAATAAAACCTTGAAAGAAATATAGCTGATCATATCTCAGAACTCTAAAATATTATCTAAACTTAAAAAAAATGCAAAAAAAAAAAAGCTGTGAACAATAAAATGTCAACAGATGTGGGGGGAACACCTACATGTCGGTGTCACCAGGATGGCACCGGAACTTCACTGAGCCAGCCCCGCCTCAGATTCTGACCAGGGAGGCAGGACTGGCCACCAGCTCAGGGCTCCTTGCCCTGCTCCCAGGGTCTCTGTGAAACAGGAAACGACTGAGCATTTGTGTGGAGGAGCTGAGATGAATAATTCAAGGTCACCTGAACATCTCTGTGATGATGACATGGATGCAAAGAGACAGACAGACAGGAGTTCTGTGTGCAGGGGCCAGAGTGGGGTGGACATGGAGGACACAGTGTGGATTTTGTAGACATCTTGGAGGTGGGACTGCAGGCCTCTCTGCTGGATGGGTTGTGACTGGAGCAGGAGAGGGACGGGACGACGAGGTCCAGTGTCCTCCTTGGCCTGGAGGAGGCCTCCTGTGTCTCCAGAAGAGAAGGGATCGACGTCTACACGGGTGCCGTGCTCCTCGGCTTGAAGGCCCTCTGCCCTTTTCTGCAGAATGACAGATCTCTCTTCAGCACTGTTTCAAAGCAGGTCACACTGACGACTGCTGTGTGAACAGGTCCGGGCAGAGCGGATGCACCGTCCTCTGGGCTCCCTTGGCCTTTATCTGTAGAGCAGAGCCCCAGTTCCACAAGATGAGGTTTAGCTGTTAATTCTTCCATCTGCCCTAGACAGAGGGTCTCAAGAAAGGGATGGTGTCCTTTTATCTCTGTAGCCAGTGCCTCAGTTTTCTGAATGAAAATTCTATATGTTGCACGTGTTAACCACTATTTGTAAAAATAGATAAAAACAAATTTATTCCGTACAGCACATGGAGCTATGTTCAATATCTTGTAATTACTTTTAATGAAAAATATGAAAACGAATAAATGCATGGCTGGGATATTGTTCTGTACACCAGAAATTGACACATTGTAACTGATGGTACTTCCATTTTTCAAAAAATGGAAAGAAATGCATGTGTAGACCTACGGACACAGCAAACACTGTGGTTACTGGGTGGGGGGGAGAAGGGTGGGAGGGACAGATTAGGAGTTTGGGATTGATAGTTACACATTATTATATGTAAAGTAGATAAACAACAAGGCCCTACTGTACGGCACAGGGAACTATATTCAGTTGCTTGTAATGAGCTGTAATGGAAACAATCTGAAAAATATATGTATGTATATGTGTAACTGAATGGTGTTGCTGTACACTTGAAACTAACATTGTACATCGACTACACTTCATAAGACATACGGATTTAACAAATGCTGAATGAACATACATTGTCTGTGTCCGATTTTATCACACCCATACACACACACAGGCTTGTGGGGTCGCTGTCCTTATGCATCAGGCACATTAACTGAGTGAGGACAGTGGTCACTCTGGCCTGGCTCATGTGCAGACCACCTGGAATTCTCCTGTGACACCCATCTCTCTGATCACCTTTGACCCTTGTTTTTGCCTTCTTCCTAGGTGTTTAGTAGAGAAAAGTCACCTTCTGTGGTGTTACGGACTGAAGGTTTTGGGGCCTTGGAAGGTGATTGGGTCCTGAGGGTGGATTCATGCCCTGAGAAGAGGCCCCGCAGCCTGTTTGCCCGTCCTCCAGGTGAGGACACAGAGGGAGCCAGGAAGCGGGTTCCCCCCAGACACCAAACCTTGGACGCCCAGGCTCCAGACCGAGAAGTCCGTGTCGGCAGTGCTTCTGTCCTGAGCCTAGTCTGACACTGGATTACCCACACAGATCCCCCTCACTGAGACCAGAACCTCTGTCCACCCAACTGGTCACCCAGTAACACATGCTTCTCCCCACATTTCACATGTAAAACTTGGGAGACTTCAAAAGAAATGAAAAAGAAAAAGTCAGTGGGAAAAAGCAAGATTCCATAAACTCAGCAAAAATTCTATTTTTAAAAAACCTCTCATTTACAAGAAATTGAAAAGATTTAATTTCCAGTATCATCAAAAGATGGCTTCAATAATTAGAAAACTGTTTCCTTGGGAAGCAATTGAGTCCAACACACAATTTAATTGCTGTCCATTACACGAGTGACAATGTAGCCGCGCAAGCTTTCTAAGTGCAGCTGCATTTCATCCCAAGTTTACGATCAAAAAACACGGCACTGCCCAAGCTAGTAGGTTTTTTTTTTTTTTTTGCAAAATCTGCATTTAACATTTTCAAAGCTTCATCTTGTCCTTCAGATTCATCACTGACATACTTTTTTTTCCTCAGCCACAGTCTTACACTGAAGTTGGCTAAAACTGAACTTGGTGAAGCAGGTAACCCCCCAGGAGGTGTCGTCTACGAGGTGTCCTTCCGAACCCCAACCTGCACACACTCCCTTCACTCTGTAGTGCCCTGGTGATGACGGAAGCACCTGTCTAATGATCCGTTTTGGAGGAACAGACTGGCTTCCAAAAATCCAGCCCCAAAGTCGGCATCGTCCTTGTGAGATGCCAGGCCCCTCACACCAGGGGCTGGAGTGGCACCTGGACAGCTGGGCCTGTGACGGTTGCGCTGAGCAGGACAGCCGGCGTGGGAACCGGTGTCACAGGGGATTAGGAAGGACCTGTCACCAGACTTGACTGGTGTCCAGTGACCTGCGGGGGACACTGAGGGAACAGGCAGACTGGAGGCTCCAGAGAGGCCGGGAGGTTCATGGCTGGGCGCCTCAGGAGTCTCGGGGGAGGAGGGGCTGGGCTGGGGCAGCCTTGCAGCCAGGAGAGGGGCGCGTGGTACGTGGGGGCTTGGGCAGCGCTCCTGCTGTCTGTCCGGGCGAGGTCACGGGGGCTGTAGCTCCCACCCGGCGCTTCCCTGCTGTCGCTGGTCCACGTTTTCTGAAGTAGCTTGCGCGGGGCGGGAGGGCACAGGACGGCGCCGGGCCAGCTCCTGGACGTCAGGGCTGCTTTGTCCTTTCTCAAAACCCACAAGTGTAAGTTCCTACCCACACATCCTGCTGGTCACAGAATCACGCGGTTGAGAGGGATGAAGCGGCAAGTCGTGGGGTGGTCCTTCCTTCCCCACCCAGGTCCGCCCCTCTGCCCACCGGCGCCTGGCCCAGGGCACTGGGGCTGTGAAGCTGGGTCAGGAAGGAAAAGCCTCTGGCGCACTAAGCTGTCACTGCTCCCGCCCGGGTCGTGCTGCAGACATTCAGAAACCTAGACGCCATGCTGTAACTCCTGGGACCCCCAGCAGAAGTGCCAGCAGAGGGGAGACGCAGGGCCTCCGAGGCTGGGGCGCGTGGTCTCTGGTTCACACATGCTGAGAAGGAGTGAAGAGGCCTCTTCTCACCTTGAACCGCGTGTTCATTCTGAGCATAAAAATATCTAAAGAGAGCTGCCGCAGGTTTTGAGCATTTGGCAAAGTGGTTTGTTTCTTTAATTGTACAACTTCCCCCAGAATTTTTTTTAAAAAAAGAATTCATAGCAAAGCCTGAAATGACAGAAACAAAGAAAATATCTCTGTTCTCTGCCTTTCCTCTGCTCCCTGAAGTAAATCCAACTTACCGTGGCAATTTGATTTCCCAAGCCCCTCTCTGGGCGCGGGGCACCTGTGGCCCTGAAGTCCTCTCGGAGAAGCAGTGCCTGGGTCCCGGAATTCGGGGGGCCCAGCGCCCACCAAGCCGTCTTCACGCCCACAGAGTGACAGCCCAGCTCTGGAGACACCAGACCTTCGACATAATCCACACCTGGATTTGGCTGCTCCACACGCCCCAGAGACACAGCCCTGTAGGCGTCACCAGGAGCCACTTCTGGAATCACCGAGGAGCCTTCTGTCGGTCATGCTAACTAAGGTCCTTTTTGGAACGCACCATTTTAAAATATTTACACCAGTCACATTGAGAAACTTTTCTCGTTTGTCACTCGAAACAAACTGTGATTAGTCATTATGACCTAAATCTTACGGATCGGGAACTAATAAAGGGCAGGATCAGGACTCCTCGAAATCCAAGGGCTGCAACTCTCCCTTTTTCTCTTCTTTTTTTTCCTTTCTTTCTTTCTTTTTTTCCTTTTTTCTTCACTGAGCTAAAGATGACTAAAAGTCACGAATGCCGATTTATGCAGAGTAAGTTTATGAGTAAAATTATACTCATTCAAAGGACATTTTATCAAAGAAATTCTTGCCTTCTCGATTCCAGTGATGGTGCATAGAACAGAATTAGATACTTTGAAATCCTACAGCTCCTTGTAAACTCACAAGTAAAATATATCTGTAGCAAAGAATGAAAGTGTAGAAATCACACGACATGAGCCTGGGAAGAAGAGTCGAAAGAACGTAAGACGTGAGGACCTCACGATTTCCATACTTTTCCCAAAGGCAATGAGGAGACACTAAATGAGAAGATTCTAATTCTTTTGCTTGGGAAGAAAAAAAAAAAGAAATAAAGAAAAATTAGACCAAAACCACACATGTCCCTCTGATTTAAGAGGTCAGAGAACCTCCAAACAAGAGTGGTTGTGGGGAGAAATCAGGCCAGGAGGGGCCCAGACAGGTGGCCCGGTGGGGTCACCTCCCCTGGAGCCATCACTGATTCCAAAAGCCAGACTCACGGGGTAAGTCTGTCAAAAGTTCTACTTTGACAAATATTTTCATTATTTTTTGTTAATTTTTTTTCACCATTTGGCACCAAATTTGGAGTCTGAGACCTGCCACAGACAAGAGTCCCTGCCAAATTCCCAGGGTGTCAAGAAGATGTACGTGATCTTCTCAGAAATGAAGGAAAAGTATTTCATAAAAGTTGGCATTCCCTCTAACAAAGAAAAAACTTAGCAAAGAGCAAACAGAAGAAAGTGCATAATCTGTTAAAGAATGTCTATAAGAAAAAAGAAGTCCCAAACGTTAGCGCGTTGTGGACGCCCTCCCCGTGGGACTGTGGTGAAACGAGACTGCCCCTGCCCTGCTCCTGCCCCACGTCGTGTCAGAAGCCCTGCGCCATCGAAAGGGCAACGGAAAGAAAGTGAGATGTGGTGACTGGACTGGGAAAGTGCATTGTCGTCAGCTACAGAAGACACACTGCATGTGGAAGCCTGAAAAATCTAGGCTATTTAGACTTAGTAAGGTTGTGGGCACAGGTCAAATTTTTTAAGGTAACTTTATTATTATAAGCTAGAAACAGACTTTAGAAGGGTAGCACAAACCATCACAAATCTTAAATATTAGAACAAATTCACAAAATACGTGCATGGCCATTAATCAGAAAACCAACCAAAATTATGAATTGAATTAAAAAACTGAGGTGGACTCAGTGTTGTAAAGATACCAGTCATCCCCCTGAAAACCTGTGGAGTCAATGAATCACCCACGAATGCGCCGCCAGGTTGTGTGCTGCTGATGCTGTGAAACTGTTTCCAACATCCTGAAGCTGGGTGGACAGGCAGGAGGCGAGACTGGATCTGACACGAGGGAGACGCTGCGCAGACTTGCTCCACAGCTCGGTCTCTGAGCCACTGTGGGTCTGCAGGAGACAGATACGCTGAGCTTGGAGAAGAGCTGCCCCCACGAAGGGCTCCGGAGGGCGTGTAGCCACAGCACGAGCTCATGGGACACACGTGTGGGAGGTAAAGAGACACCTCTGCCTCGGCACACACAGAACGTCCCGCAGGTGAATTTTAGGTCTAAATAGGAAAGGTGGAGAAAGCGAAGGTCCTAGGAGATAGTCCTGGAAACAGCCTCCGTGCTGGGTTAGGACAAGTGTAGCTGTGCTCAAAGCGGGACCACACACACCCACCAGGTGGGGTTAAAGTTGTCAGAGGACAAGAAGCAGGACACACAGCACCTGGACACCAAGGAGTATCTGAGAGCACGGCAGTTAATGTCTACACTCCACACTGACGTCCACACGTATGCAGATCGTTTAGCCAATCCCGCCCTCGGTTCCCACCAGTGGATGTGCGCTAAGCTGAGCCGAGCCCTGGAGCCGGCTTCCTTGAGCAGGAGGAAGGATGAGATCTTCCCCCCCGCCGCTCCACCGGGTCCTCGGATGCACTGCCCACCGCAGCCTCCCAGCTACAACAGATATCCCCCTCTGCCCGGCCCCCAGGCCTGTGGGAGAATCGAGGTCATGGGCTTCGGTCCTCCACCTGCAAGTGTTTTCATAGACTGAGTGCAGGTCACTGTACAGAGGCCATTGTAATTTTCGTTGTTTCTCTGTCCATTCGGAATTTTACTGACAAAACTTCCAAGGTATCCATCCGTCTTGGCCAGCCCGGGCGGCTCAGACAACCAGACGTCCACTCGTCACAGCTGTGCGGCCGGACGTCCACGGCCCCGGCAGTTCTCACTCCAAGGCTGTTCTGCTTCCTCCTGCAGAGACACAAGCCCTCCTTGGCCTCCTCTCCAGGGGCCCCGGACCCCACGGTGGGGCCTCCCTGCCTGACTCATCCACCCTGGTCCTTCCCGAGGCCCTGCCCCGACGCCCCATCACAAGCATTCAGTCCATACAAACTGCCCACTGGGAACATATTTTCCTTCTGTTCCTTCACTGGAAAGAGAAAACGTTTTTAATGGTGAGAGAATAAAAATCTGTCATTCCAACTGACCCAGGGTCTTCAAGAGAATAATTCTATTAAAGCAAAAACTTAAAAGCTCAGCTTCAATTTTCCATAGCTCCTCACTTACACAAATTCAGCTTTGAGCCCATGTGACTCCATGAAACCGTTCATTCCCTTTTTAATTAATTCCTTCTCCTTTAAAACAGCTAAGATGCTGGCATTAACACTTTTCAAATGCCACGTAATATCCTTTCACAAGGACACTATTTACAGAACCACCCTACGACAATGACAAGGCCGGAATAACACATCACTAGTGGCTCAAGTAAAAGAAAAATGTATCAATTAAAGCACAGTTCATTTATAAAAAGACAATAATTAACCAAACGTCCATGTGTTGGCAGCTACTGTCATTTCACAGCAGATTTAATGTGCTGGCAACACACCTGATTTTGGATGTGAAAACAGTGATGCTTCAGACACACGTGGCCCTGAAAATAGGATTGCTTCTGCGGGAGGGCGGAGACACCCTGGACTGACAGCATTCATCCCATGACCAGCAGCCCTGGAGCCGTCCTCGGGGAAAGGAGCTGCTGGGGGCTCAGCTGAGGGCTGTGGGGTCCAGAGGGAAAGCCATCGATTAAGCCTGCAGCTAGGGTTGGACATTTAAGATGCAGCCACACAGATTGATTAAGCTCAGGCCACTCCTCTCCCAAAGCAGTAAATGTGATCAAAGTGAAGAAAACGCCTCAGTTCAGATCAGATCAGGTCACACAGAGGTGCTGGGCCATTAGCTAACGTCCACATAACTAGGACCCGTGCACAAGTGGCCACCCCGCAGAGCACGAGGTGTGTGTGACCTCGGAAGGGTCCTGGGGGCCTCATGGGGGAAATGAGCGGACTAGGCTGTGAGGGGCAGATAGAACATTCCAGAACAGGGAGGGGGGAGGTCTGCCCGTGCAAACAGCTCGATGTGACTCCAGCGCGCTGTAGTTAGAGGAAACGGGGGAGCTGCACCTTCCAAAGGCGTCCGAGGCCTGAGAGTGATTCTGAAGGTCCGGCCTGGTCGGTGTCAAAGGGGCTGCAGGTGGGAGACTGAGGGGGGAGGGGCGTGATTGCGAGTTTCCTGGGAAACAGTCTGACGGGCATTCTCAGGCGCGCCAGAGGGACAGGGGGAGGCAGGAAGACGCCTGAGACACTTTAAATTCCAGGCAAGGGACGAGAAGGCTCTGAGAGCACTGTGCTCTCGCAGGGGCGCGCCCAGGAGGCCTCGTGGAGCCGGACTCGGGAGGGTGCGGACCCCTCACAGGAGGCGGCAAGGACAAGGACGCCCTGGGCCTCTAGCACGCAGGACAGGGAAGGTCTGGACCTGAGATGAGGAGGCAGGTGAGGCCTGGGCACATCCTCCTGGCGACGCCACCACTTCTGAGTGGGGCTCCTCGTGACCCACGCTCATGGTCAGGTGGTACCTCCCAGGGGCTGGGGTCCTGGCCTTCCTGAGCCTCGGAGCCCCTCCCCCAGGGAGTCTGTTCTTCAGGGTGGGGCCCCTGGAAAGAAGAAAGGCTAGAAAGGCTAGAGAGGCTCTTAGCACACGTTTCAGGACTAGAGGGTCAGAGAGAGCAATGCAGACTCCGGCTGCCCCACACGTCCCTGGGGACACAAGATGCCTCGGGGTGGGTGGCCTGCCTGCTCCGGCCCTGGGCACGCCTTCACAGTGGGGGCTGCCCTGCACCAACCACCCCCAGGGGCCCACGTGTGGAATGGAGGAGCTGAGTTAGACTGGGGACCTGTTTCTGGAAGCACTGAGAGGAAGCCGTGTGCCGGCCTGACATGCTGCTGGACAGACGCCCCATCTCTGCAGCGATGACCTCGGTCCTGACACAGGGCCTGTAAGAGGCTCGGAACAGAACTGACCTTCTTGGGGTCACTGCCAACCCTGGTTCACACTGGGAGCGTGCAGCCCTGCTGGGGTTCAGGCCCACACATCACCCCTGAGACCCAGCCAGGCCACCAGCTTCCTCCACCCCTGGGGCCCTGGAGGCCTCACGCACCCACACCTAGAGGGGACAGAACCGGCAGCGGGGATGAGAGGTCCCCTCTGAGACCCCCGCCTGCAGGGAAACTGAAACGAGGGTGGTGAACCACTGACTGAAGGCCAGACCCCGAGTGAGTTTAAGTGTCCTGATTTCCACTGTTCCTTGCCTATTTCTGGTCCGTCTGTGTTCTGTGCACATCAGAGGAACTACGCCTGGGCCCTCACTGCACAGAGCTCGGCGGGCAAGTGGGAAGGGGCCCTCCCGGCAACCCCTCCAGCTTCCAAAATGGGTTCAGGCAGATGGGAGTAACTTTTTCATTTTATCTTACACGACGTTGGACATCTTGGGCTTAGCAGAGAGGATCCATTTACATCACATAGACAAGAATGTGCAGAGACGACTCCAAGATTCTTCTGAATGACTGACGTTTACGTGCGTTCTCAGCATTTGCATAGTGCTCACAGTGCCACCCCCACCATCTCAGCAAGAGCTGGACCCGCACCAGGGAGCTCTGCGAAGGGCCAGAGCATCAGACAGGGCCCAGAGCTCCCCTTCTGGGGCAGACCCTGTCACCCTCCTGCCACAGACGCAGGAAGCTCTCAGCTCCGCCCCTGTGATCGACAAGGAGGCTGGTCTGAGTTAGGGCGCCTCCGCCCGAGAAGACAGACTCAGCCTTGCTGGGTCGGCTCACGTCCATGTCTGCAGAGCAGCGGGGAAGACCGCCGAGTGTCTGTCCACAGCCCCATGAAGCTCGCTCCGAAACGTTACCTCCTCTCTCCACCCTCCAATTTATTCCATTCCCAACAAATTTCCAGTAAACATGAGAAATGAAGGCAAATACTGGTACAAAGGAGGTCATTTAAAAGCGTCATTACACTAATGCGCTTTTCCCGTTCTCTTCTCCGGGTGTGTGATCTCTCCCTGGTCAGACAGAAAGAGCCTTCTGCCTCGGGAAGATGCAAACTGCTACAGCAGAAGCCCGGAGGAGAGGGAGAGGCATTATCAGACTCCGACCCCCAGTGAGCGAGACATTCGCGTCTCGACTGAGACAATATTTTTAAAATTCACGTTGTGCGAGGATAAATAAATGTGTGCTCGTATATAAGCACACGTACACATGCGTACACACACACCTCTGTACACACACGTATAATACACGTGTGTGTGTCTTTCTACTCCCTGAAGCTTTTCCTAGGGCACCAAAGGCCAGGGTGGAAGAGCGCAGCAAAGCGGTGGGTGCGGGGATCTGAGGACGTGCTGAGGGCCCTACCTGCCCGGGGGAGGCCTTAGGACCAGGAAAGGCAGGGGTCCAGACACCACTACATTTTCTACCTGACCCCCAGGTGGCCTCTGCAGGCAGGACTCCAGGGAAGTGTGGGGTCCCCAAGGACATGAGGCCTCTGGCCGGTCGAGCATGGCTGAGCTGGTCCTGGCAGACCCTGAGCCCCAGCCCAGCCTCGCAGATGCTAAGCGGGTGCCCCTGCATGACACTCGGGGGCAGGGACCAAGGTTCCTGGGCATCTGGAGAGGCCTGGTCCCTGGACACGTGGGGCTGGTTTCGAGCCAGGGGACCACACTGTGGACGGGCCCGAGCACCAGCCAGCAGGCAGCACCAGCACAGACCTCTCCCCGGGGGCACAGGCAGCTCCCCAGATCTGGACGTGCCCCCAGGAAGCTGAGCCAGCCCGGAACTCAAAGAGCCCGAAGTCCGTCCCGTGGTCCGTCAGCGTCCCTTCTCCATCCGGGAGGCGGACAGGCGCCGAGTAGCACGTAAAACATCTGGTGGGAAACAGACAAGAGAAATCGGGAAAAGGCCGAGTCCTCCTCCCACCCAAGCTGGAAGCCTCTGTGACAACATCAGGACCGACCGATAACTGAGTTGAAATACAAACACAGACATAAACGGTCCTACGTTTACATGTGACTGTTCAGCCTTGGAGGACAGACCAGGAGAAGCCACTCTGAGCTGTCGTGGTGGTGGCACTGCGCAAAGCGAGTTTTTCTTTTCTCTATTTTATGTTTTTGGTACCATGGTCACTTCACTGCCGTAAAAAGAAGGTACATTTATAGGAATAAAATAGTCTTGAGTCCACATTTTCTCCTGAAGATCAGTTTCACACATGTAAAGTCAAATTCGCTTTCTTCCCAGAAATTTTCTTGCTATTTGAACTAGTTTTCAGCTGTTTTCTCTCCCTCGTTCAGAGACATTCACAGAATGAGAAGTTTAGAAATTCCATTTATCGTTTTGGCATGCCTGACCGGTGTGCAGCCCCCTCTGGAATGACGAAGTAGCTTGTTTTTAGTTAGTTGTGAGTGGTAGCTGGTCTAGAATTGTCTGTTTGTTTGCACTTTGCGTTTTACTGAAGGACCTGAGGAACATATAAGCTGTTACTTTGAGGTTAAATAAATAATAGAGAAACCTGTAAAGCTACTCATCTGATACAGATTTGAAAAGTGAACATTTGCAGTGAATCTGGTGTGGGAGCCAGTTCTGCTCCCTGCTCTCCATTTGACAAACCAGCATCTGAGGGTTTGGGTGAAGCGAGCACAGCCGTCCTGACTTTTGCTGCTACTGACTTCTAAAGTCGCTTTTTGGAGAAGACGGAGTGAAAGGGGCTGGAATGCGTGCGTTTGGAGGCAGAAGTGAGTCTGGAGATGAAGCCCAGAGCCAAGGCCCCGGGGGCGGGGGGGGGGGGGTTGCTGGGCGCGGGGCCTCGGACAGGGCCCTCGCCAGAAGCTGAATAGAAGCGGACTTGGACCCAGTAGGATTAGTCTGTTAATCTCCTGAGCACTGACCGCCATGAGCTTTTCTATTATGCCCTGTTTTCTTATTTCAAAGCCAGACCCTTCACTAGTTTCCCACCGCCCAGTAAGTGCTTCAAACCAGCCTGGGGTCAAGTGTACCACACCTACAGTTGTTGCTTACATGTACTATTTCCACTTAAATCAAAATCATCCTTTATTATAAATCATATTTCACTGTATTACAATCTGTTATGAGAGCAATTCTGTCCAAATTCTGCAGCCTGAAGGTCTCTATACTATTCCTTGCATGAAATAGGGAGTAAAAAGAAACAGAACTTGGCCACAGGGAGTCCCAGAGTCTCCGAGGCCGTGTCCATTTCTTGTGAAGTGTCACCCAGACCCGCGTCCTCGGCCCCGGGCTCCTGAGTCTCCAAGTCTCCACCCCCGTCCGGCATTGCTGTGTAGACACCGCACAGGTCACCTGCTATGTGACATTCCGACATTCCTTTTCAGTTCATGCTGTTCAAAGAGATAGTTGTAGCCAGAAAAAATGACATTAATTTTATAAGCAGAAGAGTCAGCTGGACTTGTATATGGACTTCCATGTACAAGTGTGTGCAAATGCTTTCAGACACTTCATCACAATCTTATGCAGCCAACCTGTCATCAAAGCTCGTCAAGCACTGAAGAGCATGAGCGACACTGAATTACACGGAGAGGCATCACCAGGGAGGAAAAGAGGCGAAGAGGGAAACTGGACGGAAGCGAAGCCAAGACAGAGGCTGCTCCCTCTCCTCACGGACAGAGACGGGCGCTGAGGGAAGCACCGCCACCGCGTCTCCAGCTCAGAGCCTAGGTCCAGGGCCGTGTGCCTGGCAGGGCCGTGTGCCTGGCAGGGCGGCGTGTGGCTGGGGATCCTCCCGCCTGGACCAGAGAGGCGGCTTTGTGCTCATCTCTCCTCCCAAGGGTCAGGGCGCCTTGGCCATCATTTCCTCATCAAAACTTAATGGAGCAAAATGTCTGTAATTTGGTCCCATTTCCTGGCCGTGCTCACAGCCACCCTGACCGAGTCTTTCCTTTTCCTTCATTGCTCTGTGGGTTTTCTTAACTACTTTTTCATACTTTTTTCTATTACAGGGTGACAGCAGGCATCTCTCGTCCACATCTGAGCCCTGCACATGGGTGTCCCGGGGCTTTCCCATCATGCATCGGTACCTGAGCAGGTCGTTATTCTGGATTTTAACAAAGGCCTGTCCCTGGAAAGCGCCCGGCCTCGGCAATGGACAGACGCTAGGCTCAGCTCCTCACGGTCACTGCCTAATCCGTGACCTCCGTGGGCTATGCAGGCCTCCCAGGGCTCAGTCATAAACGTCACCGTGAAGTGGGGCAGTAGCGGAGCCCGATTCACAGGACAAAACGCCCCCATCTCCCACCACACTCAGCCTCTGGTTGAAGGAGCTGATGAGAACGTCCCCAGGCCTCAGAGTCTCTGGGGTGCAGGCTGCCACCTGCTCCGGCCCCAGGTGCTTCCGGAAGCTTCTACCTGTGCGCTTGTCCTGGGAGTTGCCGTGTCCCCTGAGCATGGCTGAGCTGAGCACCACAGACTCACTGAGAAACAAAATTCCACTAATGATCTTGGATGGTTTTTGTCTTACATTCTGTGCCTGTGTTTTATTTTTTATAGAAAATGGTTAAAGATTAGCATCAAAACGTTTTTGTGACTGAGATGCACACACATATAGCTGCATGTCAGGGTAACAATCTCCCCATGGGTGTCTGTGGTTTGCGGGTCTCAGGCCCTCAAAACCCTGAGCACAGCACCCCCATCAGGTCACAGCCCCTGAGCATCTGGGTTCCGGACCTCGAGGGACTGGCCAGTGGGAGCTGAGGTCCACTTGGTTCCCCACTTTGCCGAATTCTGGGTTCAAGCAGCTTTAAAGGGAATTTCCCCCAGAGGGTCTCAGCTCACCCATCAAGAGCTTGTTGTTTCTTTTATTAAGTGCGTGTGCTTTGGTCTCTCTGGAAGGCTTTGCTTCTGAAACCTGGGGAAGTGAGGAATCCCACTGCCGCGTCCAAGCAGGGTGGCAACGCCAGCTGAGGCCAAGTGCCCCGTGTGTGGCCGTCTCTGCCTGTCGGCTAAGCTGCCATGCTTTGCACCTGCTCCACACAAGATACAACAGCAGAAAGGCCTGCTTCTTCCTGGACTGCGTTTGGGTCGAACCCCCAACTCGCCTGGAACCGTTTGTGGGACGAGGCATCCGTCCGGTGAGTCAGCAGGACTTCCTTCCGTCTCACCCCCTGCACCCCAGGAAGCTGCCCGAGTCTGGGGTTACAGGGAACTGTGGACGGAACTCTCAGGGCAGGGCGTCTGCCGGTGCAGGGCAGCCGCGGACCGAGAGTGTCCCGTCCACGGCATTGGCCTCCCCGATCCTCCTCCGGGGACACGAGGGTGCCCAGCTGACGCCAGCAGGGCGTCCACATCCGGAGCCGCTGAGCCACCTCTCCTGTCGGAAGGCGAGTCCACTTCCCGTCTGTCCCCACGGACCTGCGTGAACCCTGCATTCTTAGAATTTGCTGAGATATATTACACCTACTTCATAAAATCAGCAAGTTATCTCAATAAAGTTCTGATAAGAATCCTCCTGTTTAGAGAGGTTCAGAAAACTTACATTTGTGTTTTAACAGCCGCACAGAATAGCACACAGTGGTCCAGCTGCCACAAAAATTTGGTATTTCTTTTGTAAAAGTAGAAAAGAGTGGAACCAAGGCTGCCATTTTTCAGAATCTTTCTTCATTCTTTGTATTTTCAGTGTCTGTTTAAAAGCATAATATTTCAAAGAAAGACAAGTATCAGTAAGTAAATCTTCATCCACACCAGAGACACACGTCATAAAGGTGTGTGTGTCTGATAAAGCCAGAGACGCCGCAAATGATCGAGGTTTTTAAGGGAAAAGTGATTAAAAAGAAATAAATGACAGACAGATTAATGTTCATGATCATAATTTTATTTCTACAACTAATCGTGCACATTCAATGTCTGCACTGTGGTAAGTTATACAAAGCTTACCAGCATGCTCGGCCCAGTGGTGCAAATGGTCCACGTGGCCACGCCACCTTCACCACCGTCCACCCCCAGAACACACCTCACCTTGTACAGCTGGGCCCTGTCCTGCCTGCACACTGAACCCGTCCCCTCCCCCAGCCCTGGCACCTGGAATCACGCCTCCCGCCTCTGTGATTTTGACAACCCTCAGCACCTCGTTTAAGTCGAATCACACAGTATTTGCACATATGGCTTTTAAGAGGAAAAACCAGAACTTCATCACAGAAGTTCTTCATCTTCTCTGAGTCCAAAGTAGATTTATTGTCATGATAACAATGAAATTTTATGAATCTGATTTTGTATCACTATATAAGTACATTACAAAAACAGCTTTTAAAAACCAGAAAACAAAAACAAAAAATTATTATTTTAAAAGCCAAGTTTTCACTTTATTTTTAGTTGTCTAAACTTAGCCTGCGCCCTCTGGCTGGTTTTTACAAGCTTGAAAGCAAGCCAGTTTCTTTCTTGGGGCGTTGATGGCTCAGGGGACTGGAAACAGGAGACAGACTCTTACATATGCTGCACTCAAGCCCTGAGGACCCACACTTGGGACTTGGGAAGTTGGGTACCTGTGGTCCCAACACTCGGCCCCTGGCCACCACTCAGTCCACACCTAAGCGGGGTGTGTCCTGGAGAGAAGGAAGGACCCTCTGGGCACAGGACGGCCAGACACTGGATTGTCCTTTGTTCTCTGAGAAACGTCTGGCTGCTGTCTGTTCAGGTAGCCGGTCGGTGAGCTGGACACATGACCACGGGGCACAGCTCAGGGACAAAACTCCACAGGGAATGAGGGTGCGTGGGTCGTGGGGAACTTCTCTGTCATAACCTGCTCTTGGAGAGTCTGGACATACCCTGAATGCCCACTGTCCTCAGACACACAGGAAACAAAAATGAAACTTTACTTTGAATAATATCAGAGAGAGAGAGGGAGAGAGAGGTTTTAAAAAGGAAGACAAAACTTCAGAACTCCAAGATTTTAGGACACACAACAAATTGAAGCGATGCCATAGATTTACCTGAAAACAATTGGACTTAATAAAATTTGCTTGGTCTGAGGAAGTTATGAGAGCCCTCTCACTTAATGAAATGTCAGCCAAAACAGCACTAGTAAACTTAACTCATCTTTCAAAACTATATTCTTGGACAAGAGAACTTCATCATGTTGGATGGAATCCACAGTAAACTGGTTCTTCTTAAGCTCCAGTGAGTGTGTGGTCCTTTATCACGTGAAAAACACACAATTTGGGTTTTATAATTAAATCAAATCTCAAAACACACTGAGCAGAATAGATATCTGTGTGAAAAACTGTAATTAATGCTCAGAGAGAACACATGTCAGGTAGGCTGTCACTTTGAAAAATCTCAGAATCAGCTCATCTAAGCCGTCCAGTACAAACATGGTATCTTTCCTCTTTCTGTAGCAACTCTATTTTCCAAACGTGACTGCTCTGGTAAACGGCCTTCCCGTCCACCCACAGGGAATCCACGAAGCAAACACAGCAGCTGAAGAGAACCAGCTGAGCCCGCTGACCCAACAAAGCGAGACCACCGGCTTCTAGAGGAGAAACACCTTATTCTCTTATTCTCTTTGCTCTGAAGCTTACAGTCGAAGCCAGCGTCTCAGCCAGAATCCAGATGGCTGAAGAGAGAGTTGCGTCTCATTAGGCAAACACACTGCGTTCCCGGGAGGGACTAGCCTTCAGCGACACTTAGGGAAGGTTGTTACCTAGACCTCGGAATTCTGAGCTGCTCGGGCCTGTGGTTCCGAGCAGCATACGGGGCAGTTGGCCTCTAAAGAAGGCAGCAAGACGCTGGCTGCTTCTTGGAGGAAGGGAAGCCTTGTCCCAGGTTGGCCAGTCTGAGGACACATGAATGCTGGAGAGGGAGCGGACAACCAGGTAAGGGTAGGATCCGACCCATGTCCGGCGGGGACCCTCTTGCTGGTTTGCAGATGCCCGAACGCAGCAGAAGCAGAATCTGGGACCTACCCTCACCAGGCAACCCTCCTGACCGGGTCACCTCTCAGAGGCCCCACCTCCCAGTACGACCACACTGGGGGCTAGGATTCCAACGTGAACTTGCAGGGGACACAAACATTCAGTCAACAGAGCCCTCGAAGGGTCACACTTTTTTCCACTAATTTTCTGTCCTTACTCTTTTTTCTACTTTCTGGAAAATTCCTTCAATTTGCTTCCACCCCTCTGTTACTATTTTTTATTTCTGCCAGCTTCTTGGTTTCAAGGCTTGAAGCTTCTTGGTTTCAAGGCTTGAAGCTCTTCTCTAGACGCTTCTCCTTTTACAGCGCCGTTTTCTCCTTTTGAAGTCAGTGTCTCGTCTCCCTGAGGACACTGCTCACAGTCTTGGCCTGAGGGCTCTGGAAAGACCGTGGTGATGCTGGATGGCCTTCGAGTCCTTGCAAATCCACCTGCAAGCACACGGGCTAAACTGCCGGCAGAACCAAACCCCACAGGCAATGTTCACGGACCCCGAGGATGAGGTACCCCAGCCTCCACGGGGAGCGGACCTCCCCAGCCTCGGGACGGGTGGCACCTCCGTCTTCTCTTCAGACTTCATCCTCTTTCTTTTTCTGTGTGTGTGTTGTTCTCAGTCGTCCGCTTGGTCTTTATCATTCAGCTTTCCGTCTCCTTTGGGAAACTGCTCTTATTTTTCAGGAAAGCTGGTTGAAAACGGAATGGGCAGCTTGTGAACCGGTGGGATCCCCTGCGGATCGGAAGGGGCAGGGTCCTGAGCTGAGCTGTCCCGCCGTTGGGGGCGTCGTTCCAACCTGCACGGGGGTTTTCTTCCGAGGGCGATCCTCCCACCTCCTGCCTCTGTGTTGGGAGCCGAGTGACAGGCACTCTTGGAACAACGAGGAGGAAGGAAGGAAGGCCCACAGGTGCTCCCGCCACACCTGCCCTGGTGTCTCCAGGCCCACAGAGCCCTCCAGGCTCCCGTGGGAGGGAGGAGGCGGTTCCCTGGCCCTGGGATCTGGGGAGAAGACGCCCTAACGGTCCAGCCCCCACTCACACAGACTCTCTTTCTCCACCTGGCTTCCCTGCCTCACAGGTTCTTGGCGTCTCCAGACCCCAGGGAAACGACCACTTTGCGGTCACTTGGCTCCAGCCCTTCTCAGACCCCACTCGTCCTCCAGCCCCAGACTTCCGTCGGCATCGCTTGTCTGCTGTCCCCTCGCTGATGCTGCCGGCCCTGCAGGCCCAGCGGCCTTCACCTGTTTCTGCTGGGTCAGAGAGCACTGAGGTGGAAGCGGGACCCAGCCTCCTGTCAACACGTCTGCCCGTGGGCTCCTCTCTCAGAAGATGGCACGTGTCTTCCCGCCCTTGAGGGGCGGTGGCGGAGACCAAGCAGCCCCAGACAGCGGTGGGCCTGGCGCGTCCCACGCTCGGGGGGTGGGGGCTCTCTGGGTCTTCCTCCCTCCCCCCGAGGTCCTTTCTGAGCCCACCCCACGTCTCCACGTTCCTGTGAAGCAAACACCCCACTTCAGTTGTTGGTGTGGTCTTTGGGGTTAATCCTTTCAGCGCAGCTGTTTAGTTTAGTTGATAGTGGCCCTAAAGCACCAGGAAAATAAGAATAACTCACAGGGGGGTGGGGGGGTACGGTCCTGATGGCTTTGCCAGACATTCAAGCAGTGTTCCTACCGGAAATTAGTAATAAAACCAGTAAGCTAGTTGTCAGAAGCGTCAAACCTAACGCCACACACGTGCACCCAAGTAGCTCAGGCTGAAAACCGTCTGCGTCCCGTACCTGGCAGGTCGGACCGTGCCCAGGAGTCAGTGAGTTCCACCCTGGCTCGGGGAAGCCACCTCTGGTCACTCCGGGTCACTCCAGGCTCATCTTCAAGGGCAGCGAAACCCTCATCAAGTGTTTCTCCAGCTAGAAAGCCCAGGGGCCCCAGCCCAGTCTCAGGCCCTCCGAGTCTCCCACCCTCCTCCCGGTCACCAGCTGCCCAGAACCACCGTGAAAGCAGCGAGTCGTCCAGCGTTGCAGTCGGGATTTACGTGCGACCTGCGTTCTTCCCACAGGGCCTCACCCACAGAGGAAGACGATCTGCACTGAGCATCAGAGTCAAGCCTGAACTCACAGAGCCCACCAGCTTGTGGCCTTTGCAAAGGTAACTGTTTTCCCACAGTCTGAAATCTCAGGAAATGGCGGCTCCTCTGAGTGGGACAAGGCCCCTGAGAGGCGTCCCCATGAGGCCACGGTGCCCGAGCAGAGGACCGCAGCTAACGCAGTGCGTCCGCGGCCCCTGTTCTCACCTGCCTTGAACAGAGTCAACAGAGACAGTTCTCAGAATGCTCCAAAGCTGAGAGGCTTAGGAATAATATTTTAACATGTAGTTTTTGTCGTCATTGTTAATGTGCCTTCTGTATCTGTAAACCAATGTTCATCTAAGTATTAATTTGATATTGTGAAAAATAATATTGAAATATTGAAATGTTGAAATAATGAAAAATAACCATTTTTGTCCCTAAGTTTCATCTCAATTTTAAAAAGTTGCAATTGATTATATTGGGTTCACTAGATTAAATACGAAGCTGAAATTACCCAGGTTGGTGACATGCTCATTAAAGCCTGCACTGACCAGCTGCCCACAATCAAAACCCTCTGGCTGCCCGGTGGTACCAGGACGGTAATGAACTTGACCGCGGTGTGAAGGGGGCCCTTCTGGAAATCCGTACCTCAAGCTGTGTCTGTAACCGGGACCCTAAGGACCCTCAGGGAGGAGACAGCACTTAGACACGGAGAAGCGGGTGGGCTCAGTGGCAGGGACGGCACACGCAGAGGGATTTCTGGGAAGGAAACTAACCCCTGCGGCAGTGACTGCTGCTCGGCCACCCCACGGCCAGGCTCCCTTTTCTCTTCTTAAGCAACTGCCTGTGTTGCTGGGAATAGCAGTCGGCTCGGCCCAAGGGGGCTACTACATTGGCCTCAGGCCAGTGAGGTCTGGGATGGAAGCTTATGGGAGGCAACTCCAGGCAGGCTTCTCCAGGTAGGCTTCTCCAGGCAACGGGAGCTGAATAAAGCCCATTGCTGCCCCCCACCCCCCCGCCGACTGGAAGCAGGTGCAGTGGCTAAAGCTCCAGCAGCCTCCCTGTGACCTTGAGGATGGGATCCAAGGGGGAGAACGGTGCCCAGAGAAGCTGAAACAGCCCGGGCCCTGGCGCCCCACACGGTGTCCCGGCTGTCCTCGCTCTTCTCTGCGAGGGAGTAACCCTTGGTGGTTTGGGTTTCTGTCATCGCGGCTGAACCCTGACCTGATCGACACCTTTAATGGGGAGTGGGCATTTCAGCGACAGTGCGTCCACATTACGCTGTGAGTCGGTCACTGTCAGGAAGAGGGACGTGTAAGTCTTGCAGACGCCGTACCCCGAGGTTCCTGAAGAACAAGTCCAGGTCATCTGGGCCTGGAGAGCGGACCCAGGAGCCCTGTGCTGGCGACCGGGGAGAGGCCGGCAGTCGGGAGTCTGCCTGGAGGGGCCGCGGAGTGGACGAGGGAAGCCTTTCTCCACGTGGGGGGGCGTGGCTTCCCAGCGCCCCTCGGGCCTAGGTCCCCAGTCAGCCAGCCGGAGGATTCGGGTCGTTCTGGGGAGAGACCCGACATGGACATTCCTCCTGCTGGTGCCAAGCACCCTTGGAGCTGCCGTGGCACACGAACCATGGAAGTGGGGCGTGTGGCCATTTCTGATGAAAAACATGAATTTTGTAATAGTGAAGTTTGTGTCTTCAACATTAGCTTAGCACTTTTATTGTTAAATAAAATTTCTGTTATTTTTATTTCTTTCCGTTTTCATATTTTACATTGTTTATTTTAATTACTAAATAACTGCTTTTCAAGTTACTATGAATTCCTATTTTTATTTTTGAAGTATATATTAATAAACTCATTTTAATAATTTATCCCCTTGTATATTTAATCTTTTGATGAATTTTATACTTTTTAAGACACTTTATTCTCTACCTTTAACTTGCCTTTTGTTTGTCGCTTCACCCTGTGTTTCGTTTCCGGCACCCTTGAAGCAGACGGCCAGGTAAGGGCTGTGGAGGGGCTCCGAGGGCGGGCGCCGGGCGCTGGGCCTCTCCCCCCTCTGCCGGCTGCCCCCCTCCGTCACCTCCCACAGGGGTCGGTGATGAATCGGAAGGAAAAACGAAATCTTAACCTGGGGAGTCACATGTGAATGACCCGAAATGCATCTGCTCTCTCCGAGGACGGAAGTGCGTGGACTCCGGGTCTGGACACCTAGTGTGCGTCACCAGGACTGTGGTTTGCAGACTCAACATCCCCCCGGGCAGGCAGAGTGTGGCTGAAGTCCAGGGGCTCCCCCACACGCCCAGGGGCCAGTGGAGCCTGGAGGGCCCGGCACAGCCTGACCTCCCTGTTTTCAGAGAAAATGCTGATATGTAGCTTTCAGTGTAAACTCTCCTGATCTGTAAGAACTGTCAGCTTACTTTTTAGAGGGCCAAGAGCATGACTTCTGTGAGCCGCATACACCCCCAAAGGCACTGCCAGGCCTGAGGAGCAGCTGGACAGCCTGCTGGTGGAAGCCTGGACGTGGTCGAGCCAGGAAGGGGCCAGAGCCCCCTGGACGAGGTCGCAGAGCATCTGCAGACCTGCCACCCTCCTCTTGTCAGGACTAAGGTGGTTACTCCTGTTCCTCAGCAAAAAGCAACACCAGCGTTTACTCAGCAGGGAGACATGGGTGGGGGGAGAGAAGAAAATAACAGAACTGACGTCTGCAGACCCCTTCGCGGGCACGTAGAAAGGGGGCAGCCGGGCCAGCGTGCACTTTCTCACTCGCCGGGGACGAGACACCCGGCTGTAAACACGTGCCCCCCTCGTGTGAGCTGGGCTAACGTGCGTGGGAGCCCTGACGCAGTCTCTGCTATTTCAGTTTAAATTGAGATAGAACTTGGCCTGAGTTGGGTGCCTCCTGTCTTTTTTTTCCCTTGGATGAAATGAGACAGGGGACCACACGCAGCCCAGCTTGGAGGACCGTCCAGCTTTGACAGTGCCCACACGGGCGCGCTGTCCTCCACTGCTGCCCGCGACTCTGGACTCGAGCATCCAACTGCCTGCTTTCAGCCTCCTCTGAAGGGTCCACAGGCACGGAGGCCACCACATCCCCAAGCACCGTCCTGTCTCCCCGTCACCTGCTGCCCTACAGCCTGCCCGCAGCTCTTCCTGTTCTGGGCCGTGGCAACTCCACCTCCGGTCGCTCAGGCCAAACACCTGGGAGTCATTCTCTTTCCCGCTGTGTCTCATGTTCCAGATCCAACCTGGCAGGGACTCGGGTTGGCTCCACCTCTGAGCAGACCCAGGCCTGGTGTGTTTCTTACCTGGTGCGCTGCGTGCTGTCACACCTGTGGCGCCCCCAGGCGCCACACTTCAGCTGCTACTCAAAATGCCACATGTGTCCTTTACCTGCCGTGACCTCTGTATAGTTCTCACCTCCTCAGACGTAAGTGTGGTGGAGCTGGACACTGGAGACCAGTGCACTGGCGCCTTGTACAAGGGACTTGCGAAGTTGGAACAGACCTGCTTTCCTGACACAGCAGACGTGAACCAGCAACCACACAGAGAGCCCTGGGCAGACGGAGGGGCCCAGCTGAGCCGCTCTCGGCCTGGAGCCCCACCTGCAGAGGGAGAGGCCTGGCCAGCCTCTCACCTCTGATGCCGGGGGCCCCGCAGGACTCGCAAGACTTCCAGGTCTTCTCAGAGCCCTCGGGGTGTGACATGACAGGCTGAGCAAGATGGCCTCGTTTCGCTCTCTCCCCCTTGGTCAGCCCAGGAGCCTCACTGTCCATTTGTGGCCTGTCTCCTGATTAATTGAGATTGTAATCTCATTGATCAGGGCTCAGGAGGATGTTTGCCGCAACGGCTAATAAATTGATGGAGCTAATACACGTCAAGCCACAGCCGGGTCTGGGGGGCTGGGGCCTTCCTGAAATGCCGTGTTCAGGCCCCACCACCGGGGACCGGGGACCCGCTGGGAGTTTAACCTCTTCTCTAGGCCAGATGGCTTCATCCAGCAGACACCGTGGACACAGCACCTCAGGTTAGAAGAGGGCTCCAAAACACGAAAGAAACAACAGGATAAATAAACTGATCTGTAACTGGCATTTTCCACTTCAGCCACGTGGCCACGGCCCAGCACCCAGCCTCTTCCTCAGGTGTGTTCTCCTGAGACATTGCTGCGTCTCAACACCTGGGAGCGGGGCGCCGGGGTCCAGCCCCTCTGGCCCCATCTCTGGCGTCGGCTGGGACATCGACCTTGCAACCTCAGGCCCTCCCTGCACCCCCGACGACTTCTTTATGTTCCATGGTTTGGGGGTGAGTGAGCCTCTGACGTAAGGTCCTGAGACATCATTGCTAATATTCTCAGTGTTCAAAGTTGAAAACCTACCCTGACCACTTAGATAGGTTCTAAATTTGAGTAAACAGCTTCTCAGCCTACCTTCTCTGATCCCAAATGTCTACCCTTTCATGCTTGAAAAATAGCATTTTTAAAACCTGGATGGGAGGTGGTGACAAAGATATGATCCGGTAGAAAGAAAATGTTTAGCAGCTCAGTCATGATAAAAGTTTCTTTCTTTACTCCCTGAAGAAGGAAAAATGAAATCTTAAAATAGAATTACCAACTTAAGCAAGTTAGAAATCGATTTGCTAAATCACTGTCTAGACTAATAAATTCCCAGATCACAGGTTGTTGGAATCTGAGGTCAGTACCTGTGCCTTTAAGGTGGTCACTTGCGTTGACGCTAAAAAGCATCACTGTTTTCTAGCTTTTGTCCAGCGACAGCCATCGTTGTAGAAAGTGCAGGTCCCAGCAGATGTTAGCAGGAATCACACGGTTCAGTCCTCAACTTGTAAACTCTTGTCCCCAGCTCCCCACCAGACAAACCTAGGGTGGCTCGGCCCATTTTTAGGTGCACAGCTTATGGGCATTCAGGCGTCCACGTTGTTGTGCAGCCATCACCACCACCGTCTCCAGAACTTTCCATCTTCTCAAACTGATGCTCTGTCCCCATGAAACAGACAATCCATCTCTTCCTCCTCCGGCCACACACGGATCAGCCCATCCTGTGGGAGCACCATGAGTCTGCGGGGTGCTGAGTAGGGGGCCGGCTCGCTGAGCGTGGGGCAGGGGCAGCTGCTGCAGTGGTACCCCCACCCCCACCCCCACCGCCGACCAGATCCGGTTCATCCTGCCAGGGCTGCATCCACGACCACCACTCAACTCATCCCCACCAGGGCCTCTGCCGGGGCCCTGGCCCAGTCCTAGTGCTTCATTTGTGCTGAATCTGATGTGAAATTCTATCTTCTCAGCAGTCAGATCTTTGACCTTTGACCTCAGATAGGATATGAGAGGATAATGTGGATTGTTTGCGGAAGAGGTGGAAATGAGGCTGCTCCACTCACCGTCCTCACACAGGACAGGTGGGGCCGCTCAGTGCAGACAAAGCAGGCATAGGCCGGGCCAGTGAGGGGCCCTGCCTCTGCAGACAGCTAAGGCTGACCTCCTGGGGCCCCAAAGGCACTCTAGAATGCGGGGGACAGCCTGCCTGAGCATCGCACGTGCTGGGTGATCCTTGAAACTCATTCCAGCCCCAAATTTCTGATTCTAATTACGCTAGTCTTTTACATTCTTGGGAATGTTGTCATTTGAAATATGATCTTGGTAATGTCCCAAGCTAGCAAATATTCATGAAAGAGCCTTTTCCCCTCCCTTTGCATGTGAACCATATGGATTTAGAGTCTCTTTCAAGCACAGTATTTGGATTTTGGAACAAATACAGCTCTAGTTTTTGGAACAACTGAAGCACTTTTATTATATGTTCTTTCAGTATTTGTAGACGAAAAATATCTGCACTTTAAAAAATTGAAATGTTCTCCAGGCCGACTGAAGCTTTGTAGCTGCATCAAGGATAAATTCAAAGACGTCAGTTGTTCGGGGAAATAACAGACCCTGGAAGCATGAAAGGCAGAAAGAACTGCATTACAGCTCATCAGTCTGCCGCGTGTTTTCTCGACCTTGGCCCTGCTGACATTTTGGACTGGATGGTTCTTCACCGTGGGGCTGTTCTGTGCACTGTAGGATGTCAGCCCCTTCCCTGCCCTCCACTCATTAAATGCCAGTGTCCTCCCCCCATGTGACAACCAAAATGTCCCTAGTCAGTGCCAAATAGTCCCTGGATGGGGTGGGAATCCCTAGTTAACAGGCAATGACCACAGGACCCACAGCACTGGACAGAAGCCCCTCATTTGCTCTCCCACAGACCCACCAAGTGAGCATAACGCTCCCACAGGAACAGTAAAAAGACCATTCACTGGCACAGATTGCTAGTGAAATGGCTCCAGGACCCGTCTCCCAGGGAACGGAATAAATCGATCACAGCAGCCTGTGTCTGAGATCTAATTAGATGTCCAGAGAGGTTAATATATTTATCAAATGTCACACAGCTAGTTAAAATTATTCACATAATCTGGAAATTCCTGTGAACGTCCTAGATTATAAAATAAACTTAAAATTCTCTATTTCTAAAATTTCAATGAAATTTAGTGAAAGTGTTTACTTAAAAATTTTAAAAGTCCTGTTCCTACACTCTAAAGTTTTTATACACTAAAATATCTTAAGGGTTTAAGTTCAGTTATATAAATTGATATTTGGCAAATAATCACATACCAACATGTTGTCCTAAATATAAATAAAATTTTTGGCAGAATCTAATTACCTCTTCCTCCTCCAGTTTCCCAAGCAAGTTAGAAAGTTTGTGGACAGACACATGGGGAGAGGCAGGACTGGGAGTTTGAGGAGTGATCTAATGCAGCCACTGCACCTCTCCAGTGCCCTGGTGTCTCCCCCTCTTCCCATGAAGCCACTAATGAAGAGATAACATGCTGAGACTGATCATGGCGTCAGCCTGATGGAAGAGGCTCTTCCCTCTTCACATAGAGGGGAGACAGAGCAAAGAGAACATGCCCAGGCTTAGCATCATACACTGAGGACCCCTCCCCAAGGGGCTCTCACCAGATTGCCCCTCGAGTCAGGGGTGCAGACACAGTCGCACCCAGAGTTGTGCTGCCCACCACTCCGCAGTGTTTGCAGCGCTGCCTGCTCCCCACCCATCTTCTTGGACCCTTTGGAGGCAGGGATCTCAGGGAAGCTCCAGGTGGGGAAGCAGCTGCTGAGGCTGAGGGTGGAGCGGGGCACTGCGGTCGTCACTGAGGCTCTGAAGAGGCAGAGGAGGGTCTCGGTCGTGATGTCTGCAGGGACTTGCAAGCAGGAGTTGAGTGACCATCAGCTAGATACATGCTCTGGGACGTGAAGGGAACTGAGAACTGCTCTAGAACATAAAGGAAATGGGAGAAAGTCATGGGAATGAAATGGGTATTTGTGGAGGACAGAAAATTGAGGATTTTTATAAGGATCATAATGATATAAAGAAAGCTGCCAGGAACATGCAAAAACAATAGAAAAGAAAAACACAGGACACTTTTCTGAGCTGAAAAGCAGTGTATGCAGTCATTCTAGCTCAAAAAAAAATCAACAGTGACAGAGCCGTGTGGACAAGAATAAAGTAAAAACTGAGGTTCTCTCAGCACCAGGGCACAGGGGGGATGGCCATCTTGGCAACTGAAATATCATTTCCTCTCAAACATGAAATGTCAAAATATAATGGATGAAGGCCACCAGTATTTGAGGGTCTCCCCTCAAATTTTAACCACAAGGGTGTGTTTCATAAAATAAGCACAAATAACAGAGTTCAGAGTGATCCCACTCACGGACTTTCCTCAAGGAGTGGTTCCAATCCAGGGCGACGTGACACTGAGAACAGAAAAGCCACGACATGGCAAGATCACCAGTGAGTGCTGAGCTACCTAAATGGGGGCATGTCCAAGAAATCTGCACAGAACAGGCCCAGATGTCAAAGACACGTTTTAGCCACAGACTCAGAATGTGAGGCGTGTCCTGGCGGGAACTGTGTCCCCCAGGTCCGCAGGCGGAAGCTGTAACCCGCCGTGACCGTGTGTGCAGACCGGGCCTCTCAGGAGGTGATCGTGGTTCAAAGGGCCCCAAGGACCGGCCTCCCCGTGGGAAGAATGCAAGATGCTGGTGCTCACGGAGGGGTGGCCATGTCCCCGAGCCAGGCAGACAGGCACCACCAGAAGCCAACCTGCAACTTTCATCCCCAGCACTGAGAGAAATTACGTTTCTGCTTTTCAGCACCAAGTCTGTGCTGTTTTTTATGGCAGGCCGAGTAGACTAAAATAATATACCATAAAATGAATGATCCCTGCTTTGAAAGACAGAGTGCTGGGAAATCAACAAATTTAATTTGACAGTTGGAGGAACACGGGCCCAGGTGATTTTGATGACAATGACCAGCCAATAAATTATACAGTCAATAAATAGCACCTAAAGTGCTGGTCAATAGTGTTTTATCACCAACATTTAAAACTGGAAATAGAGCAAGCATGCAATTAATAAAATAAGGATAATGGTCAGAAAAAATAAAAATAAAAATAGGGAATTAGAATATAGGAAAATAATAAAAACCATACAATTCAAATGCTAATTCTTTAAAAATAAGCAATAAAACAATCATTTTATGAGAGTGTTCAATAAAATAAAACAAAATCACAACATTGAGAGCACAGCTATGGGGGATATTTTCCAGTTTAGAGACATAAGCCCTGTATATAACGCATTTACACATTTAATAATAGGCGTTTTAACATAACCGTACATTCTGACCAAGTAACATTCACATCAAAACTGCAAGCATGGTTTAATGTTAACATACGCATTATCATAATTCATCACACCACTGCTGAAAGAAAAACTAGCATTTTTATAGATAATAAAGCTATCTTATAATCAAATCCAACATCTATTTATGGAAAAAATCTCCTTTTATATAAAAATTGGGCTTAATTACAAAACATCATCAAAAATGTCAATGTCAGGCTGATACAAGAAATTCATTCTTAAAAATGAGTAAGTCAAGTGCAAGCACACGTGCCCACATCACCACCACCTTCAACATGAACAGCAAGTACAAAAAGATGCACACTTCCAACGCTCTGGTCCCCTGGCCAGGAAAATGACAAGATTATCTCCAGTCTTTACATCAACCCACGAGGCAGTGTAGTTTCATGAGGACGCATGGAGGCCCAGGGGAGAGTCTCCCAGCAGTGAATGCAGGACCGGTGAGGAAGCCGAGTCTGTCTAAATCCAAAGACATTAACTGACCACTTGCCCCTGATTGCCTTGTCCTGGACGGGCCACCGAATGAAATAAAACCAAAGGAAGAAATAAGAGACAGTATGTGGACATGGGGGCCAAACCAGTGTTGTTTGTAGATCATGACTGTTAGCAGGCAAAGTCCAAAGGCGCCTGGTGAACTCAGCAAGAAATAAGGTGGTCAGACACAAATAAATGTGGGAAATCTCTGCAGTGGCATTAGAAAAAATAATGAAAAAGACTCCCTTTATAATAGCAACAAAAAGTACAAAACACATAGGAACGCACACCTGCAAATGTGAGGACCTGCGCACAGGATCTGTCACCTCCCACTGGGAAGACTCTAAAAAGACCTGGGTAAGTGAACAGTTAGGGTGTGAATAGAAACAAAATATTATAAAGATATTAATTCTCCCCATATAATCTGACAGAACAAGTCAAATTTATTTATAGAAACAGAGAAAAACTAATTTTAAAACATATAAATGCAATAAGGTGATACTTGTACAAATAATATTAAAGTGTCTTTAAAAGTTGTAATAACTGTAAAAGTATTACAATGATATAGCAACTGATAAATACATAAAAAGAACACACTAAAAATAGACTCAAGAAATACATAATGTTCTTACACAATGAATGTTGTTTTTTCCAATAAACAACATGAATGAGGTGAATAGAAAGCAAAGAGATCCCTAAAAGTATTTAAATTATTTTTCAATTGAGCTGTGATTGACAGACACCATTATACTAGCTTTAGGTGTACAACACAATAATCTGATATTTGTGTATGTTGCAGAGTGACCACCGAGTCTGTCTGATTAACATCCATCACCTCCCCTACTTACAGATGTTTTCCTGTGATGAGGGCTGTCAAGATCTACTCTCCCCTCAGCTTTCACATATACACACAGTGCTACTAACTCCAGTGCCCGTGCTGTGTACTACGTCTCCAGAACTGACTTATTTCATAACTGGAAGTTGGTATTTTGACCACTTAAGGGTTAAATTTTAAGAAAACAAGCTGCTGTTGGGATTTTAGATAAAGCAGTGTCTTCCGGGCTGTATTATGCATCCAGTGCTGATAAACCAGGTTTCTCTCGAGCAGAGAACATGCAGTGTCATCGGATATTCATAATGCTAATCCTGAAGCAAGACTCTGAACTGCTCTGAATCACCAAACAAGATTAAATTATGTGCACTATGACTTATGTTCTCGGTATTTTAATACATCTGAACCCTTGGAAACTGACCAGGGAGGAGGCTGGCCGGCGGCTTCACCCGCAGGTCTCTGCTTGCGGTCTTCCTCACTCCATCCTCCGCTGTCCTGCCAGAATTCAAAAACAATCCATTTCTCTTCGAAAAAATGATTATTTTCTTGATTAATCAGATAATTTCTCTTCCTCAGCCAGGCTTGGAAAAAGACTCTTTCCTACTTAGATAGTTGAGACAGAATCTGGACACATTTCCAAAAATACAAGCCCTATTTTGCACAGTGTCTTTTCATGAAGGAATTCAAGTCTGTTTCAAAAGACATGTGGGTGGTGTGGGTTTTTACGACTTTGGATATTGCACCTGAAAAAAACAACAATGGTGTTGAGCCTGAGTCCGCGGAGAAAGTGAGTGGTGGTGAGGTAGGATGGGGCCAGGTCTGCCAGGCAGCCCTGAACTTCAGCCTGACCCCTGACATCCGAGGGCTGCGTTTGCTCGTGCTTCTGACTTCCTTGTCCTAAGAAAACAGCTGAGAAGAGGGCGTTCTCCCAGCTCTGAGGAGCCCCTGAAGGACAAAGTCTCAGAGCACAGAGGAGCGTCCTGCATCAGGCGCTGTGTTGGGCCTGACTCACTTCTGCAAAAGCTGGGAAATAGCTGGAAGTGAGCTCTGTGGAGAGGGTCTGCTCCACCCTGAGAACCCTCTTGCTTTTCTGTCTTCTGGCACCCAGCCTCAGGTGTCCACACAAATGAGATTTAACCTAGCAATGACCGGAAATGGAAAGCAGCTTCAAGGTTTCTGCTGGTAATAAATCAGGATTATCAGAGTGCATTTATTACATTCTCAATTTTATTATTTTGTTCTTTGCAAAATACCATATGAAGAGTATTGCGAAGAGGAAAGTATTTCAAACACTTGAAACTGCCTGCAGGGTGCTGTGGAGTTTTCAGGTTCCTTTCCGGACTCAGTCTGGCAGCTAACGTTCAAGGACTTCAGGAAATGCACAAAGGCATATTTTAAATTAGGTTTTCTAGATATAAAATCACTGCTTAAGGCTGCATGATTTTTCATTCAGCAAACATGGAAGAAGGAAATAGAGATGGGAGAAAAGAATAGGAGAAATGAAGAAAAATAAGAAAGAAAAAGAAGCCCAAAAAGAAAGACCAGAAGGAGGACAGAAGTCAACCCGAAAGAGCCCAGCACCCTTGGGGCTGTGGAGGTAGGCGAGTGGTTGGGCCCTGACCCCCAGAGAGCACACCACCGGCTGCCGGCAACACAGCACAACATGGTCCTGAGAAAGAAGGCTGAACATAGACTTTACATACATACACTTAACTTTAATTATCAAAGTTGTTTTAACAGCAAAAGTTGAATACTATGATAAATCAAATTTTATAAATAGTTATCTAAAATAAAAGGGAATTTTAAACTGTCTTGGATTTTCATTTTTTCTGGAAGAGCTAACTTTTTAAAAATGTAAAATAAGTATATATATCCTCTAATATCTTCAGAAGCACGTGAGGAGAGAAGACAGACATGAATTTAGGAAATTGGATATCAGTTCATCCACATGTGCCACAATTTTATAAAGGATATCTTGGGAAAACATAACTATTTTAAGGATGAGACCATTTTTGATAAAAACTCTGCATATCCTATATATTATTAATGAAGGCACAACTGTACAAAATCATTAACTTTTGTAATCCAAATGAAAAACTAACACCATAATGGAAATTACTTCAAAACGTCAGCAACAGTACTACAGAGAAAAAGCCAGAGTCAACAAATGTTACGATTTTGATACATCTCACCTAGACACACAATAATGCTTAGGAAATCTTTACCTAAAGGAAAACATTCCACAGCTAAATTTGATTACAAATCACTATTGATCAAAAGAAAAAAAGTGACACTGAGCTTGAATTAAATCAGATTTCATATGTTCATATGTTCTCTGTGTGAGGTCAGATAACAATAAACAATGTTTGACTATTCTTATCTTTAAAACCTAAATAAATTTGTTATGAATTCATGGCAGCATTATAAACTTGCTGACTAGGTATGTTAAATAATTTATTATGGAATGGAAGTGTCCATAAACAGAAATAGACTTTTTGTACATTTATCTTAATATGGTCAATGTCCACTTATGTAAAGCCTCTGACTGGCAAAAGTGTACCCAACATTATCCAGGTAACTGCAGCCTTGGGTCTTGACCTGGGATCATCAAATAAAGCTCAGTGTAAGTGACATAACACAGGTGTGAACACGTTTACAGACTAACAACACTTTCTGGCAGGCTGAACCCAACAGCACATTAAAAGGATTCTGCACAGTAGGATTCATACTGGGAATGCAAGGACGGCTCAATACAAGTAAATTAATAAGTGCAACATTGCATTAATAGAATGAAGAAAACACACACATGATCATCTCAAAAGATGTGGAGAAAACACTCAACAAAATTCAACACCCTTTCCTGATTAAAAAAAAAAAAACTCAGCAAACTAGGAAAAGAAAATAACTTCTTTAACATGATAAAGGGCAATTGAAAATCCCACAGCTAAAATCATACTTAACAGTGAAACACTATAATCTTTCCCCCCAAGACCAAGAACAAAACAAGGATGCTCACTTCCACATAGTACTGGAGGGCCTGCCCAGAGAAATTGGGCAAGAAAAAGAAAGAAAAGTCACTGAAGTTGGAAAGGAAGAAGTAAAACTGTCTCATTTTGCAGATGACATGATTCTACACATAGAAAACCCCACAGAGTCCATGCCCAAACAAACTTACTACCAGAGCTAATAAAGAAATTCAGCAAAGTTGCAGGGTGTGAGATCAACACAAAAAATCAATTCTGTTTCTAAACACTAGCAGTAAATAATCTGAAAAGAAAGTAAGAAAATTAGATTTATAATAGCATCCAAAAGATTAAAACATCTAGAAAGAAATTTACCCGAGGAAGTAAAAGACTTATACACTGAAACTACAAAACATTGTTGGAAGAAATCAAAGACCTAAATAAATGGGAAGACATCCCATGATTATGGCCTGGAAGACTTCATATTGCTAATATGGCAATACTCCCCAACATGGTCTACAGACCAAGCATAATCCCACTCAAATGTTATGGCATTTGGGGGCAGAAATAGAAAAGCTGGTCCCCAAATTCATATAGAACCATGAAGAGTCCCAAAATAGTCAAAACAGTCTTGAAAAGAAAAAAAGTAGAACGACTCATATTTCCCAGTTTCAAAACTGACTACTGAGCATTTACCAATTCCCCTACTTCTAGAATTTATTGTTACCCCAGAGTCCATATTGGAAGCACCTGCTCACGAGGTTACTTGCAGACATAACCAGGGTGGTGGAAATTTGAGTTGCCCGAGGCCCAACAGGACTACCCTCTGCCTTTCTGTCTCAGGCCTCAGCTGTGAACCGGGGAGCAGGTGTGCTGTTGCAGCATATTCAGAGCCAATTCTGTGCATTTTTGTGCATTTTGGGGGTGATTTTGCTGTTTGAAATGGCCCCTATCCGTGCTCGCTGTGTCCCTAAGGGAAAGACGACAAAGTCCCTGAAGAAATGGCCCTCATGTGCAAGTTCTAACAACTTTGTCATGAGCACCCGTATTTTGGCCTCATTAATTTTTAGTTTTACTTTATCAAAGTTATTCAGGCAATGGATTTTCCTCTTCGTACCCTTCGTACAATAACTCCTTATTCTATGTCACCTGTTTGAGTGGACTAGGCCCATTCCACTGTGTCCCCACTTCTGCACCATCTGGCCCCGTTTTCTGTCCTCCAGGCCCTGCGTGAGCGCCCATCTTCCTCAAAGAGCCGTCTTGTAATTTGGTTTTGATCAACTTCAGCGTTCAGTTTGTCACTGCAAAGCCAGCTGACAAAGACATGCAATAAACTACGGGTCTGTTTTAAAGTGGTTTTCGCTTTCTCCAGAGTTAGTAATTGCCTTGTTTTTCATCTGGTTGTTACTCAAGTGACACAAATCTCCTCTCCAGGCTTTCAAACACGTCCTCAAGTTCTCTCACAATTTCCTCTCTTTGGAGACAGAACTGTCTACACTGAGTACGGTCTAAACTGGATGCACGGGGCTGGGACCGCACCAGCCATTGTCCTGCGAAGGCTGCTGCCCCCTCTTGGTGTTTCTTGGTGAAGGACACATTCCAGTGGCTTCCTCAGAAGGGCAATTATGAGGCAAATTTCTTTGTCTGAAAATATCTGAAAACGTCTGCATCCCACCCTAAGTTTCAGTCAATAGCTTGGCTGGATTTGGCACAATACAATGGAAGTCTTTTCTCATCAGAACGCGGGCTGCTCTCCAGCCTCAGGGCTGCTTTGTGGGTGGCGGTCCTTGTGTTCTGCCTCAGGGTCTCAGCTCCCCTGCTGTCCTGATGGCCCCTAGCCCCGTGCTTTGCCTTGGTGGGGTTTTCATCAGTTGGATGGACCCTCGGTGTCCCCTTCACTCTGGAAAGCCATGTCTTTAATCCTGAGACTTTGTCCTGGAATTTGTTTACAGAGGTCAAACTGGCACCTTCTCCTTCTTCAGCAAGAGCAGCTTTGTCCCCAACACGGCACGGGGACAGAAGAATCTTGAACTCTCCTCTCGGGGGATCTCTAGGACTGGCTCGGCCAACTTGCACCTGCCCAGTTTCCACCTCGAGAGTGAGACAGTTTCCATCCTCAGTTAAAGCCCCACCAGGGAGTCCAAGGCTCCGCTGTCCTGTGCTGTGTGAGGTGGCCGTAGCTTCTCTTGCTAAGAAGGAAAAGTGCACATTCAGCCTCTACAGAGAGAATAGGGGTAGTGGGAGAAAGAAGGCAGCCGGGGGGAGGAGGGTGCTGACTATCTCCAGTGCAGTTGGCACCTCCAGGAAAGGGAAGTGGACCAGCTGCTTCCCCACGTCCCTCAGGACCTGCCAGGCAGCCTCCCCAGCGACTCACCCTGCACCTGCAGGGGCCACTGCCGAGGGAAGGTTCAGATGCCCCTTCTGCAACAAAGGAAAAAAATAAGAAATTGCCTAATTTGATATAAAACTCAGTGTGCACACAAAGACATGACAACCAGGTGGAACGTCCTTCAGAGTCGTCTGTAAGCGTGGCTCAGGCTTCAGGACCACGTGCTCCCTGGGAGTTATTCAGCTGAGGGTCGGTGGCGCGGGTGCGCGCCTTGGTTGGGAGTTGGGGTGGACGAGGCGCGTCAGCCTGAAATGCACAAGGGCTGGCGTTCAGCAGAGCCAGCTGAGAGCTGCAGACTGTGTATCCAAAGCAATTACATTTTTAAACATGTTCAAAGTTATTTTTAACCTTTTATAGTCCTTTCTGGTTTTCACTGTTCAGAGATTATTTTAAACCTTTTCTTTCTTTATTAAATGTGGAAATGCAGAAAAGGACATTCACTGTAAAATGTGAATGAAAGAGAACCTGGGGGCTGACGGAAGGGCACACCTGAGTCTGGCAGGTCCGGGCCCGGCCACCCCACCTCTGCCAGGCCAGGCCTCGGTGCTGCTCCGGGCCCAGGCATGTGGCTTCTGCACCCCCTCGAGGGCCTGTCTCCATGCTGCCTCAGGCACAGCCCCACCTTTACGTCCACCTGCGGTGGGTGTAATGCACCCAGAGCCTCACAGGTGACTGCTCACCCTCCCTCCACCTCTCGCCCTGAAACCGGCCAGGGCACCAGCAGGCAGGCCCTGCACCCTGTGGGTCAGCTGCTGGAAGCCCTCCGACTGACGAGGATGAAGAGGCGCCCCCTCTCGCAGACACCCTTTAAGATGTCATCCTGGGGCATCCACGTTCCCCTGCCTGTTTCTCGGTCCGGAGCTACCTGTTCAATCTCGCCCTGCGTCCCTCGCTCTGAAGGAAATCACTCTCCCCAGGTCTCCAGTCACCCCCAACAATGCTTTGATCTTCCAAGGCCTCTTTTCAGGGATGTGCTGTGATTGGGAGGAGGGACAGGAGGGGCAGTGGCAGCACTGGTTCCTTGGGGGAGGGAGTCGGCTAGTGGAGGGGATGTCGATGGAAACCAGTGTGAGGAGGCAGCTGGAAGCATGAACACCAACGTGAGGCAGAGTTGGTCTGACTCTGTTGCTGTGATTTAGAGGAACTGAGGTCTGACAGGCCCAGCTGAGGACTTTTTCACTTTAAAAAATAAGAACCGTGGAAAAAACATCGTATTTGATTTTCCCCAGAAGAGCACATCAGATATTACGGACTCCCATCTTGTGGATGTGTATATTTTTATGTCTAAGCATAGGACAGATGTTTTTATTTCTTTTTCTTTATTTGTTGTTTTTGAGGGTTTTTTTTTTTTAATTAAGGTAAAATTTTCATGCAGTCAAATTTACAGATCTTAAGGGTACTTTTTTAAAGACTTTCTTTTAGGTTTACAACAAAATTAGGAGGGAAGTATAGTGATTTCTCACACCCCCCCTCCCCCACCACACAGCCCCCTCCACCCCAAGGGGATGTTTGTTACCAAGATGAACCTGCACCGAAGCATCACCACCACCACCCAGAGTCCAAGTGGCACAGACTTGGTGGTGTCCCAGTGGGTTTGGACAGATGTACAATGACATGGCCACCGTGGTGACGTCTAGAGCATTTCACTGCCCTGAGCACCCCTGTGCCCCACTCTTTTCCCTCCCTGCTCCCAGACCCTGGCCTTTTTATTGTCACCATAGTTTTGTTAAGGGTACGTTTTGCTTTTAAGGAATACGTATAGTCATAAAACCAGCTGCCAGTTGTATCAGTTTCCTGGGACAGCAGAACAGAGCACACTCACGGGGGCTTGAATCAGCCCACACTTACTCTCCCACAGTCTGGGCAAAGTCCAGGTGGGCTTCACTACACAGAGCTCAGGGCCCGGGAGGGCAGCTCCCTCTGTAGGTGCCAGGGTGGAGCCCGTTCCCTCTTTGCCCTCGCTGTTTCGCCCATACTCCATCACCCTGTCCCTGTGTCCCTGGACTCGGCCCTTCCCTTCTGCCCCACACCTCCTGGGCCTCTTCACTGGGTCCCTGTGATTATATGTGAGGCCCCCGGAGAATCCAGGCCCATTGCCACACTTAATCACAGTGCCAAGTCCCTCTTCCATGTAAGACACCATCCCCGCGTCCAGGGGTAGGGCCTGGAGTCTGGGGCAGCCGTCCAGCCCCGGCCAGGATGCAGGCGGCTTCCGTCACCTGGGGAGGCTCGTCTGTTCCGGTCGGCAGTGGACACCAGCCCCTTGGGCAGCCACAGTTCCAGCTCAGTCTTCACTGAGGGAGAAGATTTTCTTGTCCATCTCGGGTGAACAGCAGGGTGGCATCCCCGGGTTAAGCGGCAGGTGCATTTTCACCTTGTCGGGAACTTCTCCAGGTGGTCCAGCCGCCCACCATCAGCACAGGTGAGTTTAAGCTGCTCTCCAACCACCTACACATCCAGTGGGATTTTAATTTCAGCAAAATGGCATCACACTGTGACATTAATTCACACTCCCTGAAATCTCATTTCTGACCACCTCTTCCTGTTTGTATTAGCTGTTCGTGGGTCTTTTCGTCGTACGTATGTTGAGTCGCTCTCATTTGTTACCTACCCTCTATTGGTGGTTGGATTGTTTGCACACTGGTTAAAGGTCCATTGTCAGATGTACGTGCTCTGAGTGTTTTCCAGCAGTCTAAGATTTGCCTTTGTAAATTCTTAGTGATATGTTTTAAAGCTATCTTTAATTATTTTTTATGTAGGGGGAGCTAATTGGGTTTTTTTAATTTATTTACTTATTTTTAATGGAGGTGCTGGGGATGGAACCCAGGACCTCGTGCTCGCTACGCACTTGCTCTTCCACTGCGCTACACCCTCCCCAAAGCTATTCTTAAATTTTGATGCAGTTTGATTTTCCAATTTGTTCTTTATATTTTTGTCTCCTTTGTCCTCTTTAAGAAATCTTTGCCCATTCTAAGGTTGCCAGTGTGCCCTCCAGCATTTCCTTCTAGAAGCTGTATATTTTTTGCTTGTATTTGGTGTATGAACGATAATGTGTTTTATGTATAGTGAGAGGCAGGGACAGAGGCTGTTTTTCCCACGTTTATTCTATGTTGTTCCAGCGCCATTTAAAAAAAACACCTTTCTCCACGTAATTTCTCTAGAATTTTTGTCAACAACAGACTGACCACCTACGTAGGCGCCTGCTTCTGAGTGGTCTGCTCCTCGCACCGGTGGGACTGCTGATGGGGGCCAGTCCCAGGCTGTCTCGTTAACGCGCCTGCAGGGTACGCCTTGGATAAGGAGTGACAGGGCTTCTTCATGAGAAGGACCTGGGCTATGCCAGGTCCTTAACATTTCCATCTAAATCATCTAAATTTTAGAATTAACTTACAAGTTTTTAGAGAAGCAGCCTGTTGGTATTTTGATTGAAGTGATGTTGGATTCATCTGTGGGTATTTGAATTCTTAACAAATTAGAATCTCTGCATTATGAAAGCAGAGCTTCTCTCCATTTACTTAGGTCTGCTTTAATTTCACTGCACAATTCTTGCTCATTTTTATGAAGTATAACTCCACGTATTTTATATTCCTTCTTGATTCTACTGTGAATAAAGTTTTATTTTATTTTCTGCTTGATCAATGCTAGTATACAATTAATTTTTATATTTATTTTCTGTCTTATGGCCTTGATAAGTTCACTTTTCTTCCTAGTAGTTATCTGTAAATTTCTTAGAGCTTTCTGGATGAATGATTGTAACATATGTAAATTTTAAAGTTTTATTTTTTCTTTTCCAATCTGTATGCATATTTCTCTCTTTTTCTTGCTTGAATGCACTGGCCAAGTGCTGCGCACGGGAACAGAGTTAAATGGGGATCGGAAAGAGCACCCCATCTTGTTTCTGGTTTTAGGGGAAAAACCTTCACTGTCCCACCATTCACTGATCTGCAGTTTTTTCACAGGTGCCTTTTATCAGTTTGAGGAAATTTCTCTTTACTCTTTGTTTGCATTTGCTATCATAAATGAGTGTTTAATCTTGTCAAATATTTTTCTGCATTAATTGAAATTATCATATGATTTTTCCCCCTTATTTTGTTAACATGTTGGTAAATTGATGGTTTTTCAAATATTAAATCAATCTTGCTTTCCTGGGATATATCTCACTTGGTAATGTCATAGTATCACTTTATTTTCCAATATTTTGTTAGATATTTTTAGGGTTACGTTCATGAGGAATACTTGTGTATATAAACATATATACATTTTATGCCTTTCTCGTGTTTTGGTATCAGGGTGGCATGGCCCCAGAGAGCATGTGGGGATGTGGTCCTTCATCTCCTGCTGTCTGGTGAGAGTGCAAGTTTGTCTGACTTACTGAGTCAGCATGTAGGTGGGGGCTATAACATCCCTGTGAGATATTAATGGTGTTAAAAACCAGAATACATGGAATATCTGTACAGCAGACTCTTGGACAGCGAGGAGGTTAATCCGAGTAACGTATAGTTGGCCCTCCACATTCATGGTTCCTCCAATGCTGAGGATTCGGTCAACAGCGGATTGTACGGTACTGTGGTATTTATTGTCGAAAACTATCCAGGTGTAAGTGGACCCACACAGCTCAAACCCACATGGTTCAAGGGTCCACTCTATATTTACATACGGTTATCCCGAGGTTGCTCTAGCAGAGAATGAAAATGTCCCAGAGAAAGAACGGGACCCATTAAAAGCATTGTTGGTCATTAACTCACAAACGTCTTAAATACAACAAGTTTGTGTACATGTCTATGGGCACACAACCCTCAGTATGTGCCACTGATGAAAAAACAGCTGAATCAGAACATGAACAGAGACTGTGCCACGACCCGTGGGGGGCGCCAAACCGCAGTCACTAGACCGTGGTCACATGTCATCAACACTGGCAGGAGTTCCCACGCTCTTACTGATTGTGGTATGGAAAAAGACTTTGCACATAAATATTTTAACATTTTATATATAAATTAAAAAGAAATGAAAATTTCAACTCAGTAACACTGTGGAGCCCCAGAATCATTTTCTAATATAAACTTCAAGATCCCTAAGAAATCACCCAGGGGACTAGATTATTAGGTACTGCGTTGGCTAAACTCTTATTTGTTTCCATGTCCTCACAGCCTCAAAACACAACGTTTTATTTATGGGAACTCTTAAACTTGGAAAACTGAACAAAAACAAACAGATATGGCTTGCCTTTTCAGTCATGAGAGGCCCAATGAGTTCGCTGGACCTTCTGCAACCACATCAGGGCAGGCATGGCAAAGACAGGAGACACGAGCCACCGGCCACTCCTCTTCTGAGCCATGAAACTGTTGTCTTGGGCCTGAGATAGAGAGAGTTCCAGGTTCAGCAGGAGGCAACCCAAGGGTGGAGAGAATAAGATTTCTGCCTTCTCATCCTGTATCTATAAACCATGAAACCTGTGGCATCTGGAAACTAGACTCATGCATTACAGGATGGATGGGGGAGTCCGTCCGGGGCCGGGGCCTACAGGTTATCTTTGCCGGCCGCTTGGCTCTGGGAAGAGCTATGTCTCCATCCGTCTTCTGCCCGTGACGGCTGTTGGGCATGACCAGGGAATTCCAGGACACGAGCCAGAGTTAGAAGCCAGAGGTCTGTTTTCACACTTACCTTTGTGGATTCCGGTTATCCGTGTGCCCTGGGAGGTCTGGAGACCCGCGCACCTGCACTGAAGCCGTCACAGCCTCCTCAGGCAGGTGGAACAAGTTACACCCTCCTAGTGCCATGCTGAGAACTGAGGGCCACGCTGCCCACCTTGGGGGTGTGAAGACCCACAGTTAGCCTGCAAAGACCAGAGAGAAAAAAGCATAACTTAGAGCAGGCGCGCTCCCTGAGAGGCGCTCCTCCAGCTAAGCCGTTCTGCCCTCTTAGCCGCGATGCCCACCTTCCCAGAAACCCTTCTCCGTCCTCCGTTTCCTTTTAAGGCTTTGGGAATGACAGTTGATACAACAGACAAGTGGGGGCTGTGGGAAATGCAGAGGCTAGAAACAAAAACTCTATCCTTCATGCAAATCTCCACAAATTTTTGAAAGAAACTGGCTTTTCAAACTGGCACTGCACTCCTCACTCAAGCTGCAGAAACAGCCTCCTGTTTCAGCATGAAGCCACACCAGAGGCTCTGAACTGCAGGCCACATTCTGCTCCTCCCCCAGAAAATTCTGCGAATCCCTAGGACTCAAAAGGTTCCAAAGGAATAGACTGGAGGACTTCAAGGTCCCCAGCTGCTCTGCGGGCTTCTAGTCACAGTGCCGTGGCTTGTGCCCAACCCGGGCCGCCTAAGCACAGGCTCGGCACCCGGTCCAGGCGGAGGTTGGATTCTCCTTCCCTCAAACGACGCAGGGCGGCTCCGTGGCCGATGAAGGACACTGCCCCTCAGGACCTCCCACAAGCACCGAGGACAGTTGTGGAAAAGAGCCCAAGAATTCTCACCGAAATCCGTGGGACCCCACTTGGGAATCTCCTTGGCTCTGGGAGCTGCGGAAGGAAAAGGCCCCCAGCGGCCGGCGGTGGGATGGTGAGGGCCCAGGAGAGGCCAGCACACAGCCCCAGGAGCCCGTAGACGTGAGCAGTGACTGGTGGGGGATGGGGGCTCCCCACAGCAGACCTGCTGCCTTCCCAGGGCTGATGACCCTGCAACACGGGCCCCGAGGCAGCCCCCAGCCTGCAGGGTGCAGCTGCACCCTGCTTCCCAAAGCAGCGTGTGTTTCTTCCTCTGTGCTTCGTGGGGCCTCAAGACCAAACCTCAGATTCGAAACTCCCCTCCTCCCAAAGCAGTCAGCCCCAGAGCAGGCAGGTCACCTGCAGGCTGCGTGGGCCCAGCCAGCCCTCTGAGATGGTGGCCAAACGCCAGTCACATCACTCTCCGCAGTGCTGTCCGGCCTCCCCCTGCAGGTGCTGGAGGACAACACTGTCCCCTTTACGGGGCAGCTTTTACCTAAAATGTTACCATTTCAGATCCAAAATAAATATATTCAAACACCTAAAATTGAAAGTGTTTTAGATGCTCAATATATATATATTTTAATTTGTTACTATTGGGGGCTGACTAGATTTATTTATCTATTTTCTCTTAGTGGGGCACCAGGGACTGAGCCAGGGCCCCGTGCCCGCTGCGCCTGCTCTTTGCTGCTGACTGCACCCTCCTCCCCAGGTGCTCAGTGTGTTTTTAAGTTTCTCTCATGGCAGTTACTGCCCTGCCTGGGAAGCGTGCCCTCAAGTCATGTTGGAAAAGAGGAGAAACAGCCCTGACTGTCACCCACCCGCCAGACCTGTGTCCACACAAAATGTGCTGCCTTGGGTGTCAGCCGTCTTACAGACGAGAGACCTGGGGACTGAACTCACCCGAGGGCACACAGCCTGACCCCACCCTGCCAGCCCGCCCCCTCTTCTGCCCCCAGGGGACGGGGACGTCCCTCCTCGCCCCTCTGGCCTGGACACAGAAGCCCCTCCGCGGCTGGGCAGACGCCCTGGGACCCTCACACTGGCCTTGTCTCCCGGGCTGGGACCGACGCCCACCTGCACCTCACAAGGCTGCACGCCCAACCCCGGGCACAGACACTGCTCGCGATGCCTGTCAGCGGCTCAGGTGGGACACTCCGGCCCTGCCTCTGTGGTCTCCCGCTCAGGGCGGTCCGGGCCCACGCTCAGAGGGGAGGCACCTTCCTTTGTGGAAGGTGTGGGCATCTGCATGGACTCCTTGAATGGAACTCTTAACTTGTCTGTTTGAATATTGTATAGAAATATAGGAAAACGTCCTACCGGAGTGCCTTCGACACCCCGGACACTCCCTCCCGAGAGCTCTAGCCACAGGTGACCCAGGGCTCGGGCTCTCGAAGCTGTGCCTGGGGCTGGCCTCCCCGGGACACGGTGCGCCCAGAGCTGGCAGGGCGAGGCCCGGCTGTGTCCACGAAGGCTCGCGGGCCCGTCCAGACTCCCCTCCTGCCCTTGGCTTCAGCCCTGCTCTGCCAGGCGGGGATTTCCTGACTGACCGCTCAGCAGAAGGGCTTCTCTCCAAGACAGGGCATTGTCCACAATGACTGGATCCCATCATCTGCTTCTTCCTAAAAGCGGAGCTGTATTCACTTGTCAGTCCTGCCTGAACCGCACGGGAAGGAAAGGGGGGAAGCTGGCAGATTCTGACATTTCAGACACAGCAGTTTTCACACCAGACTCACTTTGAAAAAGGTGTGTCCAGAAATAGCCCCACATGCTCAGCATCTACCAGTTGGAACCTGTAATAGGCAGATGGATCCAGACTTCAGCTGCAGACGGGGCCGGCCGGCGAAGCGCAGGCACCACGGCCAAGGCCACCCCCACCCCGTGAAACCTCACCTGGAGAGACAGCGGAGGGAGCGCACATCACGGAGCAAAGTCAGGGGGCGTGCACATCCTGGAAGCAGGTGTGCAGACCCTCGAGGGTGCTGGACAGTCACGTCTGAGCAGAGAAACTGTAAACGGATGGGATCATCTTCCGCTTCTATTTTACATAATCGCCAACAGAAAGGAGACAGAGCCACCCAAGGTTGTGGAAATTAGCTGGTAGTCCTAATACTCAGGGGTCTGTAAACTCTTTTTCCTTTCTTCTATTTAAAACAATAGACTTTTTTAAAAGCCCCTGGCATGGAATTGCAAAGGTACAAGGCTGCGTGGTAAGGTCACCCCAGGGACGGGGGCCAGTCCTGCACCTCCTGCCCAGTCTCTGCTGATTCTTAGCTCCAAGGGGCGAGCCTGCTCCTCTGCCCCTGGGAACAGCACAAATCAGGGTCTCCCACCTACACTCTGCTTCTCAAAATGTCAAACGCTCCCCTCTCTGAGGCTCGGAGCACGACCGAGACCGCCTGCCTTTGATTAAAAGTCGGCCCATTGCTCGGTGCCCTTGGAGAACAGCCCGGGTCCAATCTAACTTGACATCTGACTCGAATCACCCTTCTGTGACTCGCACGTGCTGTGTTGACTGCACATGTCCAAAAGCCCCAGGAGCGCGAAGAGCCTGAATTGCTGCAGGTCAAGCCCGGCGACGCCGTGTCAGGGCAGGGCGGGGCTGGCCCCTCTCCAGCCTCACTGCAAACACAGGGCGGCGTGTTTACATCTCAGTGCTTTTCCTGTCACTTGCTAAGCCACCATGGGGGAGATGAAAAATTCGAGTCCTGGTGGTGCAGGAGTAGTTTGGCCAGACGCCGAGAGTGGCCAGTGGACAGCCATGCAAAGCTGATGGTGGAATTTTGCCTTTATTTGGTGCCAGAGGAAGAGAGAAAATGAGCAAGTGGGACGAATGGAAGCCAAGAATATCTTCTCGATGAAAAACCCTAATTTCTTTTTGCATTTTGCCTCTGGGGGGCCAGGGGAGCTCTCCTTACAGTTTGGTGCCAATGAAAGAAAACTCCCACTAGTCCTGGTCCACGTGCACAGACCACCCAACAGATGTCCTGTGTCAGGAGCAGGATGCTTGTGTGGCGTTAAACAAGGACATATAAGGTGGAGGGCACACGGACCCTTTGCTCAGGCCATGTCACTGGGGATGATTTACAGCCGGGCGGCAGAGTGAGTGGCCGTGCCCTACGGTTAGGCTGTAACTGGCTGCTTGTTAGAAGGCGGGTGGAGGGGGGTCGGCGTGTTTGCTTCTGCCCCTTGAGACGGGCTCCTTTTCTCGGCTGATGTCACATTCTACAGGTATCTGGTGGTGGTTCTATTGTGAGAACAATAAAAAATTAGGGTTCTTAATCTATTTTTTCTTACATCATCATTACTACAGCCATGACTTAGATTTTAAATTTGCGTGTTACTAATCCTGAAAGTTCACCTCTTATAAAACAAAGCTGGTATGTTGCAAGGCAATAGGAAATTTGAATTTTAGAGGATAAGAAGCCAAATTTTTTTTTCTCAAAGATAGGATTAACTTTTTGCCAAAATGACAGAGACAAGCTCCCCTGAAGCCAACAAGGGCTTAGGTACCGATCTGATGCAATCTGCTGTCACCCCTGACTCATCAAACATTCCATGTCACTCTTCTCACTAAGAGCGCGGTGACAGGGGCACGCAGAGGAGCTGTTGTGACCTGGCACGTGGGACTCTGATGAGGCTCCTCTGGAGTCACAGACCCTGCTCAGCAGCCGGGGTCGTGGCTGCTGCCCCCCGATGTTCCGCAGACCCCGGGCGCCCGCCAGGCAGGAACGAGGCCCAGCAACCTCACAGCTGCAACACCTCTCGGGCTCCGCCCATCACAGAGCCCCCTACAAGATCCCTGCCCCCAGCGGGGCTGACAGTGACAGGCCCTGACTTTCATTCCATCTCAGTAATGTGTTAATTAAACTAAAGCCTCGAACTCGGTTCTCTTGTGTGGGTTGACAGCTCTGACTTTACAACAGAAAGCAATTTAGTTGAAAAGTGAAAAACACAATTTACTGGGGGAATGGTGAGTCATGAAACTAGATCATCGAATCTGTACAGAGCATGAGTGGTCCCAAGAGTCTGCCTGATTTCGTCTTCTCATTGCACATTTGAGGGCACAGAGGCCGAAGTCCAGGGTCACAAGTTAATGAGCTGCAGCTGGAACCAGAAGCCTGTCCTGAGTGTGGACTCGGCAGCCAGTGCAGGTCGCTCCCTCTGCTGCCCGGAGTTCCATCTCCAACGAGCCTGACTTGGCTCGGCCAGACAAGCTCACTGTTCACTGTTCAGGGACTGAAAGTAAATGTTCTGCCCATCATTTCAGCCAGGCTGACTGCGGTGGGTGGTTTGAGAACACCCAGTTCCCTTGGCCAACATCGATTTAAGTTTTCCATGACACTCACGGACCAGGGTTGGGGGTAAAAGAATCACTACAGGGTACCTGCCCTTCCCACTCGATAAATACCTGCTCAGCGATGATTCAGAAGCCCACCTGAGCTCCACATCAAAGCCCGGCTGTGAGTCGGCTGAGAGGTGTCCACCTGTCCAGCGTCAGTGCAGGAGGCACTGGCTGCTGTGTGACGTATATTCTAAATGTGGAACTCGGGGCACACAGAACCTGCCTGAGACGCACTTGCTGGTGGTCCTAACCAAAGAGACGCTTCCTCTAGGAATATTAACTGCTATTTTGACTAATTAGGCCTTTCTGAGTATTTTTCTGTGATAACCACTATAGCTCTTCAGATGTCAAATAGCTGTTAGTTTTAGGGCAGAGCTTTCAGTATTGCGCATGCAAGTGGTTTTGATTGGAAAATAACTAAGAGCCTAAAAATGTCCGTTCTTGGTCATTAAGCTGAGTAGAGGCGTTGATTCGCTCATTCAGAAATATTTATGGAGTATCTGCTGTGTCTCAAACATTCCCCTTAATGTGGGAACAAGACAGATGTGTTCTTGCTCTTAACAGGCTCACAGTCTCGGACAACCAGAAGCTCCTCTGACGGGACACAGTCACTGTCTGCCCCACCTGCGGGCACTCCACGAGGACACAGGTGTGCACTGCTGACTAGGGTTGCAGATAACTGGATGCTCTGAGGGTTTGGACCCACACCCGCAGCCCAGAGGGCCGCTCCCCACATCAGAGACAGTGGCTGAAGGAAGCGAAGCCTCTTCTTTCTCAGGAAGGAGAACCGCAGAGGCCCTGCCTTCTGCCCTGTGTGGACCACACCGTCAGTAGCTACTTGGTGCAGAAACTTACAAGGTTCACTGTTGAAGGCACCGGGTGACCTTGGCTTTATGTGCAAATAAATTATCATTTTTCTTTTTTCTCCTCCTTCCAATTCAAAGATATTCTTTTCATAAAGCCCAAGGGGAAAAATCAAGTAAATGTTAAACAAACGCATTTAAGAATAAAAGCTAAAGACTGAAACCAAGCAACATCTCGGCAGACTCAGGTAAGCAACGCTGGGGGTGGCAGCAGCCTCCGGTGTCGGGGCGAGGCCGTGGGAGAACTGGGTGCCCCGGGCTGGGCCCTCAGCAGTGGGTGGCCTGCTCCAGGTAGGGTTGGGCCTGGGGCTTCGGGGGAGTCCTCAATGTGTTTCCAATTTGGGGAACAGAAATGCACCATAAAAGCTGTTCATACACAGCCTGTCCTCCCCATGCAGCTGACCATGTCTCCAAACACCCTTTCCAGTGGGCGGTGGTGGTTTCAAGAGAGTCAAGAGACAGACAGGTTTGACCCTGGCTCCAGACCAGTGAAGCAGCAGCCGGAGGCTCGTCCCTGAACCTGGCGACAGAGGAGGGAGGGCTCAGCCCCAGCTCCTGTCCGGACGCGCAGAGAACAGAGTGCGTCTGTCCTCCTCCAAGTCTGGGCCTCCAGCACCAGGCTGCAATCTCTCTGTTTGCTTTGGACTCACTTCAGTGGAGGGTTGTTGCGCATTTCTGACCTGCACCAAACGCTGCTTTCAGACCGTCCTGGGATGAGGAAATGCTGAGAAGCCAACTGGGGGCCAAGCCCTTAAGCAGAACGTAGCCTGAAAGTGCACTGCCCCCTCACGGCCTCCCTCTTCCGTCTGAGTGGAACTCCAGATGTTTCACGAGCACAAAAGGTCTGTGTTGTCCTCTGGTCAAGTGGGGATGCCATCCCCCACAAGTGCAAACAGCACCTACAAAGCGCCCCCGCCCACCAGCCCCGGCAGCGAGAACGTGGGCCCCCTGTGCAATCTTCTTTGTGTAGAACCAAGCTCGCTTAAGATACAGTTGTAAATTCAAGTGCAGACCTGCACCGCCTCACCTCCAGCCTCTTCCTCGACACGTGTATCTTGTACCTTTCTTACTCAGTACTTCTAAATGCCCAATTTCTCGTCAGACTCCCAGGATTAAACTCCAGGTCTGCCACTTACTCCTTCGTGAGATGTGGAGGGGGCGTCATGAAGGCTCTGAGACTGACTTTCTGTGTCGGGAAGTGGGACAGTCTCAGTGCACACTCCCGAGGCGAGGGGAGGCCCAGGCCCCGCCGCAAACTGAGCACCCGCCCTCCCCGCTCTGCCTGCCGGCTGTATTGTTCTCCACGGCGTTTCACCGTCTGACACACTGTGGGTTTATTATTTGTTATTTGTTATTATTTGTTTATCACCATTCCCTTCTCACTGGAATGTAAGTTCCATGAGAACAGGGTTTTTCTCTATGCACTTCTGTATTTCTGGCCCTGAGAACACTGCTTGACACATGATGGGGACAAATGTTTGTTGAATGAATGTGTGTTTCTAGCTCACTACATGTAGGACACAGCCCCTAAGGGTTAGCAGCCGTGGTGCGAGCCATGGGAGGTCAGCAGCAGAGGGTCTGCTCCCTTGTTTACAACCAGGAGCAAACAGTATTGTTTTTACATGAAACAGTCAATGTGTATTTATAGATCAGCTTCTCCAAAGAACACTGAAGCATATTTTGCAAAACGTACTCTAAGCACCAGCATCAGATCAGTTGAGGGAGCTTTAAAGCAGATTATATTCTGTGTGTGTGTGTGTGTGTGTACATGCATATATATACATATATGCAGGGGAGACCCAGGGCCCTATTGCAAACTGCACCTGCCCTACCCTGTACACACACGGAGAGCCATATACCTGTACACATACGTTCACTACATACATACACGTGGGTGTGGACGTGGTTTCCTCACTGAATCTGAATTCACTGCTGATAAGAACAGTATCTTGCTCTCTTTCATGGCATTCATAGTTGACACAGGAATCACCTGGCATCTTGTTCAAGGAACAAAGAGCTCTGGGACCCCTGCAGACACCTGGGTGCAGCAGTCCTGGGCACATCCAGCAACCTGCCTTTTGAACCCCCCCCCCCCATCTGATGCTGGTGGTTACACAGCACGTTCTGCAAAGTATGCTGCAATGTTCTGTGCAGAAGCCACTCTGTAAATACTTGTTAACTGTTTTCCCTAAAAAGAAAGAAGTCATTCTTTGTTCCTACTTACAAACAAGGAGTCGAAGGTAGATCGTTTAAGCAGAAAAGTAACTCTTTGAAAGCTGTAAGGTGGTGAATTATCTCCAAGAGCCAGACTGTCAACTTTCAGGGGCTGCTCTGAAAGGTGCTTCTGCCGCATGGCGTCTGGGAGGCTGGCTGGTGCCAGAGGTTTCTCCCCTGCCCTTGCAGGTGGCCACCTGGTCTGACTGGGGCTGAAGCCACACACCTGCAGTCTGCACCTGGGACACACCAGACAGGGGAGGGCATTCAAGATGCCTCACAAGCATGAGGGTAAAGTCCACGGCAAGAGCTGAAACCACACCCAGTGAAACTCTCCTCCCTTCCCAGAGACCATGAAGCACTGCCTACGACTGAAATGCATCAGAATGGTCACTGCGATCACTGCTTCCTTGTCAGGGGTGCAGTCCCCATGTTCATGGTCGGAAATGCGTTAGTCCAGAGACAGACACCAGCCATAAACTTAAATGTGCATTGGGGTGATCTCCTGAAGCAATCAGCCCCGTAAGTCATGGTAACTTCCTGCTGCCAAATCGTGGCAAGAGGTGCCTGTTTACCAGCATCGCTTAAGGAAGTGGGGCCGGACACTAAGCACCAGGGTTGGTTAGAACTTTGATAAAAACGTCAGGAGATTTTAGGAATGTATCTCAGGAGGCAGATTTCCTTTCACAGTGCAATGACATGAGGTCATTAATAACTGAGAACGGCATTAAAAATAGGCAAAGCTGTGTAGCACAGAGACTAGACAAAGCGCTTTGAGTCGGGAAGGCGAGTCACTTCAGAGTAAGGGCATCAAGGTCCAGACCCACAGGCCTATGCAGCCAGTCCACGCACCGCCCCGGGTGAGACTGCAGGTTACAGGCTCAGGGTTCCAGGTCTGAACTGACGCTGGCACTGCCGACGCGCACACAGCAGATCAAGTCTTCTCACCTGTGCTGCCTCTAATCCACGGGGAGGTCTTTGCACCCTCCGTGATCTGGGGGAGGAGGGTGACACTTCCCCTAGGACAAAGTGCTTTCTGTGACAATCGGCTACCTGAAATAAAACTGGGAAGTAAAGCTACGCCTCATTCCTGGGCCACTGGACATTGCCATGTTTCAGTGCAACATTGAGTCCAAGGCAACCAGTTCACTTTGTTGAACCCACAGAATTATATCAAGTCAATTATTAGTGGAAGTAATGAATGTGTTTCCATTTTATTATTTCAAAAGTTTTGTGGAACCATTTAAGGAGATGTTTTATCCTCTAGTGGAGGAAATCTTGTACATTGGAGACATTCTTCAATTAAATGGTGAATGTATTTCCAGTCAGATTCTGAGTCACCGACTGCCAAGGAAAAACACTGATCTCTGTCTGGATAAGCAAGAAATGTTCAGGAGAAAACCTTGGGCAAAATAAATGAGTTGTGTTTTATTTTTAATGTATAAAAGATTCAGAGGCAGAGAGAACAGGAGAGAGACAGGGAGAAAGAGAGACCGTTAACATAAAATGTGTAGGGACAGACTATCAGGACCTCTCCCAACCACTTAGGAGGCACGTTGAGCAGGGAGGAGAGTCCAGATTTATTCTGTATAAACACAAATTGTGTATTTCTTTTACAGAGAAAATGTATTTTCACGTTACTGGTGTTATTTAACAAAATGCAAAAAGAAATCTGTATCACACTGTACTTTTAGATATGTGTTAGTGAAAGTTAGCCATCGACACACACAGTAAATAACCAAACTGTTAGAAAAAGATTCAGGAGGGAAGAAACGCTCGCAAGCAGAGGGGCAGCCGGCTGTAAAATCCCCAGACTGAAGTCCGGTGGCCAGCGGAAGGCTGAACTCGAATGCTAATTAGCGCTCCATTTGGCAAGAAGGATAAATTAAGAGAGTGGTTACTGCAGCAACAGAGGGAGTCTGAGGGTGTCGGGGCACCCCGTTAAGACAGGTGGCATCCTTGCTGATACACCTGTGGGATGAATTTACGTGGGTGATCCATCGCACTGACTCTCACCTGAGAGTGTATTGCCCTGGCTCAGAAGAACTGGGCCAGACAGGACCAGGGTACTTTTCACAGATCACGTGAACAAATGAACCAACAGAAAATACTAAGGACATGTAAGACAGACTCATTTTGTTGCCACCAGTTGGCACTGGGACTTCCCAGCTAGGAAGCTCGTTCACTTCACCTGCCCTCAGTGTGGAGGGGTCCCAGCAGGGTCCCACTGGAGACCCTGGGTGAGCCTGCCCCCACCAGCCTCCTGACGCCTTAGATGCTCAGGCACTGAAGCTCCGGTTCTGGGATGTTGGGCTCATGGCCCTCGGTGGCTCTGCCCTCACCTTTCCCTCACGCTACTCTGTGAGAGGCACAGCCCAGGCCACTGGTCCCTCTTCTACCCAACTGGCCCCCAGGGAAACTGATGTCCACTTGTGTTATTTTTATAAAATAAGCCTGCATTTCCATGTTGTTTACACAGTTACCTTAAAAAAGTTAGCACAAGAAACTAGGAAGCTGGGGGAAGAGTCTGGAGTCCACATCGAAAGCCTGCCTTCCTGTCCTCTATTCTGGCACTTAATCAGCAGTGTGATCTTAAACTTAACTTCCCTGAATGCATTTCTACAAAGCTGAGAACAGGAGAATAGATTAGCAATTTTTAATTTTTTAAAGCAGTAAAATTCTTTATTTTTTCTAAGTGTAATATTAAGCAGAAGCTTAATTTGAAAAAGAAAGTAGGGTTGTTCTAGATTACAGGACCTAATATCACACTTCCTGCACATCGTGGAGGTCCCTGGAGCTCTGGAAACACCCACACGAGTTCCCATGAAAGATTATATGATTGTATGAATTAACTCAACAGCAGGAAAAACAACGGAGATTTTCATACAAAGATATGGCAAGAAAAAACTCATGTTGTGTACAAAAGGAGATGCCTCAGCTCTTGAAGACAAAAGATAAGAGTAAGTTGTGATTTGTAAAGGAAATAACCCAGGTTAATATTTACAGAGCAGTGAGTCCCAGCAACTGATGGGGTGTAGGTTGCTTCACTATAAACTAAAGTAACGTGTATTAAGACTGAGCTTGGGTACAGGGACCAGGAAACCCAACTGGCAGTGGCTCCACCAAACAGAGAATTGTCTTTTGCATAAAACAGGCATATTTTAGGCAACACAGCATGCACACAGCATGCCCACAAGACCAGCAGAATCCCACTGGTCTGCTCCACACGTCCTGGGCTTAGCTTTTGCCTGAATGGCTTCCACGCAGCTCTCGCTGGACGCAGACACGTGCCAGGCAGCTGGGTCTCCACCTGACCTTCCCACGGGCTGCTCTCCCTGCGTCCAAGCCTGGGGCTCGTGTACAGCACCTCCGACGTCCCTCCTTCCCGCTCCAGTGGGGCCTGAGCAAAGCCCAGCCGAGGGAGAACACAGGCCTGGGCAGCACCCCCGCTCCCTCCCTGAGAGTCGCCCCAGACTGACTTGTCCTCCCCTGAAATCAACCCTCTGCGTGGTTCTCACCCTCGTTCTCTTGGGTCTGGGGGTGTGGGGCCTAGGGGAGCAGTAGCCCTTGTGGTTCTCCGAGAGCCTGTCCACCACCTTGTAAGTGATGCGTCGTTACATTTCCCCTCGCTGTTCTGAGGACAAGTGAAGTGTGTCCATGAGCAGCCGGGTCTCTCTCTCCATCTCTCTCTCTCTCTCCGTCTGTCTCTCTGTCTCTGTCTCTCAGCCCCACCTGTGACCAGCACCCATGCCATCCCCTGTCCCTCTCACCTCATGCTGCCCTCATCTCCAAATCCGGGACCACAGATAATGTGACCCCCTTCTGGTGAGGACCAGACCCACCAACCCATTCTCTCAAGAAAGAAGAGCAGCCGCCCTGCCCACACGTCCACTCCACTCGGGGGAGAGGAAACGGGAGCAGCACCAGGCCGCACGGTGAGCCGCGGGCCCAGACACACTGCAGACACTGGCCCGTGGCCCTCGTGCACCGGGGCTGAGGAGGCTCTCCCTCTAAGAACAGGGAGGCGCAAAGCCCTGGGCCTCAGGCGGCCGGCGTGCGACCGAGGTGGAGCGTCCAAAGGAATGGCATCTGAGAGCCACTGGCCAGCCCAGAGTCCCGTCCCCTGACGTGTGTGTGTGTGTGTGATGTACACACATGCGTGTTCACCTGTGCACGCATTGCACGTGCCTGTTTTAAGCCACCTGTGAGTTCTCTGTTACTTATTACAAAAATCATTGCTAATCATTCATCCTCAGCTTTCAGGTCAGCTGTAACCAGTGACTGACAGGCTCTCTGGTGGTCTGAGCAGGACGTGTGAGCTATGAACCTTGGCGTGAGCAGCAGAGTCCCTGAAGCCAGGTGGGGGAGGGGAGAGCAGAAGGAAGAAAACGCCTGCGGAGAGGAAGGTCTGTGACAAGCGTGAGATTAAGATGTGCGTATTGGGAAGTGTCCAGTGGGCCCAATGGAAAAGCAAACACAGAGAAGCAGTTGTGTTTGTACTGGGTGGAGGGAAGAGTCGGTGATGGTGCAGAGAGCTCAGACATCAAAGGACACGATTCAGAACCAGCCGAAGTGTTTAACCTACTGTAAATTCACGCTTCTAACCTTCATGTGTGCGAGAATCACCTGCGGTCCTACTAAAGTGCAGGCTCAGCTTCTCTGGCTGCAGGGGGTGAGGAGGGGCCGGGGAGCCAGCGCCCAGCGGCACCGCTGCACCTGGTGGCCAACACTGGGTCGTGGGAATGGTTTCAGCAGTGGAACCATCACCGGGGAGGGAGAAGGGAATCAGGGCCCGTGTGTGGCTTTTCCCTGCCTGAGTCTTGTTTCCTTGATCTGACCATTAGAGGTCAGCTTTTTGGAAAGGACAGTGTACACACAGAGAATGTGGACACGCTGCAAAGATTTCACGGAATGTGATGAACGATGAAGATGAGAATGACATCAAGAAAGGTGCATCTTTCCTGAGCAGTGGTTTTACTTTCACGGATTTTCCAAACCCCTTGCCCTCACCCCGCACTCGAGTGCAGCCAAGTCCGCCTGGTGGTAACGAGGCTCGGGATGCGGAATTCCACGGCAGTAAACACAGCATTTTTGTTTATCTGCAAATATCACAATGTTCTTATGGAGCTTAGTGTAACTTAAACATTAGGATTAAAATAACTATTGTAAAAATGAAAAGAAATAATCAAAATAATTCTGAAACGTCCAAGATTGTTTGAAAAATCCATTTCTATGTAGGGACATAAATTTAAATTTACGAAAAGATGAATAGCGATTTTCCTCATGAAGTGCTTATTTGCTTTAAAAATAAATTAACCAGATTTTTTAAAGAACAAACATCCTTAGCACATTTAGGAATCAACTCAACTTAAATTTCACCCATGTTCTCAAGGATGTACATAAGTAATTGCAGGCATCTTCTCAGGGTCAGCTCTGCAAAAATACTTTCTAAGAAACAGCTAGTCATTCAGATGGAATTTCTACATATGCCAAACATTTGAAGCATCTGAATGATTGATTCCATTTTTCACTTTTCATTTGAATGTTCTTGCCTTTTGCAGAGTAGATACTGCCATCGTATGTATCAGTTTCTCAAAACTGAGTGTGTTTTAAAAGACGGAGGAAATTAAAATTACCAAACCCTTACATATGGGACTATCCTTCACAAACTTGCTAGTCAGAAGGGTTCAAATAACAGTCAAAAATGTAAAGAGTTCTTTTACCTCTTGTACGTACAAGTTATATCAGAAAAAAGCTGGGCCCATGAAAGCTACAACTTGGGAATTGATATAAATTTGCCTACTATTTTCTATCGCTCTGATTTCAACATGCAGACAATAAAAAAGACATTTCTTCTTATTGTGGTAAGAACGTGAAATTCATCATTAGAAACATTTTTCAAGATTGGAGTAAGAACATGATCCGGACGTAAGAAGAGCGGTCACCATTCGTCCCTTGGAAACTTCAGCAAGAAATGCTTTTAAAATTATGTCAATCAATTCCAGGCTGTTTCAACACAGAGCTTCGTTAGGCTGGCTACACCCTCATCAAGGTCACCGTTACTGGTGACCTTCCGTGAGGGCCCACCTGAAGAAAGTCGATGGCCAGGATTCTGAGCAGCATGAGCTGTGTGCACTTTCCACTGCTGATGCCCAGCGACTGTTTCATGACAGAAATGCAACATAATGTTGAAATAAAGTGCCCCTTTCAAAGATGCTGTCTCCTCTCAAACTCCAATGCTCCCACCCCCTGGGAGGAAACTGCCCTTGGCCCGAACCCTGCTGGACAAGACGTCCTTCTCATTTTGCTACGACTCAGTAGAATGGGCTCACGTGTTCCTGCTCTAATTTTGAAAGGCTGTTCCTGTAACTATGCAGTAATGATCACAGATGAAATAAAAACAACCCATTAGCGAGACTCAAACTTGCAGCTTTCCTGTAATTCTCAGTGAAGGAGAGTCTGGACACCCAGGGAAGGGGCGTCCCACCAAGTAATGAACCGACGTTGAGGAGGATGAGGGAAACCAGTGACCTTAACTCTCTAGGTCTTTAAAGCATCCGAAAAGGACCCACAATAGGGCATAACAATTACACAACCGTGGTCACTTGTTCACAGGTGGAGGGAAAAGGCAGGAATAAAATGGACGTCTCCTGGATCCCTGAGTGTACGCGACGTTGCCCCGCACACTGGCCACACGTTCTGAGTCCACAGGCCGATGGCGTGAGAGTGTCAGGTTGCAGAATATTAAGCTCTCAGGAAGCATCGACCGGGGCTTCTAAGCTGCGAGGAAACACAGTGGATTTCAGCCTGAACAGATACGGGGGAAATCATCTGAAATGTGTCTGGTGCACGTGATCAACGTTTAAGCACCCAGCAGAGAGCCGGGGGTCACTGCGGGCTGCGCTGAGAAAGAGACGGACCCGTGTGCTCAGGGAACCGGCCCAACACCGTGGCCAAGGCAAGGGTGGCACGTGCAGTAATAACGCTTTGATGAAGTTGTCAGGGCCACTCGTGTGACAGGTTCTAAGACCAACAACAAAAGACAAACATTGCCATATAAGGACAGTCACCAAAAAGTAGGATTCAGAAAGGACAAAAGCCAGGAGTGTATTTGGTCAAAGGCAACCAAATCATGACTGGCACGAAAAAGCAACACTGCCTGCTGCTGAGTTTACCAGAGACATCTGCGTCTTTTACCCAGGCAGCGTGGGAGCAGACCCATCACTGCAAAGGACAGGCAGGAAGCCCATTCTGCAGACGGGAACTTGAGTGTCGGGGTCCCTGTGGCTCGCAGGCCAACACACGGCCTCGGTGCTGGATTCCGGCAGCAGAGGACGGGCTGGTCCAGGCAGCTCCAGATCATGCTTCAGATGAACTAAGAAAGTACTTTAATGAAAAGTAAACTTAGGAACTCACTGCCACAAGATGGGGCATAAACTACAGACGTGAATGTGTCCAAAGGCATCTGTGGGGAACTCTCCAACACTGACTGACATCCTCAGGGGTGACGGAGCAAAATGAGGACTTTGGCAGACACCTGAGGTTAGCATCCACGTGTCAGCTGGTACCATCCCAGCGGCCCCTGGAACCCAGAGCTGGAGGGACCTGGGGCCCTTCCTGGAGGGTCATAGCTTCATGCTCTCGGCGCAAAGCTCTGCACCTGCAGCCAGGTGGGCTGGGCCACACCCACGGCATCCACCTGTGCACAGGTGCTCAGCACCAGGGTGGCCTCACAGATCAGCTGTGGCCATGCGCACAGCAGCAGAAAGTGGCCACGTGGGCGGCGGCATCCTCCTTCCCACACGGAGTAGGGTGGAGTAGAATAAGACTTTTACTTAAACTTCTGCTTTGCAGTTGTTTTTGTGTTGCCTGATTTTTCCTAAGTAGGCTAACGTTACCTCTTAAGCCAAGTAAAGAGCACCTACTCTGCACACTGCAGGTCCCCACATCTGCAGAGACCACGTCGGCACACGCTGAGCACGAGGCCAGGACTAGCTGAATGGAGGAACGCAGGCTAAAAAGCTCCAAGTTCAAGTTCACGTTTGTTCTTTTCCCTGTGTTTGTAAATGCACACACAGAGCCACGCGGCACTGGGAATGCTGCTCTCAGGACGAAACAATAAAGAAACTCTTCTCCCCAACCCTGTTCCCACGACTTAGCCCCGGCTTCTTCCTTTCTCACCGGTATTCCCACTAAAGCGGCCACTTCTACCCTTTGGATTTCAGCTCAGGTGGCACCTCTTCAGGGACGAGTTTCAGACCACCCAATGAAACGTAGGTTCCTCTCCACCTTATCATGCCGTCTCTCTCTCTCTCAGCATCTCTTTATTTTTTTCTTCTGCACTTTTTATAACTTGCTGGTTTGTATTCTGTCACCTATTTGACGGCACAGGGTGGGGACAGTTCCACCCTCCCTGGACACCCTGCAGGTCCACTGTCTCTGTGGAAGGACAGGGTCTACCTGGAGGGAGGGGTGGGCTTGTGAATGAACTAAAAGTCTCTTCCTGTCCACCCGCCGCTGGCAAATCCCTCAGGTCCATTCTCCACCTCCACCCCCAGCATGACCTACATCAAGTGCAAATCTGAGCCTCCACCACCACACGTCACAGAGCCCAGGAGAATGTTCGCAGAGCTTAGAATGGCTTCTTCTCTTTTCATGTCCTCCCTCACTCTGCTCCAGAGAGGAATTCCTCAGATTTTCCAAATACGCGATGACCTTTTAAACTCAGACAACTTTCCCTCCTTATTCCCCATCTCCATCCATAAACCACCTGGACTCCAGCCCAACACACATGCACTCTACCCGCCTTGGTCTCACCAAGTGACATGTCCATCACTCCAACAAACACGAGGTCTCAGAAGCAGAAAATCTCCCCCCTGCACCTTGCACATCCACAGACTTATAACAGTGGCAGCTGAATGTGAGTTAAGGCTTCTCAGCATGGACTCACCCTCCCTTGGTAGAATTATAGAACTGTTTCTGTTTGATGTCAGTTAAACTCGGAGTTCCATCAGCCCCAGGAATCAGCCTGTGTTTGATGGGCACTAAGTAACCCAAATCCTGTTTGTCTAATGGACTGCATCATAAAAGTGGCAAACAGTCAGAGGAAGCAGAGCTGCCATGTTCAAATGTTCCTGTGATTACAAGGAAGAGTCAGGTGAGCAAAAATGACCATTCTTATATATTCATATCCCTGGCCAACCATACATACACATCATCTTCACCTAGGAGCAAACTGTGTGCCTCCCCAGGCTGCAGCAGTAGCCCTCACCCACTGGCCCGAGCCCTCACCCACTGGACTGAGCCCTCACCCGCTGGCCCTAGCCCTCACCTGCTGGCCCGAGCCCTCACCCGCTGGCCCGAGCCCTCACCCACTGGACCGAGCCCTCACCCACTGGCCCGAGCCCTCACCCACTGGACTGAGCCCTCACCCACTGGCCCGAGCCCTCACCCTCACCCGCTGGACTGAGCCCTCACCCCTGGCCCGAGCCCTCACCCCTGGCCCGAGCCCTCACCCACTGGCCCGAGCCCTCACCCACTGGCCCCTAGCCCTCACCCACTGGACTGAGCCCTCACCCACTGGCCCGAGCCCTCACCCGCTGGTCTGAGTGCTGGCTGGTCATGTGGACAGTTAATAATTCAGGATATTTCAGTCCACTTTCTAACTATAGATTTTCCATGCAGCTGTGAACGAGTCACAAAATTTTGCTGCCCCAGAGAGTCTATAGGATTTGAATGATGCTCTTCCATGGCATTTTATAAGATATGATGAAGTATAAAAAAAGGCTTTGAGGCCAGCACACACTACGAAAGACAGAAATTTTTGATCAGCTTTTTAAGTATCTTAGACACTGTACTACAAGGTTAACATATATTATCTTGTTTTAATGTTCACAGAATTCCGGCAGTAACAGGGTCCTATCGTATACTTGCAGATGTGAAGGAACGAGGTTCAGAGGGGAGTCCAGCCCGGTTCACACGGCTGGGGAGTAGGGATTGGACTTGGGCCCAGGCTGGTGCCCTCATGGCCCGGGTCCTTTCCCACCCACCTCGGCACGTTGCTCAGCGGAGCTTCCGCCCAACCCCGCCACCTGCCTTCTCACGGCCAGACTCGCTGAGGCTCTGCGCTTCCACCTCCAAGCCGTGCACGCACGCCCCCACCCCAGCGGGAAGGCCCCATCATTCCAGTGCATTTCAAATATCTCCTTTGCTGCAAAGGGTAGCTTCAATTGGGTACCATCTTTTATTTTCAGCAACAAATTGGTCATAACTTTACTCTGTGATCAGATACTTTGTAAAGAGATGGTCTATGTTCAAGCCACCTTGGTAATTCTACAATGCTAGTTTTCATAGAATAGACACCTGGTAAATATTTGTTTAAATTATGTTTTATGAGCATCTGTCTGAAAAAATACATAAAAATAGTATCTTTATTCATCTTTTCAAGAATATATACTTGGTGTGCACAACATTCCCTGTGATACTAAGCATTGGTGAAATAAAATAGCCCCTGGCTGCGAATGGTCCTCTAATAGGAGACAGAAGAGTCGGTCGGGCATCTCGGGTAGGTGTCCTGACAGGAAGGAGTACGAATGCAAGGCTTCCAGAGGTGAGGGCAGGGGTTCCCAGAAGATCCGTGTCTGAGTTGAGAATAAGGATGAGTTATTCAAGGAAAGCAAGGAGTAGAAGGGAGGACAGGAAGTTGTCCTGGACAAAAAGAGCAGTTCGGGTGAAGGTCTCGGAGGCGAGGATATGTGAATAGCTCCATGTGGCTGAGGCACAGACCCTAAGACTGGGGTTGGCTTCAGGGAGGCAACACTGTGGTCCTGCCTTTCCGCCCTGAGTGTGGCATCTGGCTGCTTAAAGGAGGGAGGCGGAGCCTCCCAGCCCAGGGCCGTCGCTGGCACACGCCTCCCTGCCCAGCCGTCCTCGAGATGGGCCAGTGCCCAGCCCTCAGCCAGGGGCTGGGGATGGTTTCTTCCTGAACTGCTCAAGGGAAAAGAGAACAAACCAGGTATTCGTTCTGGGAAGAGAGCCTATGCCTCATACTCACCTCGATCTGAACCACCCACTGTGAGAGCACAAGCTGGCATGTTTGGCTGAGTGGTGACCAAGGGAACGAGGGCAGAAGTGCCGGGTGCCACTTCCAGGCCAGGTGCAGAGGACCCCGCGTGGACTTCCAGGCCCTGAGAAGGGCAGAGCCTGAGTCACAGCGTGAAAACATACTGGACCACGACTTGAGAGAAATCAAGCTCCATTACATTAAGCCACTAAAACACGTGGGTGATTTGTTAGAGGGGTATCTCACCCTAAAGAAACACCGCTTGGCTTGGGAGCATCTTTGGAATATGGCCCCCATACGGCATGTGGGGCATGCCTACCTGACCCCATTCATTACATCTGTCACTTTTGATCAGGACATTTGATCTCCTGCAGAAAAAAAAAATCCAGAAAACATCTGGTTGTGGACACATTGTGTTGCTCCTCAGCCTGACTCTACTTTGTACAGATACTCCCACGGACAGATCTGACTGTTCATAAACTTGAGATGCACTTTTTACCAAACAGGAGGGTCTGTTTCGACCTGTTGATGCCAGGCATGTACTCTTAACTTCACTCTCATTGTTGCCATCAAAAGGTGCCAGGTTGGAGCCTCAGAGGGCAGACTTGTGTCACCAAGCCTTGAAATCTTCTCCAGCTGGATTTTGTAGCCAAATCCGTTCCAAGGAGCAAGGTAAGGTCTGTACCCTCTTTAAGCCTTTGCCTTGTGAGTGGTCTTCTTCCGCTTGGCCAGGGGACAAAGTGAGTCCTGCTACAGTGCAACCTCAGCCTGTGCTTAACAGTTGCTCCTACCTCTTCTAGACTAGCAGGCAATGTGGTTTTGCAGATGCAAACATGTGTATCAAGGAAGGAAAAGAGGGTGAATCACCTACACATCCTTAGAATAGCGTGTGCCCTCTTACAGATGGGGGAGAGAATTTGGTAGAAGCTGTATTCTGTTCGTCCAGAATACACGGCTACATGGCGTTGTCACTTACAGTGGATTGCAGGTGTTACATTTATGCTAGGAAGACAGGTCCTCTTAGAAAGGGTGTCTTCCTAAATGCTTTGAACAATGTCTAGTGCATCCTCGCATGCTAGTAACATACTAATAGTGAAAATAACAGAGCTGATAAAAGCTAAACATTAAGCAGTATTTCTTCACAGCACATAATATTACCCTTTATGAAAGGTAAGAGTTTTCTCTCTAATAAGAGTTGTATTAGGTTATTAAATGATAAAACAATGGTTGAACAAATACAACAATGCATTTAAAAACATAATTGGTAAATATCTACTTTAGAAGTCTTTAAAGGTAGTTAATGTTCATCTCAAATAAAATACATTCTTTTTGAAGGGAAAGAGAAAATTGTAATTGAGACACTGGAGTTACACTGTTTGTAAATTGACAAAAACAGCTTTTGCATCTCGTTACAAGGACCTGCAGTAAAAGTCAATTAAGCAGAACTCGTCCCTCTCTGGTTACTTTTCTTTCTGTGATCCAATGTAGTTTCCTCAAAAAACTAAGTCAAATCTAGCAAGATAAATTACTGATTATTTTTTGGCCAATAATGCTAGACTATAGTTTGTTGTGTAATTTTCTCTTATCTTTTTTGGTATTTTATAGTAGAAAGTTGTTCACTTACTAAAGGAGGGGATTAAATTACTTAATATGAATCTATCACCTCTTCTTGTCTGAAAACAGATGTGAAACTTAGTGATTATTTCAGTGAATTATTTTCAGCTTTTTGTAGGAACATTGCATTTTGTTGTTTTTAAAGTTTTTTGGTAACAACCATAGAATTATATATGTAGACTTCAGAAACCATTCAGTCCAACCACCTCATTTTACACAGAAGTGACGAGTCTAAGCGATTTGCAGTTACAACTTCACATTTCCATGTAAGTCAGTTTACATACACTTCACTTTGCCTTCACCTGCACAGATTAATTTAGCCAATCAAACTGTGCTAAAAACCTGCACAATACACATGCTCCTGGTGATTGTAGTGCTCCAAGGAATTCATCCTGACAACACCACAAACTGAAAGGCTCAGCAGAGATTCTAAGTCAGCACGCTCTTTTATTAAGTTGAAAAAATCTGTAAAAATGGCTCATTAAAAAGGAGTTCACCAAGTCATTTCAGCACAAGGTTTGCAAAAAGGATGAATTAACACATGAGCCGTCTAATCTTTAATTGCCAGATCTCATGAATCTGAACACCAAGTCCCAGTTTTGTCCCTACTGTTTACACATCCAAGTATCTAGTAAGCTGTCTGAAGTGTTGGCGCGCCATGACCGGGTGGTAGGAGTCACTCAAAGACTCCATTTGTCTGTCCCATTGAAGACTACAAAATAAAAAAGATGAAGTCATTACTAGCAAGACTTCTTTGGTTCCTATAACTTGGAAGAGGGGGTGGAGCATAGTTCTTACCGGTATTTTTTAGGAAAAAAAAAATCCAGCTTTTGATACTATTCAGAAGGAAAGATTCTACATAAATTTAAAATAATATGTGGTTGGGCTAATTTCTTTTCTTTTTTACTGAAGCAAGATGTTTTTCCAGAAACAGATTTACACTCAAATACTTTACAATGGAAGCTTCGCATGTTCCCACTATGCTGGGCACTGGCGTCCGGCCCCCACGGCAGCCCGGCAGCGTGAGGGACGGGTGAGCTGAGTGCCGGCAGGAGGGGACACTGGTCACTAGGCGGTGCTCTCCCCAGAGGAGCTTAAATCTCCATCTACACACAGAAAGGGGAAAGAGAAAAGGGGAAAATTGCTGATTTTATCTGCCTAAGGTCAGATTGATACGAATTTTTACTTTTTCTAGAGGATATCTTGACAGAGAAGTTCACTTTTAGTCATACTGCTTGAAAAAAAAAGGCTTACTGAGAAATCAAACCGTTTCCTTTAGACACATAACCCCCAAAGGTGTGTGCATGGGAGGGGGTGGATTTAGATGATCACAATTTAGAATCCTCCTCTCTATTCTGTTTACCCCACCTCATTCTGCCAAACACGTCTTCCTCCAGAGGAAACAGCGAAGGGAAGGGAGGCAGAGGCGGAGAGAGAGGTGCCGCCCCCGCCTCGGGCACCCCCCTACCGGCCCACCACCCGCCTGCGGCTGCCCTGCTAATGGTCGAGCCTTTTAATTCTGGCCCCCACGCTCCCTTTCTGGTAGTGTACTTAGAACACCTTTCCCAACCAGATCGCTGACTTGGAGGATGTCCAGCTCTTGCCCAGAAAGCGCCAATAAAATGGGAAAGTGCGCAATTGATTGATAATACATTTTACAAGAAAAAAAATTAAAAGAGATACATTGTTGAACTATCACAAGTGTGCCTGCTTACATCCAAAGAACCAAAACTTTCTGAAATACGCGGGTCTGGGGGGAGGCGCCCCAGGAGCGCTCTTGGGAAGAGGAGCGGGAGAACCAAGCCGGCGGCCCAGATTGGGGTCCCCACGCCTGGGCTCCGGGGCAGGCGGGGGAGGGGTGCTGCCGCGTGACCTGCGAGGCAGCTGTGTCCGCTGGTTCCCATCCCAATCCAGCCCTTGCCCTCTGCGCTGCCCGCCTCGGGTCCCGGGAGTGGCCCCAGCCTCGCCCTGCGCAACCCTCCAAAAAGGAGAGACTCCCATTGACTTATTAAATGTCGAGGCAATCAGGCAGCTCCTTTTTTAATAGCCCAAGATCTACATTTAGACAAAAACAGATCCGAGTTCCTGGTAAAGGCGTTTCTTCTCATCCTGTCACAAGTGACAGGAACGGAGGGAAATAGACTGAGGGAGAGAAGGGGGGGTGAAGGGGAAAGAGAGAGGAGGGGAGGGAGATGGGGAGAAGGGGGAGACGGTGGGGAGGGGAGGTGGGGAGGGGGAGGGGAGCGGGTGTGGGGAGGGGGAGATCGGGAGAAGTGGGCGACGGGGGAGACGGGGAAATGGAGGAGACGAGGAGATGGGGGTGGGGGAGGAGATGGGAAAGACGCGGCGGGGGGAAGGGGGTGCGGAGAGGGGGAGACAGACGGGATAGGGAGACATGGGAGGAGTTGGGGCGGGGGGGGGGCGGGGGTCTGACGAAGATCCGCGCGAGGATACGAACACTTCAGCGTCTTCTAATTAAAGCCCCGCGCCGGGCCCTCGGGGACCTGCCTGACGTCGGCGGCCGCGGGGATAAGAGGCGCCCCGAGGTTCAAGGCGAGACTCGTCTGGCGCGCACCCCAGGAGGCTGTGTGTCCCCCTCTCGGAGCGGCCGAGGCAACACGTCCCAGTCCCCGAGCGATCAGCGCGCTCCACCAGCCCGGGTGCCGCCGGCCATGGAGTAGCGAGGGGGTGCGCGGCTCCAAGGCTCGGGGAAAGACGCCGGACAGACGCCGGACAGACGCCGGAGGACACCCGCGGCTCCGGGGCGCGGAGACAGGTAACTCGGCCGCGCTCCTGAGCGCAGGTGGCCCTGGGCAGGTGTGGGTCCAGCCCGCTCCCCAGGGGCCGAGGGTTCTCTAGAATCTGGCTCAGCGGGCGCCGGAGCGAGGGTCCCCGGTGCGGGGGTTCCTCGGTGGGGTTCGGGGACACGGGGAGGAGGGGGCGGCCGCCACACAAAGGCGCTGCTGGAAACTTGAGCGCAGCTGCAGGGGCGGGGCGCGCGGCCCCCACTCACCCGAGCGCGGCCACCGTCTCCGAGGGAGATGGGTGTGGGCCGGACCCTCCGAACCGGCCCCGCTCGGCTTCTCCAGGTGACGGAAAGTTGTGCGGATGCCCCGCTCGGCGGAGCACAGGCGGATACGCCATTTCCATGAAAGTTCGGGGGGCCAGCGGCAGAGGCCGGACGGAGGTTGGACGAGGGCGAGGCCCGTGGCGCCCGAGCGCGCAGAGGGCCAGCAGCACCCGAGGCTCGGCGTCCGCGTCGCCGGGAGGGACCTCGGTCGGGTCCTCCTGGAGACCTAGGCCCAGCCTGCCGCCGCTGGGCCCTCACCTGCCCTCCCCTCCGGACGGTGCAGGGCGCCTCTGCGCGGGGTCGGGGGTGTGGGGGGTCCTCGGGGGTCCGCGGGGCCGGGGCGCTCGGTCTCCCCGCCCTCCCCGCCATCCCGCCGACTTGCGTTCCGGGTCTTCCCACACCCTGTCCCTCCAGCGAGCCGAGCTCCGGGAGCGCGTCGGATCCGCCCAGCCCGGCCGACCGAGCGCACGATGCGCGGGCCCGGGCGCCCCCTCCTCCTGGGGCTGCTGCTGGTGCTGGGGGCGGCGGGGCCCGGCCAGGGGGTCGCGGAGCCCCGGGAGGCGGCGGACAGGCAGACGCTGCTGCGGCTCATCCTGGAGATCGTCCAGGAGCTCAGGAAGTACCACTCGGCGGAGTCCAAGAGGCTGCAGCTCTCGGGCCGACAGGACTACACCCTGGGACGCAGGGAGGTCGCGGACTACGGGGCCGACCCCGAGGAGCAGAGAGTGGGTGAGTGCCTCTGACCGTCTGGCTGTGTAGACGCAGTGGACCGCCGCCAAAGGCTTCTCCTGTGCTGTGTAGACGGAGCCTCCAGCGTGTTTGCCTGTCATGTCTCAGGAGACGCTGGCAGAAAGAGTACTTGCTTGGACATAAAATTGCTTTTGAGAAAACGCACATATTTTTAAAATATGAATACATTTCGAGGAAATATATTTTTTAAAGAAGGAAATAGGAAGTCCATGAATGAAGCCTGGCAGGTGACAGGTATCTTGTCCACGTCTAAGACATGAGTTGTTACCTGGGTCAGAAATTTTGGCATAGAACTCTCTCATCTGTTATTTTGGAAATGGAAATACTTTCAGCAAAGCAGTTTCAACTGAGACAGAAATGTTTCAGATCCCACCCTGCCCCCTCCCATGGCAGAGTCTTCCCAGAGTGGCTGCCCCTTGGGAAATTTCTGAGGAAAGCATGCAAGCTTTTAATGCTTCCATGACACAATTAGGTCAAATATGATAAGGTCAATTTTATGTAGACTGACTAAAGTTAGTTGTAAATGAAGACTGACATTTAGGAGATGTCTAAACCTTGCAAGTAAGATTCAGGTGGAAATGAAGTGAATTTGTGGTAAAATGTGGCCACATGCCATCACAGCTAAGCTGCTAGTGCAGAACAGGTGAGTGACAATGAATCCCGATGACAGAAAAAGCAAAAGCAAGGCTGGAATCAGAATGTCAGTCAAGGACCATTAGTTTCCAATACAAACTAAGAGCTGTGCTGGGTCCAGTCTCTCCCTAGGAACTGTGCTTTTAAAAAGCTCATTTGCCAGGATGATGTCTGTTTCCATGCATTCACAGCGGCCTTCAGAACAAGTGGTTTTGAGGCATCTCTTTTTCTAAGTGTGTACCTAGAAGTAAAATTCCACAGCAATTTTTTTGTTTGAAGTATCAGATCAGATTGTCCTTCTAGAACCTTGAGAGACTGTGCAATTTGATTCCCAAGCTCTTCAAGAAGAAAACTTCTAATAGTGATTTTTATTCACTGGATGCTGACACACACACACACCCGCTTGCACACCTCTCTCCTCCTACAACTTGAGGGTCACTACCTCTATCCTCTTGGGAGAGACCAGCAGATAGTACTGGAGATTTGAGAGAAGTTAATACTACTTGAAGAATACGTGCCCGATTGCCGGCCTCCACACTGTGTGGAAGCACTCAAGGGGTGGCTGCGTTTGGGGCAGAGCTTCCAGTAACTCTCGACATTTACTTCGGGTCATGTGAAAAAAAATGCTTCTTTTAGGCAATACAGTAATTAACTTCTTTCCCCTCAAACAGAAATTGTTCCTCGAGATCTAAGGATGAAAGACAAGTTTCTAAAACATCTTACAGGTAAGTTTTCTCCTCATTCCTTTGCCCTCCCCGGATCCTTGCATCCCATGAACCCTCACCATCTGTTTCTTCTTCCATGTTCCAGGCCCTCTGTATTTCAGCCCGAAGTGCAGCAAACACTTCCATAGGCTTTACCACAACACCCGAGACTGCACCATCCCCGCATGTAAGTGACTTTAGAAATGCCAGTTCGAGGGAGACGTGACTCTGTGCCCCTCAGTTAGTTGACAGGCCCCTGCCTTCTGTCGCCCGTATTTGCTAATAATTACTCCCTGAAGGCTATGCGGTCAGGGGCTGGGGTGACCAGCTTACTGAAGGTAACGACATTCAGCAGCAGCTGGTGCCACACTGAGCATTATTTACATTCCCTGGAATTAATCAGCTCTTGGAATGGGCTGGACCCTTCCATTCACAGTCTCCGTTTGTTTATGAATTCTGGCCTGATGCCTGGGCTTGTATCTCCTCAACTCTGACAATGGAGCAAACTGAAGAATCAGTTGCTAAAACAAGGGCCGCAGGGTGTGAAGTGCTGACGGTCGTGGACCGTCTCCACCACCCAGATCAGAGACTTCTTGTTTCCCCAGCAATTGTGACCTCATCACCCAAGAATTCCATTGCTGTTTCAAAACCCTGCTCTTCCGCATGGCTTCACCCCTACTGCAGAAGCGCAGGTGCCCTTCCCTGTCTGGCTCTCAGCTGCACCTTTCTGGTTTATCCACAACAGAATGTATTTCGTGTCCCCAGAAGTGGTTCCTTGTGCTCTTCACAGAACATGCAATGATGACAAGTAACTTATTAGCTCGAATCACGTCTGCTTAGGGCCCTAAACCCTTTTTCTTTTTTTAGAGTGGTAACTTTCCTTTCACTTAAGGCTCACAGGAGGAAAGTTGTGCAGGTGAGCCTGTTGTCTTAGCAGCTGCTGTCGGGACCACCCCAAGGGGCAGCGGGCCAGACCGCCTGTCGTTTACACGGAGCAGACACTTCTCTGTGTGGGCAGCAGTTACTATACAGAACTCCTTGCCCAGCATGTCCCCAAGCATCGCAGGCCAGGAGGGAGCTGAGGTGCCCCGGGTAAAGCTGTCCTGGGGACAGTGGAACAGGTCAGCAGGCAGCCTGCTGACCCAGGCAAGTGGCACGTGTCCCAAGGGCACCGTGCTTCTGTCTCACCCTCTCATCCAGGCCACGGGGACCTGGAACACGTGACCTCCCTCTTTCCTTCCTCTGAAATGGAATCACCTGTTTGAGAATTACTCACCTTCTTCTAAAGAACCTTCTCATTTTTGTTTAAATGTGTATATTTTTTAATTAAATCTCACCTTACAATAACAGGATCATAGATTCTAAATTTGAAAGTGACCCTTGGGGTCATTACTTCTGATCCTTTCACTCATGGGTGAGGAAAGAGGCAACACACTTAAACTGTGTGTGCCCTGTCACAGACTCCGCTCGTTCTATCCGCAGACCCTCCTCCAGGACCCCCTGCCCACACCTACTGCCTCCTTTGCTGACATAACTGAGCGCACGCCACCAAGGCTGCCAGTCAGGTGGGACCAGGAGAGGCAGTACCAGGACCCATCAGAGCTGCTCCTGGGCCTGGAGACGGATCTGTGTGCTGGACAAGTGGCTACTTACATGGTTTCCACCTCTCTCAGCCCACAAAGAGCTGCAAAGCCAAACGTGGGCCACTTCTGTGCTCTCTAGGCCGGCTACGACAATTCTCAGAATCCCGGCGGGTCAGACGGGAGGGAACCACAGGGCCTTCTCACTCAGGTGTAGTCCTGGGGGGGCTCCTTGGAGGAGCAGGGCTTTCAGGCCCCACCAGACCTGCTGATCGAAGCCTGCACATTGGCCAGACCGCCAGGTGGGCATCAGGGTGGAGGACAGTGGCCCTGGGGGTCTCGAGGGGTGTGGCAAGTGCAAGTACTTCATGAGCTCACATGCTCCACTGCATCCACGAGTGATCTGTGTAGGAAAATCACACCTGAAAAGGCGCAGTGCACCTCACAAAGAGCAAAAAGCCAGGAACCCTGTGACTCTGCCTCCAGCGGTCAGGCCACTTTTCCTCAGAGGCCAAGCCACCGTGTCCTCTCAGTACTTGGGGGTGAGGCTCAGAGGAGAGCTGGTGGCTCGTCTGAGGTGCTGTGCATGTTTCTCTCTGTCGGTTACTCAGTCACTCAGATTTCAGCTAAGAGCATGAACTCTTCCATTTCTAAGTAGAGTTTTGTGACTTCTGGGATGTAAGCGTCATGCTAAAGAGTTCCCTTACTCACAGTGTCCTCTGAGGCAGAGTCCTACCCGAACATGGCAGGACAGCACAGGGGACGTCTAGGAACACCAGCCTCCCTCAGGTCTCTGTCACTCTGCCAGGCTTTCTGCTCTGCGGCTCGGCCGCCGCCCCACTGTCTTTGGAACCTTTATGGGGAAAGCTCTGTGTTACCATCTCAAGTGGGGACTCAGCCTGCCCAAGCCCTGAAAGTTAAGTGACATGGGGCCCAGCTGCTAGGAAGCAAAACTAAGGCTATTGCGATGAGCCCAGTGGCCACTGCGAGAGGAAATGTGCAAAGAGCAGCTATGTGGTGCCCTGCGCCTGCCCCCACCAAAGCCCCCCTAACTTCTGCCGCAGGATGCCTGAGGCCCTGGGGTACCATAAATAATCCCATCAGCAGCCTAGAGCCGCGATCGCAAGTGACAGTCTGGGTACCGCTCCCAGGGATTCCCAGTGTTTACAGAGATGAGTGGCTTCAGCAGCTGATATGCTTGTTCAGTAGGAATGCTGTTTACTTAGGGTGCCGAGGTCACTGACCACAGTCTGTAATTTATCCCACTACAGACTATAAACGGTGCGCCCGGCTTCTCACTCGGCTGGCAGTCAGTCCGCTGTGCGTGGAGGGGTAAGGTAAGCTGACAGCCCAGAGACCTGGTCTGCTTGAGACATGAAAATCCATGAGGGTTTAGAGACATTCATTCTTTGGCTAAAGTAGCCTCGCTCTGAGTAAGGGAGAGCGGACACTCCAATCTCGAATTCTGGCAGCAGGAGGAGGACCCTGCCAGCTCCACGCAGCATCGGGAGCCCGGGGACCCGGCCACCTATCCACGTGCACACAGCCCACTGGCTACGGACCTGCGTGTGACACAGTGCACCGACACCCGCCTGTCCACTTCGAGGCCCTCGTTCTGACATTCAGAGCTGAGATCTGACTAACCACATCCAAGCACATTTCAGAGGCACGCAGGCAGATGTTTGAGTTGGAGTCTATAGAGGAGCTAAGAATAGGTATCCTCTTTGAATGTTTCTGTCAGAGTTATTTTTCGTAGCCTCTGCTGGTAAAAATGCAAACGCACACAGAGTTTATGAACTAAACTTTCCGCTTGGCCTCGTGAAGGCTGACACATAACGTGTAACGCCAAGCTCTGCCCGACAGTCAGGATGGACTGAAAGGCTTTGTTTCCCTGAGACAAATGCCACCGATTTCAGCCCCAAACTGTGACTTCCTGACAGCACACCACCTGTGTGTGCTGGGCGCTGCCGCTGCGGGGCTCCCCCAGGGACCCCCAGGCCGCTGTCCCCTCAGTCCACTGGCCATGTCTAGGCTGCCGAGCAGGAGCTACTGGAGCGCCGTCCAAACCAGCTGCCCCCTTCCCAGGCCCTGCTGATAGATGGGCTCCGTGAGACGCGAGGCTGGGGGATGTGAGCCCACGCTGCAGTCTGAGAGACTCAGGGCACCTTTCACTTGCGAATGCCCAGCTTCTGGTGACGGAGCTGAGACATGCCTGCACCTTCACTTCTCACCTGCACACTGCCCAGTTTCTCTCCCACTGCCCACGTGATGAAAGGAAAACGTCTTCTCATAAACGAATGAATGGATTTTTGTGAGTCTCCCAAAGTACGTGCTAGGGGAAGTGAGAATGTTGTTTTTATTAAGCATTTCTTTATAGTTAAAGCATCATGGTTTCCAGAGATGAATAGGCACAGCCTTGGAAAACAACTCCATTCACTTACAAGTGGGAGACCCGCTGCCCTGTGTCCACATCCACAGGAACAACCACTCAGGCCACAGTCTGCCCTGGAGACACCGCTACCTGCCATTAAGATAGCACGTGTACTCATTACTCAGGGAATGGAGGCTTCCGTGGAGCTACCCCTGAGCGTGGTCTCCCTCCGCATCTGCCTAGGACGAACACGCCCTGGAGGGCACACCTGGGCAGGCACCCAACATAGAGATGTTCTGTGAAAGACAGAAGGATCAAGGTGTGTGCCCCCAGGTGTCCACTCTCAGAAGGGCACCATGCTCAGCATCACACTTGTCACAATTCAGTGATCGTGTTCATCTTGGCTAAGAAACGGGTAGTTTTTAAAAAAGATATTTCTGCTAAAATAATTTCGTAACATTTTAAAAGATTGATTTCTTCCAGTTCCAGTTCTAAGGTGCAACAGCGAGCTCTTAGCTGGTTGATGACGATGCAGACAGTCAAGGGTCTCTGTGTGCCCTGAAGTGCAGGGCAGTGGCATTTCCTTGTGTGGCCAAACACCTTGCTGCTGCATTGTCATCCTGAAGACGTCAGGATGGAGCTGCAGAACAAGGCTCCTCTTCCTGCTCCAGATCATGACTCAACTTTTTTTTTAATCTACAGGATGCTATAAATGAAAAAAATGTTTTAATTGAGGTATAGTCAATGTACAGCATGTTTCAGGTGTAGAACAGTGATTCAATTTTAAAGGTTATGCTCCATTTGTAGTTAGGAAATACTGGCTGTGTCCCCTGCTTTGTACAACATACTCCTGTAGTTTACTTATTTTATACAAAGTAGTCTGCACCTCTCATCTTGCCCCCGCCCTCTCCCCACCGGTAACCACTCTCTTTATCTGTGAGTCTGTTTCTTTTTTGATAGTCACTGGTTTATTTTTTAGATTGCACACGTAAGTGATGTCACACAGCATTTGTCTGTCTTACTCCGCTTAGCATAATACTCTCCAAGTCAGTTCATGTTGTTGCAAATGGCAAAACTTCATTCCTTTTAATAGCTGAGTAGTGTTCCTCATACATACACACATCTTCATCTGTTCCTCTGCTGATGAACACAGGTTCTTCATGACCTCAGCTTCTTAAAGGCTGTCTGGAAGAAGTAGGCCTTCAGCGGGTCCGAGCACAGGGACCCTCCGCACCTGTGATCTCACAGCAGAGCCCTCTGCTGCCTCTTTCTGAAGCTCACTAACTGCTGCTTCTCCAGCCAGAGGAGCTGTAGGCGCCCAGCCACCCTCCCACAGGGCAGGACGTCCTCACACACACACTCATTATCAGGACTTGCCCCTCAGGTAAGTTAAAAGCCTGAGCTCTGGAATATTTTCAGAGAAACAGAGTTTTGAGTAACAGGTACCCAGCCCATTCTACAAAATGCAGCCAAATCTGAAAAACCCAGGATGGCCACAAATCAACAAGATGAAGTATCGAGAACGTGACAGCCACACATCACCACTAAGCCCTCTGGCACACAGGCCCACAGCAACCGTAGGACCCAGCTCTTTCCACAGCAACATAGACCACACTTTTCCAAACACAGAGAAACACATGCAGACCGAGATTCCTATTCTTTATAAACACACTATGCTACACATAATTTAGTCTTCTAGGATCAACAAGTGTGAACCATTCTACGAAACCGCATGTGTTTGTTTCCAGCAGTGAGCAGAGGTGCAAAGGAGCGGCAGCCCAGGAACCACGAGAAGTGCCTTGGACACCCGCAGGCGGCGACCTGCTACCTTCATGGACACCAGCAGGAGGCAACCTGCTACCTTCATGGACACCAGCAGGCGGCGACCTGCTACCTTCGTGAACACCCGTGAACAAGAGGATTATTTTTGCAGACTGACTCTCCCACATTCCTTCACCGAGTTCTGTATGTTGCTGACTGTGGACACACGTGCAGTAAATTGGTGTACCTGACAGTAAAAGTCGCCACTCACCATTTTAAAAAACAGGAACACTCGAAGCGTCACGCGGTGAAACGGCAGAGAGAGATCTCATTTTCCTGATTAGATGACATCACAAGTATTTCTTTAGAAACATAAGCAGAATCAGCAGAATCTGAAACTATATTTTCATATAGCATATGGTATTATTTAATATTTTTTACTTTTACAATTAAATTCCCAGAGTGTTATTTGGAACTGCATGAAAAATTATAAAAAAAAACCAAACAAACGAACTTCAGTTGTGGAGACATTGGAGAGTAAATCTGTGAACATATCCAGGCTAATTTCATTTGTCCTTTGTGTAATAAATGTAAAATAGTGTCCAGATACTGTGCAATATGTAAATACTGTGAATAAACCCAGGTAATAACGGTGCTTGTTATAATGAAGTCTTCACAGTGACTCTTGACTTCCGAGCAAGTTCAGGGCTAGGAATTCATGATTTACAAATCTGCAAAGAGACCGGAATACTGGCAGAATGTCACAGGACACAAAGGGTGTAAACACATAAAACAGGAAGGCTACGGGTTCCTGTGCGGGACAAACATGTTAGCATTTTTTAAGAGAGCAGCCCCACACATTGGCAACATACTTATGACAGAACCTGACTTGGTGGCGAGTATTTCAAACAAGGTTGCAGCCATATTTCCTGTATGACTGTAATGGAAACACTAAACTAAGAGGGACCTTGAGGCTTCTAAGCAACCCCAGATTTTTACAGTCATTTTGATGTATTTTGAACAAATCTTACTGGATCTATTAAAAGACAAGTGAATTCAGCAATGAGTTTCTCTGTTCACGTGGCCCCTGGTCTGGGCACAGCCATCAGGACAGAGTCGACTTGAGAGTCCTAGCATTTGTCTGAGGATCCATATTTAACACACACCTGTAAACATTAAAGAGAGCAAACGACAGAGGTTTACCGGGGAACATACAGGAACACAGGAGAGCAGGAAACGTCTTCACTTGGAGACTATCAGCGGTCACTGAATGGTGAGGGCGCGAGGGGATCACTTCTGAGGTGCTTACTCAGTCCTGTTTTCTAACTACAATCAAACGTTTTTCTTAATCTTTACTTTTTAGGGCGACCATTATTAAATTCAATCTCTGTAGTCTCTCAAGTCCCTGCTGTCCTGTGGCGCAGCCGGTTAAGGCCCTCACGGAGCAGACGCCCGCACAGCCTCTCCTCACCCTGACCCCGTGCCCCCCCCAAGGCCCCCGGTGTCTGGTGCGGGGCTGCAGGCTTCTCCCCCAGGGCCACACAGCTTTAGGAGACACGGCCCCCACCTGGGACCTCGTGATACTGAGGACCGGACGCCAGCCCTCTGGCGTCTCCCTGCATCCCAGCGCCCGTCCACTCAGACTGATGTGTGACTCGGGGGCCTCCCAGGACTCGGGTCACCAACCGTGACTGAGACGAAGACAGAAGTGGAGGAGAGCTGCCACTCATCTCCTCCCTGGGCCTGACCTGGGGTACCGGCTTCAAGGAGGAGTGCCCGCCCTCTGCTGCAGATGGGGGAGGCAGGGACACTGAGGCCACGGGGCTGCCACCTCTCCCAGGAGCGGACGTCACTGCCATGGAAGCCACGCGCCTCCACGTGCACAGCACCCCCACTCCTTCCCACGTGCGAACGGCACACGTCACACGTCGTCCAGAGGACAGTGAAGGCAGTGGTTCTGACTCCTCTCCACCTGCCAGCAAGAAAACAGGGAGGCACCGGACCTGTATGTTAGCTGCACTTTTATGATTTCCCCAGTTTACTCTGAAAACAATCTCTGACATCATCCATGAGGATTTTAGTTATCTCACAGAACTGCACGGAAATTACCTGTATTTGCCTATAAACTAAGCACTGATTAAAAAAACTCTTAATATCTCCATATTCAAGCATTCCAATGTAAAAGAACCTTTCCTAACTTACTGTTTTTCCTACCTGCATATAAAAGCAGACATATTTCTCAAACTGACCATAAGCTAAATCAGCACACAAGTGTCCTTCTTCCTGATACAATCGAATTCCCAGAGGCAACGTGGTTCAAACGGGAACAAGCTGAATCTCCTCACGGGCTTAACTAGACACAAACGATGAAGGAGGAGCGCTGCAAGGTCACTCCCACCAGGGTTCCTCTCCTGACCCGAGACTGCGGGTGAGTGCTTGGGCATGTGAACGAGCACCTCTCCGTGGCTGTGCTCCTCCCACGCCAGGCCCTGGCTTCCGTCCACACAGGGAGAAGGAGTGCGGGTGACCTCAAGGCCCTCTGGCTCTGATGCTGACCGGGGCCTTAAAGCAACGCTGGACTTCACTGTGGTTTGTTCTCCACTGTTCCATCTGCCCTAGTATTTCTGTAACTGGGGTGAACGGAGGTCCAGCTAGTCCAACACTTACCCCATGAACTGTCTGAATCAGAAATTTTTATTTATTTTTCCACCAAACACAACAACTGATTTTCATCTACAATTATTTTTTAAGGTAAGAAACAGTCAACTGAAGGAAGAAGGGCTGTGGCCTTGAGCCAGCGGCACGGTTACACGGTGACACGTAGCTGGGACTGCGGGTGGGAGATGAGCCTGGGACCCGCAGGAGCTTAGAACCGGTCAGTGAACCTTCTCCAGGAAGGCCCTGCAGCACCTCAGACACTGCTGGTAGACGGTCTCGAAGTCAGAGTCGTTGCCCTAGAAGGACAGGGAAAAGAAAAAGTAACAAAAGCGGCCCAAGAGAAATGCCCTTCCGACAGCCTCGCTCTGACTTCCGACGGCCAGGCGCCCAGACGGCAGGACGGGGTGAGGGCCGCACTTACATAATAGGGGTCTTCGATAATCAGCTGCTTCTGTGGGTCGTAGCTCCCAAGTAGTTCTATTTTTGCTTTGCAGTTTTTAACTTGATTACTTTTTCTATTCAAATCTCTGTAAAATTGAAGCATGAACTTAGTTTTCTGACCTATGGTTTAAAGTTAAACTGGGACATCTGTTAGGGTCTTATGAAGTCTCCAGATCAAAATCCAGCAAAAGGAACTTGATTTAAATAGGAAATCAAACACTCAGCAGCACAGGACGGCCTTCCAGGGAGCTGCAGTCACTGGGCTCCGTGTCTCCAGCAAAGGAGCTGGGGACAGCAGTGACTCTCACACCTTCTACACAGAAGGTGCAGCTTTACGACAACGATAGTTACATATCCTCCCGTGAAGTGCAGGTTCAAGAACATCCTGTCTCAGAAACTGAACAAAGGTGACACAGTGGAACTCAAAGGCCATGAGAACCACGTCCCAGAGGGTGGCAGGCTCCACCTGACGCAGCCGTTCCTGCAGCAAGCCCGCCGTGCCGCCCACTGAGGACACTCCTCCCTTGCTCTCACTCCTGGACGCAGCGCCTCAGCTTTCTCACTGAGCCCACTGTTCCTGTGTTTCGTTAACAAATCCCTGTGAGAAGCTGGAGTGGTGGATGTGAGTGTCCACCCGGAAACCTGCAAGGCCTTGGAGCAGACCCCTCCCTGAGAAGCGACCTAGGCTGAACCCTGGGGGGCAGGTGGGAGCAGGGCTGACCAGGCTGCACCACCGAATGCCAACCATGTTTAGAAATTTAATAAACAGAGTACCACACAGAGTCCCCTAACAAGTTATTGCTGATAATGCTGATAAGCTATTCTGAGAAAAAATGAGAACAAAACAAACTGGAAAACAAAAATGGAAAGTTTATGTATTTTACTGAAAACCCAGGTAAGCCTGTTGCATCTGTGTCTGCCCAGCCTGCAACAGTGATCAGAAGGAGTTTCTCCTAATCAAACACATGCAGTATTTTTGGATCAGCAGTGAAGCATGTCACTGTCCCCTGCTCCCCCAACCCCAGCTCCTAGGGGCTGCAGGCCCGGTCCCAGCATCTCACCTGGCAAGATCTATCATGTGACCACAGCACAAGGCCCGCCTTACAGGGGAACAGGGTTGCATATTCCCTTTGGTCACGAAACCCCACCCAGTCTGCTTCTAAATCTGTAAGACACGTTGTATTCACTCATCTGGTAGGCACACTGTGCTACACTATTTCTCTGTTAAGGTGAATGTTAGTACAGGGGAGCCCACACCAGTCAGGAAAGTGCCTCCTCGCTGTCACCATGCCAGGTGCACAGCTGCAGAAATGCCACCAGTGCCCTGCTGCCCAAATTCGCATCCTCCCAGGTCAAATGCACGTGCAGGCGACAGGGCCCGGGGTGAGTGTGACTCACGGGCCTCACAGAGCTGGGGACGCAATGCCACCACACCCGCCTCTGAGTCTGTGGACTTGGGCCAGTAACTTAACGTCTCTGTGCCTCAAATTCCTCTGATGAGACGCAGCAACAGTGCAAACCTTCAGGATGAGCGCTCCAGTGTGCGAGCACAGGACACTGCTCACCACAGTTAGCCATCTGCACCTAACACCTCAGTCTGACAGCTGGTGTTTCTTAAATCAATGGAGGCAATCAATAATTTAAATAGAGTAAAGTTGTCTTTGTTGTCAGTCTTTCTTCTGGGGTTGGGGGCAGGGCAGCAGTAATGGGGAGTAAGATGAGAAACACAATAAAACACCACACTGTCCACAGATCCTTGTAACAGCGACAAACTCATTCTCCTGTGAAACAAAACGTCACCTTATATAATCAGACTCCCCCTCGCCAAAGGTGTGTCTGGCAAACATACCCATAACACAACTCTACATTACTCTCTGGATTTCCTTCTATTCTAAATAAATAATTCTGTGTATTATGACCTTCACTATGTATCAAAACTTTAAAGTAATTTTAAAAAGTCAGTTTGGACAATGACTGCTTGGCCCATTACTGAATCAAGTTGAACAGAAACACCCTTTAAAAGTGTGATTACCTCAGGTTGCTCTCATCCATACAGAGTATATAATCAAAGGTGACAAAGTCTTCTCTGGTAACCTGAAAGTAAGCGAGAAATCAAACTTAATGTTTACATTTAGACCAGTTAAGCCTAGAGGACCTAAAACAGAACTTTAGGTTAAAAAACAAAAGCTATATTAAAATCTGTTACTAATCAAATTAAATCACTTAGGTACTCTTAAGCTAACATACAGTTAGCCTAATTTCCTAAAACTATCGCAGAGAAATTTTATAAGGTTCCTTGGAATAATCATGAAATAGTATAATATGTGAATACAAACTTTATACTTCATCTTCAACTTCAGAAACAGCCTTCAGGGTTTTGCCCTGTTTTTCATTCTGCAAGTACGTAACCCCCTCTGCCCCTGGGATGTGCACCAGCTGAAGGACAGACGGCCGTCCCTCCCATGCAGGGTGGCGGCTCAGGGGCGACAGCGCCTCACAGAGAAATGGAGCGGAGAAGGGGAAGAGTTCTGGGGAGAGAAAGAGGAAATCTTCAGTGGGGTTCGGGGGAGAGCCACCCAGAAAGAAACACATGAAGAGCTGAGTGTCTGGGTCTTTATTCTGAATGAATTCCATAATGTAAACAAGACACTGAATATTTTTACTGATTCTAACCTAAACCTTGTCATTGTTTGCTGTCGTCATTTATAAATACAAACCACTAAAATATAAATGAAAAACTATTTTACGATTTTTGACTATTATAATGACAGAATAAGAAAGGGACAAACAAACATGCCACAAAACAAAGGTGAAAATAATTTCTAAGAATGCAATTCCAGTAATTATCTTCCTCACTAAAAAGCCCTCTAAAATACAGCTGTACAGTGAAACTACAAAGAAGACACTGAAAACCTGGTTAAACAGAGTCATGACACTCTAATCAGTGCAGCAAAGAGACAACAATACCCTCGTTATTCTTCTGGGAAGCATCGGTCTGGACTCTCTGTGTGCACCTGCACTGATGTTCAGGGCAGCACCTTAATCAAGTGCTGGGACTGAATTCTGCTCACACTCCCAAGGTGCTAGCTTATTTCAAGATCTATTACAACAAATATCAGAAGCTATTTTCCCAAATTAGCTGTATGAGAAATGTCCTGGGATTAAATATTAAACATTCTCCTCAATTTTGGAATGACTGCAGTCACAGAATCTAGGAAAGACAGACTTAGTCAGTGACAGCCACATGTAGCTACATGATGATTAATGTTAAAATAACTGAGAAAGAGGAGGAACAGCTAAAATTAACATCTTAGGAAGAATGCATGGTAAAGGATTTCCGCTTGCAGCTATAAATGAAATAACTTGTGGCAAAACAAACCTACTGCCAAAAAAAACTAGAAAATGCCTATCAAATCTAAACACCTCTGCAGAGTCACCGACATGCTCCCATGACAGCCAGGCTCAGAAAGGCCAAAACCCCAACCGCGTGCACAGGGCAGGGTGCACGGATGGGGACCCTCTGCGGGCCAAGCCCCACCCAGTGCCCCCACCACTGCTGCGGACAAGACTGGCCTCCTGGGAGGGGCCACTGGAGAGAACTTGGAGGAGAGCCCTCAAGCTTCTGGGCTGAAGAAATTTTTAACTCTTAGATTATTTAGGCCGTCCCTATAAGCAACTTGTTTTATCTACCGAAATTTACCAAAGCTATTAAAACCTGAAAATTTAAAAAATCCATTATTCACTTAAAAATAATGAAAATGCATTACCCACTATTACATCTTTTTTAAAGGAAAATCAGCTATACTCTCCAAACTGAAACTCATGGAGGAGAGTGGATTGTTTCACATTTGTGCAAATCTCTTCACGGAGCATCTACTCCCTCAGAGACAGCCGGCCTCCTGTGCGCCTGGGCTCTGAGCTGTGGAGACCCCCTCCAGCCCAGCCTCACACGAGCGCACGGGCTGACGAGCAGGGAACAGCCGTGGCAGACAGTGGTGGACAGTGGTGGACGCTCTCCACCACAACACCAAAGCCCACTCAGTGGTGGCTGCTCGCAGGTTCCTGGCAACACAGAACATGAGCTCGCACCAGTCAGCTTTACCTGCTCTGTCCACGGCCATGGTCAGCCTGACCCTTTGATCAGAGCCCTTCCTCGCACTTTGGTCTCATGGGCCCAAGGTCCCTGGACCCCACTCTGGGGACTGTGCTCTAGACTCTCATGGGGGGCGGTTAGCTGTGATGGGCAGGGTGAGGAGGACAGGGGCGCTGGGCAGCGAGCCGCTGACAGAGGCAGACGCACGAGGACCACACTGACCGCCCGGGCTGGAGAAGCTGGAGGCGGAGCCCTGGGAGAAGTGAGCCTGGCACCCCCAAGTCCTCTTCAGCTACTCTGCGCAAGAAGTCAAGAGAACAAGCGGACGGCCCCAGGCGGTGGCAGGAGCCCCTTGTGCGGACGCCTCACCCAAGAGGCCCACCCAGCACAGCCCCGGCCTCCAGGGCAGGACCAGTTCCAAGTCAGCTCCAAACCAATTCCCCTCCCCATGGGGCAAAGGGCCACCGTCCAGACTTCTACGTTTTTAATACATCAAGTACAGCATTTAATCCAAACGAGCACGCTTACCAAGCAATGACATAAAGAAGAAAAGAAAAAAGGGAAGGGGAGGGAAGGAGGCTCCAGGATGCCCCAGGCATTAGTTACCAGACTTACTTTAAAATAACTGCCATCTGTATTGTTCAAGAAATATATGGCACCTTGTAGAATTTCACCAGAAAACTGGAATCAATAAAAATAAATAAAACTTAAAGAATTAATAAAATAATAGACACTAAATATTCAATAAACAGAGGCTTACGGACTTGAAAACATCAGAAAGACAAGTACATCAGAAAAGAGGTCAGTAGAAGATTTCAGACTGAAAACCAGTGAAAGGTGTGGAGAAAGGAGAAAAAGCACAGGGAATTCACATTCCAAATACATTCAGGTTGAGTCTCAGCAGAATGAGAGGAGGGAAAATATACAAAGACAACAGCCCTGAGTTTTCCAGCACCGATGAAAACCATCAAGGCACAAACTCAGGAAACAGAGTTGACCCCATAAAGCTGCTGGAAACTACACACCAAAGAAAAATGAAAGACACCAGGAGAAAATGACAGGAACTGCAGGAAACAACAAAAAAAACAATGTATCAGATGAACCCTTCCAAAAGATTAAAACAGAAATACTATCATTGTTTGACAACTTTTTTAAGAGAAAAGAAAAAGGAGCATTAGCCAACTTGTCTTATGAGGCCGCTCCACTCTGACAGTGCGTGATGCCGGGTGTGCGTCCACCTGACACAGTGTGTGACACCAGGTATGTGCCCAACAGAACTGCACACATACAAAAATATTCACAGTGGCATTCAGCCCCAAACTACTAATGACCCAAGTGTTCGTCAGAGTGGAACTGACAAATCGACTGTAGCATGACAGTAAAACAATACTGAATCCATAAATGAAGATGACTGGAGACTCTCACAAAGGAGAAACAGGACAGAAAGATGGCCACTACAGGGCTTCCCTACCGTCACAGTAGGGGGAGGCAGTTTTAGCGCTGAGCCCTGGAGCAGAGGCCGTGGTGCTGCCCCTCTGGAAAATGTCCAGAGAGCACTGACAATCTGCGTATGTGCCCAACAGAGTTTACGGAAAGGGGTGAGGATTTACAAGAAAGTAAACGTCCCCACAGAACCAACCAGATGTGAGTGTTCACACTCCAGAAAACTGGTTACATGGGTTAAAGGGAAAAAGACACCCTGAATGTATTTTATTTATTAAACCCCGGGTTTGATAGAAATACTACAAATCGTTCTCAAATTGTGACACTCGCTGAAGAGGAAACTGCAAACATTAGAAAGATGCTAAAAAAATAACAATACTCTGACATGATACTGATGTATAAAACTAGGACCTAGTATCTTACTAGGACTTGGAAATTTTTTAAAAAATCATTGTTGAGAAAACTTTCTTAAAAGCAACAGGGAAAAGAAAAAAAAATGTGGAAATACTACTTCTAAAACTGGTAATTACTTGTGTTCTTAAAAAATAAAAGTTTCTAGCTTTGTTTTTTTTAAAGGCATGTGTATTTAAAATATTTCATTTGTATCCACTTTTATTATGTATACTTTGTGTATGAAAAATGATTTTAAAACAGAAAACATGAAAGTATGATTGCCCATATTTCTGAAGGACTACTCAAAAAAATCTACATTACTTAAAAAACAGAAAGTAGAGATTGGCAAGGTATATAAAATCCTGAAGAAATTAGAATGGACAAATGATATAAAAAAATGTTTAATCTCTGTCCAATGTAAATTCCACTTGAGAAAAGACCAGGTCCTTAAAACAGTTCATTTAAATAGTAACTTCTTAACAACAAGCAGCGTCTACTGACAGAACCAAAAATCAGAAGTTTACAGGTCTCAGAGTAAAGTTATCTAAGCCACGAATAATGTGTGTATTACTAATTCCTGAGACACCATTAATGTATTGGAAGTGTTTCTATGGTAATTTTGTGAATTTTCTGGCTCACATGTCTAGATGTTTTTTATTAAAACAAATAAACCTGCAACTAAATTCCAGTTCTACCACTTGGCAGCTGGGTAATCGTCAACAAGTCATTCATTTTCTCTCCAGAGCTGTTTCTTGATTTGCGAAATGGGTTTACCAACTACTCCCTTCCGTAATGAGGTAAGACAAGAATAAAGAGAGGCAATCAAAGTGTAAAATGCGACGCGGTGACAAAGCGACCTGCAAAGGTTAAACAGAGGTGAGACTTGGTGTAGCACTCACAGAGGAATCTTCACCCAGTCTCACGGGGGCTCTGATTCACACATGAACAATAAACCACCCAGAAACACGTGGTTCATCTGACAACCGCGCTCAGCATGCCTGGCTCCCAGCTGCACCGCCTCCTGCTGCTGACACCCAGCAACAGCCCTTCTTGGCCTGCAGAGCCACACACTTCATGAGGATGCACACAAAAGGAAATGAGCAAATTTTAGCTAGTTTTTTTAAAAATCCAACTGAATCTCCATAAAAGCATCATCATACCGATAAAAGTAAGAGTCCCTGCAGAACATGCTGGGCACTTAGTATCAAAAGGAAGCCAATCTCTTTAGAAGCTGGTCCCTGTGATTATGGCCAGTGGGTCCCAGCACACACACCTACCACTGGCTCCTAGAGGGGCCCGGACGTGCCCGCCCACCACCCCGATGTCCCACCACGAATGCTGCCACGAAAGCCTCAGCCTACTGTGGTTCTTCCTGAGTCTAGAACCCTACAGCCCAATGAGGTGCCCACCAGACCAAATGGCTATTTAGTTAAAATTTAGAATGCAGCCCCCTCTGCCCCCCTCCTCACTGGACGTCTCTCAAACATGCAAGAGCTGCACGTAGCTGGTGGCGTCCACACCAGGGAGAGCAGATAAGGTGCATGGCCCTCAGCCCAGGATGCTCTGCCGGGCACACTCCAGAACCTAAACCCAGAAGCGCTCCCACAGCAGGACATGCAGCCACAGTAACAGCGGTGCTGGCCTGGATTCCTAAGGCACTGTGCAGCTGAAATGTCCTTGTCTTTGTAACAGAACTGCACTGTAGCGGCGCTCCTATAAGGGGGGGCAGGCCAGCCACCATGGCGTAAAGGCTGAGACCACAGACAGGAGGAGGTGACTGCAGCTCCAGCCTTCCAGCTCGTGGCCAGGGGTCTGTCCACGAGGCATTCTAATAAGTCAATTCCAGGACCATGCAAATCTTTCAGAAGTGTGGAACCAGAATGGGAGCGCTGTGGCCGGTGAGGCCAACCCCAAACACCCTCATTATACGTAAGTCTGGTGAAGCCCCTCACAACTTCTCAGCACAGGGGCTCAGCGTACTAGAAATTAAACAAGCTCTCCTCTACCTGTCTTGCTTTATGGGCTGTGTTAATGCCGTGATTTCTTAGGCAGCTCACAGCTCTTGCATCTGGTGACCGGCCCACATTCCAGTCAGAAACAGCGCCGCTGTCAGTGACCCACTGCAACACAAAACACACAAGTGCACCTTCAAGTTCCAGTGCGGTACCTGCCGGGCCACGTGGTTCATTGGGACCCCGTGCTTCTTCATGCAAGCCTGCCCCCGGTGATCAGGAGGGTTTCCTATTTCATACGTGGACGTCGCCGCACTGTCTATCCTCCACTGCAGGAGAAAAGAGAACTTTTTCACAATTTCCTGCCCGAGAGACATTCAGGTCGGCCTCTTTAAGACAGTGAAAAGTACTTACCTTATCTGAAACGTTTTGATCAGTTACAAGTTTCCTGAAAACCGCTTCCGCGATGGGTGAGCGACAAATGTTACCTTAAAAAGGGGGGACAGGGGCAGAGAGTAAGCGTCAGGTCTGAGGGAAGGGCAGTGCTGAGTCCACACACCCGAGGACAGCGAGGGAAGTGAGGCAAACACTCTTCTTGGAGGTGACGGTCCTGCCAGGCATAGTGGACCTGGGAACAGCTGACTGAACCTTGCTCAGCAGTTTCACACCCACTGTCCAAGCACCCCAAGTACAAATGACAGAGACATCAAACAAGTACAACCAAAGCCGCTGTTTCTCAGGTTGCCTCACTGACCCAGAAGTGAGTCATGAAATCCATGAACTGGACTGCAGCCAGTCCATTTTAAAATGCAATACAACAAAAAAGAGTTAAAAATATGTTTTCTCATGTATACTGCACATAATAAAGATGAATATTGTTTCATAAAATACACAAGCAAATGCACTGAGGCAGAACAGTAGTCCTTCTACACAAACTTCTACCACATGATCTGCACGAAGCCCCTGCTTGAGTGCTGTGGACCCAGGAGTCAGCCAGCTGGGGCAGGGACGGTCCTCCAGGCCGTCCAGTCTGCCCACAACTTATATCATCGGCTGCAAGTTCACGGAGCCCCAGGGCCCTCCTCACTTCAAACCAGCTGGCCACAAATTCGGGGGTCCTCACAGGATCAACCGTTCTCTAGAAGGATTGCAGAACCCAGGAAAATGCTATGTTTATGATTATAGCTTTATTATTACAAAAATATACAGAGCAGAACCTGCCAAAGTTAAAGAGCATAGCAAAGATTCTAGAAGAGTTCCAAACATGGAACTCTCTGGTCCTCAGGGACACGTCACCCTCCCATCACCCATGTGTGAGCACACTCAAGAGCCCTGCAATCCAGAATGCCACTGAAGCACCAGTGCCAGGGCTCCTGGGATTTCATAAGTAAGCACAAGTGACTGAGGTCAGTGTCCAGCCCCTTCTCTCCCGTGGGTGGCTCACGGCCCCCACCCCAGGTTACCACCACAGCACACACCAGGTAGGGCCTCCCCTGAGCACCCAGATACTCCTGCTGCTCCAAGGGAGTTCCAAGGGGTTTGGAGGTCAGCTCCAAGGGAGTTCCAAGGGGTTTGGAGGTCAGCTCCCAGAAGCCAGGACAAAGGCCCGAGCTTCTACCTGATGGGGCCAAGCTCCTTACTGCACAGGGAAAAAGATATAAAGACATAAAATCTTCTCTCAAAATATTTCTACCACAAGCAATGCATTTATGGGAGACATGGAGTCAGCTATCATAAAAACAAGGAAATAAATGCTGACAGACAAGCAATATTCTATAGGAGCACAGGACAAGCACAAAGAAGATAATAAGAAAATTTCCTATAAGGGAAAAAGAAAGAATGGTTAAGGCTGATCTTTAAAGGGTTAAGAGAACCTTATCGGGCAGAGCCAGGGAAAAGGCATTAAAACCGGGGCGGGACTGTATGAACACATGGGCGAGGCTGCTTCGGGTGGAGATCGAGTGAGTGGGAGCCGTGGGCCCACGATGTGGGCTTAGCACCCACAGTGGGAAGAAGCAGAAGGTCTGGGGAGGAGAAGTAACGGGATTCACTTCACACACATATTCTGCACACCTGCTACTGTGCACGGCACCAGGGCTGATCAAGGCACAAGTGAGGAAAATGACTGCAAGGCCGAGGAAACATAAGACTTGAGACTGGAGGTGGACAGCCGGCCTCCCTCCAAGGCCGCAGAGGGAGGCCACAGACAGGACAGGACTCGGGAGGTGGTACCCGGCAGTGAGGGGAGGGAGCCTGGGACCCGCGGCCCAGAGGACAGACCTCACTCTACTGACATCGGAATCTTCTGGTTCATGACACACACGTGGAATTTGGATTTTCTGAGGTGCTGTTAAACACGACTAATTCCCTACTGCAAGGAAAACAGCTTCAGTCCGATATTCTTCAGTTTCTACACTATCCGGGTCTGATGATGCACTTACTATAAAGCACATCCTTCCCACAGAGACTGGTTTCCATCAACTGCCCAACCATGAAAGGAATTACATGCCCTCTGTAAGCTGGTTTGTGCTGTGAAGCCTTCCCTTTCCACATTCTAATTCTGTTAGTTTTTAAGTCAGGTACCATCACCACTCCTTTGATTAATCAGTCTTTCTACAGATGCGTGGTCACTATACTTGTCACCGTATGTCCAGGACTACCTTGAACAGCACTCTATTCCAAATTAAGACAGTTTTTATTATTTGGAACTCTAGAGTAATAGATGCCTAATATCTCAGCATCTAAAGATACAATAAAAAGACTAGCTTCACCCCTTACAAATAGTTATTAACTATAATACAAATACATTCCCATAACAAAACAAAAATGTGGACTATTTACTGCCTTAAAGTTCAGGCATGTTCATCCACACTTACTTTTTTCCTAGACAGTCATGTTTACAGCAAGAAGATGTGTGATAAGGGTAAGGAAGAGATTACTACTACAAAGATTAGAGATAAAGAAAAAAGATTATACTATCTATAAGATCAAAAGATAAGAAACCCTGCCTGCTTGTAACTGGCCCTCTTGATTTCAAAAGCTGACATCACCAAATTAATGTATTATTTTAAAACAGGGCACATCCATAAAAGACAATACTGCAGGTTTCCCCAATGGAGAAGTTCTAAAAACTTAAATGTCACCTTCAGATTTCTTTAGGAAAAAGATTCAATCTGAGAAGCCTCAAGTTTGTTTCTTCCGAATTAATACATGGTCTTAGTCACCACCTTCATCTCAAGGAAGGAAATTCTCCAAGGGTATGGCTCTGTCTGTCCCACCCAGCACAGCACCTGACACCCAGGCCAGCACACATAACACACTCAGGTACTGAGTAACCAAAGGAAAAAGGTCATCTGACACCACTGACCCAGCATTTTCTCCAAGCAGGCTGGCTGTGCCACAACTAACAACACACATTCTCCAGTCCGTCTCTTATCTCCAAAAACATAAAACACTCTTAATAATCTTGCCAAAATAAGGGGCAGTTCCTTCTCTCCTGCCATTACCCTCACCAACAGAATACATCTGACACCTGCCTGCACTTCAGTCTGAAAAACGTCCAAATAAATGCTTTGAAGGAATAAAACTTTTACATTTCATAAATACACTGTTCTTACTGCCCAGCACACTGGCTACCACCTGAAATGTCACACAGCGACTTCCTCAGTCTCCCCAGGACCACATCTCACCACCTCCACCAGCGAGACTCTGGTCCAACACACAGGCTCTCTCTTCAGGCTGGTCTCCCTCCTCGCCCCTCCTCAGTCTTATCTCAACACAACAGCTGAACGCTTCTATTTAACCTCCCCACCTCTTCTCAAAATCCTCCAGTGGCTTAACTGGTTGTAAGTGAGCCCAAGTTCTCACATGGCCTCACCAGATCTGCCCTCCAAAGGCCCTAAACTTGGGTCCAAAACGAGGGCTCACTACCACCACCTTTGAGTACAGTTCTCGATGCTAAAAATAACTTTTACATTTTTAGGATCAATTGAAAAAACTCAAAAGTAGAATATCTTGTGACATGAGAAAATTATATGGAATTCAAATCCCGGGGTCCATAAATAAACGACTACAGCCCAGCATAACGTACTGGCTAAGCTGCTTTAGCACCACACCCTTTGTACGACCTGCAGAGCACAAAATACTTGTCCTCTGGCTTTTACATAAAGAGTCTGCGGACTCTGGCCCCAGAACAGTCACTGTGTGTGAGGAAGTAACTCCTCTCTGCACCAAGAGCGGTGTGACTTATGCACCCGCTGGGCACCAAGAAAACAGTCCCTCACATTATCTCCGAGTCCTCAGGTACAGAGGAGGGTCTGAGAAGGTACCAGGTCACAGGCTCAGCTCTGTGGCTTCCCTGCCGGTTCTCCAACACGGCCAGCACTCTCACTCCAAAACCTTTCACCTGCTTTCCTTGGGGTCCAGGACGCTTTTCCAAAGTACCCTATGCCTGCTTCCTCATCGCTACCAAGCCTTTGTTCAAATGTCACCTTTTCAGTAAGGCCCTCTCTGAATACTCTGCTTAAAACTGCACTCCACTGCCATCTCCTTGTCTTGCCTTAATTGTTCTTAATACAATCCACCTGACAGAGTAACCAAGCACATGACTGTTGATGACAGAACGTGGGCTCCAGAGAGGAAGGGATTTCTGTCCCTAGTGTATCCGCACACCCAGAAGAGTGCCTGGTAAACGGTAGTTGCTTTAAAAAAAAAAAATTGTATTGAAGATAAATACTTCCACAAATACATACCAGCAGACGTTTCTCATGAAGAGCTGCCACGGTGCGGTGTCAGCCTAACCACCAATTCTAAGTGAAATAAACAGGGCCACGGAATTCTACTAGATGCCCAACCTGCCCTGAACTGCCCTTTGGTAACTCTGTTGATTCCATCAGCCAGCCTTCAATGGAAAGCTTAAAAAACAAATGATGCCCACTGTCAAAGGGAAACAAGGAGGCTTTCCACTTGTCCCCTCACAGAAATTCAACACAAATACCTAGTGATTATCATATTTGTCCTAAAGTTGGAAATACAAAGGAAAATAGGCCCTCAAGAGGGCTAAATCTAGCTATAATCTCAAGAGGGTATCAAGTAATTACAATAAAACTTGTGTGAGGAAAGGTGTCTATGAAAGGTCATAGGAACAACTACCTCCACCTGCAGGATCAGGGAAAACTGAAAAAGGGAATACTCTGGCCTGACCTTCTAGAAAAGCTTTCCAGGCAAAATGCAACATGGGCTCCTGGGCGCCCAGGAAGCAGCACACAACGGAAGGCACAACAAGCATCTCAAGTGCTGGGAAGCAGGTGCCCCAGAGGGCATGGGTGGGGAACCAACAAGGAGATAAAGTGGGAGAGGCCGAGCGGACTTCTGTGGTCTTCTTGAAGAGTGCACCTAAAAGGGGGCAGAAATGCAAGTCTGCAGGAAATGCAGGCTCATCTGAAGACTTTTCAGTCACTGGACTAGTGACCAATTAGGCCTTCCTCCCTAGGGAATTAACTACAGCCCTGTGGTGCTCTAACAAGGGAAGAATCCCACAAGCTAAAGGGAACGTGAACTCTATTTTAAGTAAGGGAAGCTAACTGTTGAAATCTTAAAAACGAAAATAATTCTGAGCTGGAAGGTACCTGAAGAATTAAAGATAAAGAATGTCTTCATTTTCATGTAGAGGAATGGAACATGGGGCTGTTACACAGCGACCTGGGGAACCAGATCTCCGTGGTGTGGCTTTTACCACCAAGAAATCCTGAACGCTGCGATCCATCTACCTTTGGTTCAGATCCCTTTCTGGACATGGGCCAAGGAAAGCCGGCAAACCGGTGTCGGCATGGATGTCAGAGCATCAGGAGGCCCCCAAGACACAGATCAGTCCAGCGGCCTCGGGCCTACCTGATGCAGGGGAAGGAGGGATTCCAGGCAGGTGTGATGGAAAGAACCCCGGCTTGGAGTGAAGGGGCTGCAGGCGCGAGGCACCCAGGCTTGGAGAAGGGGCTGTGCAGAAACTAGAGGTCGGGCTTGCACAGAGGCTGGGCAGGTGACAGGGGATCCGACTTGGAGACGGGACTAAGCAGGTGAGAGGGACCCCGCTTGGAGGGAGACCCGGGCAGGTCAAGCGGACCCCGCCTGCAGAGCCGCCCGGGAAAGTGCGCGGCGCGGAAGAGGAGCGCGGCGCCGCATCCCGCCCTTCAGTCTCCCCTCCCCGGCCTCCTCCGGATCACCGTTCCCGGCCCAGCGGCGCGGCCCAGAGCGCACAAGGGCCCCCCGAGCCCTCCCGGAAAGTCAGAGGGGATAGAGAACAGCGCCGTCTCACCCAGACACACGAACAGCACCGACTTGGTCACCTGCTCGGCCATCTTCCCGCGCGCACACAGGCGCCCACTGACGGCGTCCGGACGTTTCCGGCGGGCGCACGCGCACGGCGAGCAGCCCGCCCCGCGCCTGCGCAGTCCTGCCTCAGCCCGGCGGGTAGGAGGCGGAGCAGAGAGCCACGGGGCGGGACCGCGGAGATCGCGGGCCTCGGGGAGGGGCGGGGCAGGGGCGGGGCAGGGGCGGGGCCGAGAGCCACCTGGGAGGGTGGGGCCCGGTTGGGGCGGGCTCGGGTCACGCGGCTCCGCGGAGTCACGACCTCAGAGCCGGGGCTGCGTAGCCCCAAGCCCTGAGGGTGTGGGGGCCACAGACAGAAGCCGGAAGGGCGGGGGATGATCGGACCCGAGGGACCTCGGAGAGTAGAGGGGTCAGTGCTGGGGTTCAGGTGAGCGCCCCTCACCTGGGCCGCACGGCCGAACGTGAGGCGGGCGATCCGGGGTGAGCGGGGTCCTCACGTGACCAGACGCAGCTCCCAGGACCCCGAGACCCCCGCCCCCAGTCCCGAGTCGGAACTGCCGCGCACCTGCCGCTCCGCAGCAGGGTGGCCGCGGGCTGCGCGGTCGTCCTTCACGGGAGGCTTCGGAGCTTGGGGACCAGTGAAGGAGAGCTCACACCTTCCCTCGCTGCAGTTTCTGTCCTGTGAATGTATATAAAGTAGGTACCTTGCCCTGAACGAGAGCCGGTGTTTACGTGCTCCTTCACCTGTCTCAGGTGTGCACCTCGCTAGACCGGTCCCTGCCCTGGGAGGCGGAGCCGGGCGGGGAGCGCCCTTCCTCTTCCTGGGTAAGTGTCCGCAGCTCGAGGGGCGCCGGAGCGGACCAGGCTCGGGGTCACAAGTGAGTACAGGTGTCGGTGACGCCGCTGAGCCTCACCTGGAATCGGGAACCCCCCCACCGCCGCCGCCTTACCCTTTAAAAAAGCTTTGCTAGGGTAAATCTTTGGTGAAAGAGGGAGGAACGATGTCTTTGGGATTTTAGCTGTTGCGCATGTAGCACCTGCAGACTGTCAAAAGTCAGGAGGAACCAACTCCCTGGACTCTCCACAATGCGGCTGCAATTCAAGTTTAGACCCAGTCGACTCAGTTCACAGAAAAGCCCTTCCCAAGTTTTTATTTTAATGATTGTAATGAATTTTATGTTATTTGTAAATACGTAATATTTGAAAAGCCAGCGTTAGTTACTGTCTTTTCCGTCCGCATTGGTTTCCATAGAGGACAGTCTGGACCTTTGTCAGACGGTTGGGTTGGGTGCGCCTGGCCCCTGAGGCAGGAGTTAGAGCCTGGCCATCTCTCATTGGCCTCACCTAAGTGGAAGGGCCAGGCGTCCACCGCTCACCTGGAGCTGCCTGCTATCGGCCACAGTGTGGGGGAACCTCTTGGGGCAGAGTGGCTGCCTGCCTGGCCCTGTGAATGCTGGACCTTGGATCTCATTGCTATGATGGTTTTCCTTGTTTAAGGAATTGTGAAACTGCTCTGAATTGGTAGACGGCCATAAGGTAGTGAGATTTACCCTGCTAGCTGGAAATGTGTCATTTTCACTTTATTTCAACAAATACTTTAGTGTCACCACTGCTGCTGCCAAGGCTGAGCTGGAGAGAATGACACAGACATGGGACCCCTGCCGGCGAGGAGTAGGAATCTGATGGCCCCAGAATGATCAACCAAAGGGGAAAAGGTTTTCAGGTTTTCTTCTGCATATAGAACCTGCATGTCCTGCATTCTTGTCCTCATGAGAGCTTTTATTGAGATGTGGGAAACGCCTGAGATAATAATGGGTTAGTCAGAAAATCTGCACACACGCATCTCAGAGAAATAACAGGTCTCCAAGGTGCTGTTTAGTCTTTTGTGTGTCCTGCTACTGGCACACCCGTGGAGGCTGAAATAAGTTAGAACGTCCATCCTGTTTATCATGCTTAAATTAAGTAGAATTGGTTATCTGGTTTACAAATGTTCTATTTAAATGAGTTACTACTATCCCTGACCTTTTGTCAGGATAAAAAAATTATTTGAAGGAAATATTTGCTCACCAAGAGCGATTTGATGCATTTCTTCCGCTTAGGAACTTTTCTCAGGGGACTTCTCACTGTTTAGAAATAAGGATGTGGTGTTTGGAAAGAAGAGAATGGTGCTGTGCTGGCGGGGGAGGCAGGTATTGCTGCTGTCCTGAGTGACCGGTGGCCACAGAAGTCCTTCTGCACATTGCCTTATTTACAAGTGTATCATGATAAGACACCATCCTGTGCAGTTTATAACCCAAGCACAGGGAATTTTTTATTTTCTTTGAGAAGAGTCCATTTACCACACCGAATGACCAGACCAGAGTGGCATGTGTGGTCCTGCTCTGAGCCAGGATCACTCTGCAGTTTGGGAAAAGGTAGAGCGAGTGTAAGTCAAAGCTTTCCATATGCTGGAAGCTATGTTTCTTGTCACTCTGTGGGCTTGGTCCCTATCCAAAGCCTGAGGTCAAAGGAACAAGAAAAGAGGCACAGTCCACACTCATGTCTGGGGTTCAAATGGTCTGTTTGGTTTGAGATTTGGATTAGAAGTTTAATGATTTAATCAGAGAGAAAGGTTTGATTTCTACAACTGACAAGCTTTGTCTCCTTAAGACAAAGAAAGTAGTTAAACCCAGGCCACAGAAAGAATTGGTTTAAGAAACAATGGCCATTGTTATCCAGCAGTAGTGTCTAAGATGATAATGTTCTAATAAAGCTGAAGGCAATATTTCAAAGGCTTTTAAAAGATTACATAGATATGTAAAGTTTGTAATGGCTAAGGCTTAGAGCCAAAATAAAAACCTGTAACAATTTCCTTTAAGCAGCCCTCTCGTAGTTGAGTCCATTGAGGAAAACAGCAGATGCAATTGCTTGTTGATGGGAGTGAAGTGCGAGAAGCCCTGAACTGTGTGAGGATGAGCTGTTGGCAGGGACTTTGCTCTCCTTGCTTTCATCCCAGGCCCTGGGAGCCTGGATTGGAGACTGGTCAGTTTTCTCACCCCAGGTGGCAGTTTACTCTGAGTCTACTGGTGATATTGCCCCCAGTGGCCCCAGCCCTGAGTTTATTGCCCTGTGATCAATATGGAAATTATCTCCACATCTTAAGCTCATGTGAAGCTTTTGAGGTTTCTAAAGTAAAACATGTCTCCCCGGTATTTTATAAACTTCGTTAAGGAAAAAAGCCTTAGTATGGAAATTTTCAAACATTTAGTTACTTTTTAAAGAAAACTTTACATCTCTTCTTGGCTTGAGGTTTGGCAATTATTCTTCTCTTAGGAGGAAATTCAAATATTTATAGATAATTTGCTTTGCCTTGGAAGTCAAGAGACTTAAGACTTAGGAATGTTCAGATGCAAACTATGACTTAGTAGTGACCTGTATTTTCATAATTTCAGCAATATAATGATCCCCACATTCTGCTCAGACCATGCTCATCCTGCCTTGTGGTACAGCAGAGGGAACGTGGGCAATGCCAGGGACAGAAACTGAGTTTAGCTCTGAATCATTATTATTGTCTGTTGGCTCTGACAGAAATTCGCTGTGCACAATTACAAGCAGGCACTATGCTTTTATCAGGTATTGAATAGGATCTGTACTATCCAAAGGAGCCACGCTCTTCTGGAGTTCAGCTGAATGTGAAGGTACCCTCACCACCAGCAAACTCGAGGTACCCAGTTCCCGGGGACACAGGACCATGTCCGGAACTCAGTCTTGTGCTGGAGCTCCATGGTCTGCAGGCATCCTAGCTGCATCTGAATTCCAGTCCTGTTGCTTTCCTGCCCATGTTTACGAAAGAGGCCGTGACCTTCCCAACACAGGATGTTTGCAGTAGCAACTCTCAACTGTGGAATTTGCTTATTTGACTGTTTTACTGCTGGTTGGTTGATAGAGTTCGAAGTAGAAAGTCTTTTGGGGGTAAGATTTATGCATTATTTACTATGCTTTAGTTGCATGCATCAGAAAATCTGGTCCAAATTGGCTTTGGTGGATGAGGATTTTACTGGCCCATGTGACTGAGCAGCACAGAGCTACCTCTGGCTTTGATGGTGGCCCAGCCCTGGGCTGAAGCAGAGCCCTCCTCATCTGCTCCTCTGCATGGCTCTGCCCTCAGGCTCTCCCCTTTGGTGACAGAATCTTGCAGCAAGTCCCAACACAGGTGCTTTGAAGGAGACAGTTCAGCAGCTCAGATGCTGATGTGGGTCAGTTCCAGCTGGTTCTGTAGCAGATCACCTGCCCCACACCAGGTGCAGCACGGATGGAAACAGGCCAGCTGTGCTGGTTCTGAAATAAAACTCAGCAGCAGAAGGACCGGATTTCCACTGCAGTTTGTTGATGCCCGTCAGTGAGCGATACTGAGCGTCTGGACATGTATACGAAGCACTGCGGGGGCACTGCTCTGAGAGGCCCTGCTTCTGGCCTGCGGGGACTGCAGCTGAGTGGTGGGCATGTGTGAAGATGAATCGCAGATCACAGACTCAGGTGCCAGAAATGTAGATGTGTTCTTATGAGCCCTTGTTTTCAATCTTGTTTTGGGGGGTTGTTGAGAAGAGGTGTCAGGCCTGTGCCATCTCTGCCCACTCAGACTTCCTGTTGGTCTTCAGTCAGCGTTAATTCTGAAGCACACCCTTGTTGCAGGCACATGGCCCTGACACTCAGCTCTGATGGAACAACCTGCAAGCCAGACCACTGGCTCCCCTGGGCCTTCTGGGCCAAAGGGGACTCAGGGGTGAACCCCCGCTTGGCAGCTGCAGGAGGCTTCTTGGGTTACTCTGCTTGTTGGCCTCATTGCGCTCAGAGCTTCCTAGCTTTTGTTTTGTCTGGGGTTTGTCCTCCCTTTCCTGGGAGGTCCTAGAAGGACTAACTCTGGGCACTGTACCGTCAGCTGGAGCCTCGCTTCCCAGTGGCCCTCCTCTCCCTCAGGGTCTAGGAGACACTACAGAGTTGGAGAGGCAAGGAAGTGTTGCCCTTACGTAGCACACATGCTTCCAAACCCCCTGCACTTTCTGTATACATAAGCCTCTCCTACTCCTCACAGGGATTTGACCTTTAATTCCAAAAAGCCATACAAGTACTATTTATCCATTTAACAGGTGTTTCATTGAGCACTTTCTATATGTCATTATAGTATGTGTTGGCGATGTAACAGTTAATTAAATAGTCAGTGTGCTTAACCTCATAGCACTCATGTTCTAGAGGGAGAGATGAGATTAGAAAGATTAGGTAGGTAGGTAGATAGATAGATAGGCAGGCAGATAGACAGATGACCACAGTACAAACTAAATATGATGAAAAATGTTTGAGGGATGTTAGCAGTGGAGTAATATTATCTGAGATATTACATAGAGCATTTCTTTGGAGAATGACCATAGGTGATCAAGACTAGGAACAGAGAAACTGCACAGGAGTCTGTTGAACAGAAACAACTGTTATTCTGTGGGCCAGGATGGTAGCAGGGGAGGAGGTGAGGAGTAGTCAGTTCCAAGCCCACTGAAGGTTGATATTCTGACAGGGCATGCCGATGGATTGGCACTGGGTATGAGAGAACTGGAGAAGTCATAGCCGGCCCAGGTTCTGAGTGTGAGCTGGAGAGGAAGCTTGGGGAGCAGGCTGGGGAGGTGGTCTGGCACCACAGTTAAGTGTAAATGTGTTTGACTTGAGTTGCTTACTTGATACTTGATACCAAGTTCCAGTAGGTAAGTGATACCGTGAGTCTCACATTTAGGGGAAGGTTAAAGACTAGCTAAAACCTATAGGATTATCAGATATAAATGTGCTTCAAGTCACACCTGAGGTGTGAGTGTAAGCAGAAGAGGGTGGAGCCTTGGGGAAACTGAGATGACCCTGAAAGAAGGATGAGAAAGAAGGCTGGCCTTCCCTTCTAGGTTCCTTCCTGGAGGTTGTCAACTGAAAAAAATGCCCAGTGTGGACCTGTGAGTCACGCTTTATTTGGGACAAAATGAGGACTGCAGACTAGGACACAGGTTCTTAGATAGCTTGAAGAACTGCTTCGAAGGCGTGGGGATGGGGGGTCAGTACACATGTAATTTTGAGGAAGAGGGACATGCAGTCAAGCACGCGTTTTGGCAAAAGGTTGCTGCTAGTCATGAGGAGCACATGTCTCTATTAATGATGTTAGTGCTTTTCTAGACACGAGGAGATGCAAGAATAAAATCATAAATTCTTTGTCTGAAAATATCTAACTATCTGAAGGCCTGTTCTGCCAGTTTTCCCAGAGCACAGAGCGCCTCATTCCTGATCTCCACCCCGAACTCCTTTCAGACTATGTTGAAAGTCAGTGACTGCAGTGGCTAGTGATTTAATCCAAGCAGAGGTAGCTGGCAAGTAACAATTTTTAGCTGTCAGGGCTCCCTCATGTTCATAAATTTGACCATAGTTCGGGAGGCGTTTCATGACCATTTTTGTCCCACAGTGCTAGGACTGCTCATTCTTAGGTCAGCACTAGATATAGATAATTGACCATAAACCTAACAATTTTATTAACTTTAACTGCATGAGGCTGTGGAATACATTTGATTCCTAAGCAAAGGTGGGAGTGATTATCAAAGTAATCGAAATACAGGCCTGGTCTGGCTCCTTGGGTCAGCTGTATACCTCAGACGTCATCTTCTTCTCATCCTGGTCTGGTAGTTCCTCCTCTCTTTGAGCATTGTTTTAAGGTGATTTTGAGGTCAGAAGTCCTCTCTGTAGGCCAATCCAGTGCAGGGGCCCTTTCTAAATGGAAATATTAATTCAAGAATCAATTCGCTTCAGTTTCACTGTGCATGAACCAGTTAAGATACCTGATAAGAGTTCTAGATCGCAAGTCATGGGGCATCTGATCTTCAGCCAGATATAAATTACTGATATAAGCTTCAGAAACAAGCTTAGAGTGTCCTTTTAATAATTTAATTAAACTTAACAGAAATATAACATAACAGCAAGGAGCTTTCTGGGAAGTCTCAAGCAGTACATACAGACCTCAATTAACAAAATTAGAATTTAATATCCACTGAAACAGAATCTTTTTATCTCTAAAATTACCTTCATTTCTATCAAATATAGACAAATTAAGACAAACAAATTAAAATTATTTGTTTGCAAAGTAAGTCTGATTTCAATAAACTTGGTCTGATGATTTGTGTAAGTGTAATTGATCATATGGGCTTTTAAAAAATTGATTATGATGGAACTTTTTATAAAAAATCTCAGACTAAAGTTTTTAAAAGGCCCCTCAAGGCCAGGAGAGCCACTCCAAAGCTTCTCACAGATTTCACCTGTGATACCTATATATTCAGTTGAATTCCTTCCTTTTCAAGGCCCCCAAAATACCTTGAGATTCTGTCCCCATTAGGAGATAGCCTCCTAAGTTACCTGATAAGGCTGTTGGGAACCTAAGAGTTTCCAATCTCTGGAGGGATCAGGTAGAGAGAAAAGATAAATGTTTCAATTCTCCTTACAAAAGTATAATTTACCAAATTGCTACAAGTCATAATTAGCTTGAGGTGAAGGGTTTTCTTATATCTGGAAAACACAGATTAAAAGCTAGTAATATTCCAGAGAGGAACCATAAAAATTATAACCATATGCACCAGTTCACTCAGTCCTGTATAACTAATCCTTTTTGTTAGCAGTTTTATGAAGCCATCAGGTTTTCCATTAGAATTCCCTAATTTCTTACCCATTTCGGTGCTATGATCTGGAAGTTATCAGAAACCTGTACTTATCAAAAAAGTCCTTGCTATGAATTTTCTTAAACAGAAAGCACTTTTGCAAAGGCATCAGTGTAAAACAGTAACTGCCTATGAATGACAGAGACTTAAAAAGGGCACAGTTAAAACCTGACTACAATGCTGTTGACAAAGACACATAGTTACTGTTGTGATATACAATGTTTTAAGATAATGACTAGAATTATGACTGATAATATTTTACCAGGACATACCAGATTCTTAGGAACTTCATATAGTTTCTAGGGTATCCATGTTCATGACATTACCATACAATATAACCTAAGAAGATTTGTTACTCATTTGACAATGCTTCCCATGTAATTTAGCATACCAAATGAACCTAATTAGTTTAGTACCTCTCTTTGGGTTGTTTCAGGGGCCCTTTGAAGCATTACAAAGTTAGCTAGAGGCCAAAGGAACTTCATTAGAATTTGATTTGGGAAATTTGTAGGAAAAAAAAATATATAAAAAATGTTTAAAACACTTGGTCAAATAAAATCATAGATCACTATGAAACAATACTTATTCACTTAGCCAAAGTGACAAAAGGTTTCAAAGGCAAATACAGAACAGACCACTTAAAAGGTAAACAAACAAACACAACTTAAAATCTGTTATCAAAAGCAGCTCAATAGTCTAAGAAAACTGTTTTCTTAACAGAAAGAAAAACCAAATTCCAGTTTGCTTCAGCTTACTTTTTAAAATTTATTTGCTCAATTAAATTTATTATAAACTTAATCCATCCTGACCATACTAAAAACTCTTTTCTCATGGTTCTTTTCCCACAAATCTTCTGTAACTTTTTGTATTCATATTAGTTTGTCCCTTATTTTTTTCCCATTTAGAAATAACCAACTCTAGGACAAAACTACTTTCTTTTCCCTCAACAAACTGCAAGTCTGTTCCTCATACTTTTTTTTAACTGAAAACACACATCCAATGTTCCTACTGTATGCTGAAATGTTTCCCTTATTATTTCTAGTAGTTTTAATTACATATTTAAATTAGAATTCTCAACTCTTAAAAATCTTAATTTTTAGTGAAAACTAAGAAGTAAGCAATTATGAATTGTCTTTTATGTTAGCATTTTGTAGAATAGCAAATATAAATACCAATAATAACATCTAAAAACATGTACTTCCTTATAGAAAATATTTCAGTGTGGTACCAAACATATTTTTATTAGTCCTGAATACCTTTAGTTTCTCTATAAAAGGAAGTCAATGTCTAGTAATTAATGTTGCAGTATCTTATGACTAAATAGCTAGAAATGACCTGGCTATTCAGTAAACTACCATCATTTAACTTAATTTAGCACAACTTTAAAATTTTAAGTTACCAAATATCTGGAGAGATTACTTTTAAGTAAATAATCCTAAAACATAATTATTCCTAAAGAGTTCACCCATCGCTTCTTGGCCTTTTGGCTGAGATCAAGTGTGAAGGGTTCACCCAAAAGTTATCATCTCATTTATATTTAATTTTCTTATAAAAATTTCATCATGCCAAGTTATTTTTCTTGCTGACACATTTGCAACAGATGCAGTAAGATCTTATTTGACTTCTGTTAAACCTGGGTACAATAAAGGCATTATATTTAATGTTGATAACTGTAAAGACAAATCTATATTAATTAAATCAACAAACAAACTGACTTTAATACCAAGTACTTAATACTGAATATTTCCCAGTTCATGTGAACCTGAAATTCATTTTGGCCAGTTTTCCTTTTATATTTCTGAAAATTTATATAAGCACTTACTTTCCTTTAAGCCAATTAAGTAGAGCTCATTTACAAATTAATTTTGATAAAACCATCCAAAGGTAAAGACATATATACGTACACAGACATACAGACAGACACAACCAGAGATCTCATAGCTTTATTTTAAAACTTAGTCATGAATCAGGTATTACAATATAAAACTCACTAGTTTACAAACAAGAGTTGGAATAAGTTAAATTTAAAAGGGCCTCATTTCCCCAACCACCTTTTTTTTTTCAGTGTCAGGAATTAGAGATGGTCTAGATAAGTGCAAGGAGAGAAAAGCAAATTCTCCTAAAAGGACTTGTTCTCTCAGGGTCAGAATTCTGGGAAGATGTTTTATCAAGCCAGCTTTTTCTAACAAATGTGTACACAATGAAAGAGCCCATATTGGCCATTTTCATGGCAAAATTTTCCCTTTAATTCCCAATTAAGTAAGTACTTGTAAGTATAAGTTTCTTAAGTGCATAAACCTGGCTGGGGTGTTAGTTGGAGGCTGGCTTTCTGACTCACTTTATTTCTTTGAGAAGCTCTACTTCCCATTTTAAAGTTGAGTTTATTGGGGGTGAAATTTACTAAGGAAATTGTGATGTGGGCCAGTGTGCTGCTTGGGAGCTTAGCTCCTCTGGGCTTCCCTCCAGAGTCAGTGCAGCCCTCTTAAATGGCTGTTTCTCCCTTCAGTGGTCTGAGACCACTGTGGTTGCTTGGATCATTGAACAGCCAGTCTCTACGCATGAGCCCTGGATGAGCAAGTCTCTTAGTGAGTGGCTTTCCCTGGGGGGCCATGGCATGGTAGGATGACTCTCCCTCCAGCGCTCCCGAGAATTTCTCTGTTGCCTGAGAAAGCCATGCCCGACCAGGAGGAGTCTTATCCCTCGTCTTCCAAGGAGAGCTCTCACGTAGGATCTTCCCTTTCATCCTGACAAACTCTGTTAAGGCTGCCAAATTGAGGAGAGGTGTCAGATCAGCCCTTACCACCCACTCAGCCCAGACCACTCAGTGTCTTTCAACACTGTCAACGGGAAAAAAGCACAGCGTAAGAGTTGTGCGTTAAGTTTTATTTGGGCACCATGAGGACTGCAGACTGGGATCGTGCCTTAGAGATCTCTGAGGAGCTGCTCCAAGGACGCTCCAGGGGCTCAGTACACGTGATTTTAGTGAAGGGGGTACATGCAGTCAAGCACACATCTTAGCAAAAGGTTGCTGCTGGTCACAAGGAACAGGTGTCTTTGTGCATGACATTGATACTTTTCTAGATGAGAGAAGAGACAAGAATTTGGGCTTATAAAAAAAATCTTCTCCTGAAATATCTAACTATCTGAAGGCCTATTCTGCCAGTTTTCCCAAAGTACAGAGTGCCTCATTCCTGATCTCCACCCTGAACTTGTTTCAGGGTATGTATGTTGAAGGTCAGTGACTGCAGTGGCTTGTGACTTAATCCTTATAGAAGCAGATGGCAAGTGACAGTTTTTAGCTGGCAAGACAGATAAAGTCAGCATTAGCAACCACAGTGCTTCTGGGTCCTCCTGGACCTCTCACTCAGGTCACCAGTTGTTCTGTGTGGCCCTGATGGGGAAGTTCTGCTCAGCTGCCCTAGGAAGGGACGGCCCCTGGTTGAGGGGGGGGGGGGTCTTGCAAGTCTCAGCCCTGGCCTAAGATTTCAGTTACTCAAAGGGCCACGCACAGTGGTTTCAAGTAGAAGCAGCATTTAAAGTTGGTCTTGAAGAATGAGGAGTGTTTGAAGAGGTTAGAGGTTGGCATTTTTCCCCTTAGGGCCAGAAAAGCCATATATCAGGTTTGGGGGCCAAGAGACAAAACTGAGGATATGTTTTGACCATCTTCCAAAAATTTTTGATGAAAACTAAATTATAATAACAACTGAGAACTTTTTTTTGTAATCCAGCCCACTGGTGGGTACAGTGTGGTTCCCTCTATGGGAGACGTTCCCTACCTCGGCTCACTGTTTGGTGGTCCCAACCACCGCGATAGACCACAGCTGTTCAGTTATCGGTGCCATCTATGATGCAACTGAACCTATTTCATCTCTGGAAATGTGTTCTCATGTAAAATATCATTCTTCTTTTACTTTAATTTTTTCAACCATCAAAAGTGTAAAACTGTTCTGGCCCCAGGAGGACAGATGGTGGCTGGATCTGCCAAGCCTTCCGGTGCCTCTCAGCCCCTGATGTGCCCTCCAGGACATGCTCTAGGATGAACCATGGAGCTCCTTTAAAGGGGGTCCAGTGCTAAGCTTCCTCAGGAAGGGCAGGCAGGGGTCAGCGAGTGGTGAGGTGCCAGGCAGAGCCCACCCAGCCGCAGGTCCACAGAAGACCCTTCTGAGATCTGGAGGACTGGGCCTGGCAGAGTTCTCCCCCTATCCCTTCCACTCAGAAGCCAGATCCCCCACAGCTCTGAGGACTCCTGTCCCTGCTGGCACCCGGACACCCACAGCATGGCCTCGCCACCAGCTGCTGACCACCAGCACCCCAGAGGGTGGCCTCTGCTGGCCCAACAGCCCCTGCCCAGGCCCAGCCATGTGGGCCATGACTCTCTGCTGCCCACAGGCTGAACCACACCTTCTCCAAGGAGACGTCCTCCCCAGGCCAAAATGGATGAAAAGGCCAAACCAAGCCAAGATCTATCTTTTTATCCATTTTAAAGGTCAAACCACTGCTTTGCTGTTTTTAGAAGCCTTGCAAATAGTCTATTATGAATACTATGTAATCAGAGGTAAAAATATTAACATGTGGTGTGTCATATTTGATTAGTGTTTTTACCCATTTTTCCACCTTCCCAGACTAAGTGATTGTAATGTATATACAATAAGTCTAGTCTAAGTTAGAAAATGAAAATTACAAATACTTCTCCATCTTTCTTTTTCAACAAGTACCACGGAGAGATCAGAAATCAGTTTTAAGCATAATAATTAGGGTAACGTTAAGTACAGTAAAAAGCCCCCAAATTTCTTTTCTTTGATTTCTTAGTGCAAGAAGAGTTCCTTCTCCCCCGTGTTCTGGGCCGGGGCAGCTTCCTTGTGTGCTGATCCAGCATGTTCTGTCCATCCACTGCTGGCTGTGCCCAGAAGCCTCTTCGGCCGGCCCAGGATGGGAGAGAGGGTGTGGGAAGACTACTTCCTGCTGCGCTGGTGTGGAGTGACACACGCTGCTGCCTCTGGGCGGTGCTCCGGGTGGCAGCGAGCTGACATGGGAAGTGTGCAGCGTGCAGGTGTGTCTCACTTACACAACCAACAGAGCAGACCCGCGGCCTGCACTTACTCGTTCCGTAAAAAGTGAGGTTGCGTCATCTTAGACAGCAACAAAAGTTAGGAAGACAACGGCTTGTCCAGTTACAATGCAAAGTATCAGTGCATGTACCTTTCAGACAGACACATGCCATCAGCATCTGGTTGTGCTCAGTCAATCCTGCCACCTGCTGCCTGCTCAGCAGGAACTCAGGTGGAAATGAGGTGACTCCATCAGGGACACACACACCAGCTGTGGTTTGCAGAGTCCGTCCATTGGGTCAGTGCTGCAGTGGAAACTCACCCTGGAAAACCAAAACCACTGCATGTCAGCAGCCTGCCACTTCAGATCATGACTAAAAGCTACCGCCATAAGATGTACTTGAGAGGCCCAAATGTATACATAAATATGTTCATCTGGAATTTTTCTAGTTTATATCTTTTCTGAGACCTTCTAAATACAGACTGTATAACCAAAGCATTTATAATAGGAAAACGTTAAAGGCCACTAGTAAACTGATGTAATTTTCAACAAATGTCTAAAGATTCCTTCCCTATATAAAAATTATGTGCTTCTGAGAATTTCTGTGTCCATCTCTGGGCTTTGTATGCTCCATTGCAAGTGGAGACTGAGAGTGTCAGCCCTCAGTGTCTCAACACTACCAGCAGATGGGATAGTCTGATTTTAAACAAATGCATGATTGTGAAGATAAAGAGCAATTTTATATTAGTTCCTAAAAATTCTAATTCCAGAATTATCAATGATAATACAAATGCATTTTAGTGTACGGCCTCTCACCAAATCCCTGTCCTTTGAATTTTGTGTGTGTGTGTGTGTGTGTGTGTGTGCGCGCGCGCGTGCGCGCTCTTGTTTGCATAAAACATGAGAATACATTTTTCACTTTTCTACATCTCTTCCTGCAAGACATGTTGTTGGCTATGAGAGGCAGATTTTAAACAAAAGACAACTTATGGAGTAATTATCCATTATATTAATTTTTTACAGCTGGAGTCATATGTTCCCATGGATATATATTAAATATTTAATTATACAACATTCAGTTTATGCTGAACAATCTTTGTTATATAATATTTCAGACATACAAGGGACTATGGAGAATAACAGCTGATTTACATCCATGACCTTATACACAGTCTAAGGGGAAGAAATGCAATTCTCAAGTAAGCCTCCTACAGACGCCTTCCCCAGGGCCACCCACCCCCCATCAAATGTCATTACACTTCATTTTGTAAACATTTACATAAATGGAGGAGACTCTGTATGTCTTTAAGCAACTTCTTTTCCTCTCCATGCTGTTCACGTTCTCCCATGTTGGCACAAGTATATCTAGATTACTTGAACTTCTGTAAAGAAACAATTTTAGCTATACCAAACTACATCCTCCATCCTCCTCTTGAGGGAAATTTGTTTCTGTTTTGAAAGTATTCATTTTTATGTGTTATGATTATTTTGCTATTGAAGCATTGCCTCAGTGGACATTTGGATACATGTTATATTAGTTTCCTGGGCTGCCCTAACAAATGACCGTGAACCGGCTGGCCTGCGACAACAGAGATGTGCTCTCTCAGGTGGAAGCCACGTGTTGGGGTGTCTGAGGGCCGTGCCTCAGGGCGACCCATGCCTCCGGGAATCCTTCCTCCCCTCCCAACTCCTGGGCTGGTGGCTGATTGTCCAGGCTCTGCCTCTGTGGCCGCGTTGCCCCCTCTCTGTTTTTTGTACGGATGCTCATGGTTGGATTTAGGGACCACCCAGCTGCTCAAGAATGACTAACTTAAAATGTTTGCAAAGACCCTTTTTCTAAATAAAGTCCCGCTGACAGGGTCCCAGTGGACATGAGTTTCACCGCCTTCCAGCCCACCCTCAGTGTCTCTGTGAGCACATGCAGGAGAACTGTGGGCCACCTCTGCCAGCCCTGAGAACAGCCCCCACGGCACCCCCACAGCAGGCACAGGCTTTCCTCTGTGCCCCGGCAATCGACACAGGCCCGTTGGCAGGCTTTCGCTTCCTGCCAACCTGAAGGACCAGGAGTGTCAACACAGGCGGCCTGGCTTTGCACACCCCCGGGTTCTGGGGAATCTGGTCAACTTCATCTATTCATCGGCCATGGGGGCTTCCCCTCTGTGAATTAACTGACTGAACACTTTGCCCAACTTTCTACTGTGATTTCACACTTTCATTGACTTTTAAGAGATCTTTATATCCTGGATTCTCAATCTCTGTTAAGTATATTTATGGCAAATATTTTCCAGTCTGTGGTTTCTATTTTTAAGTGTGTGTTGATACAACTTTTTAAACTTTAATGTAGTGGAATAGATCTGTAGTTTCCTTTTATTGTTGTGCCTTGTTTATAGCATTCCTCCATCCTCAAGTCATAAAGATACTCTATTATTTTCATTCTAAAAGTACTAAGTTTTGCCTTCAATATTTGGACCTTCAACTGCACTGAAATTTTTTTGTGTGTGATGTGGTATTTGTAATCTAATTTTATTTTGTTTTCTTTTGAATGAACCAGAGTTGTCCCAGAATAATTTATTAATCTACCATGCCATCTCTGTCATATATTTTTAAATATATGAGTATACATATGAATATTCCTTTCTTGTTTTGTTATAAAGATAGCCTTCTTTATTAAGCACTGTGGATTATTCAGTAAATTTGTCATGTATTTTAAAAATTTTAGGTTCTTGCTTCACATCCTATACCAATGCAAGTTTGAGGTAGGTCAAATATTTAATGAAAAATAAGAACTCTGGAAAAAAATAAAGGATAACAGTTATATAATTTTTTTCTTAAATTAAGGCCTTTAGTCACAATAATAGATAGAAAGATGATAATAGTAGACAGCCCAGAGAGATGTTGCTATATAAATAAAAACAAATACTGAAAAATTATAAACAAAATTATAAAAACGAGAAGCTGAGATATAAACTTGTGACATGATTAAAATTATAGACAAGAGAAGTACGGCAGCAGGAAAACAGGCAAAGAACATAAACAGAAAATGTGAAAAAAGCAAGTGTGAACAAACAGGAAAAATCACTAGTATTCAAACAAATTCAAATAAAAGTTTGTTATCCTGTCTTTCTGATGTGCACTTTGTCCCCATCAGCCTCAGGCTACAGTATGAGTTTTTTACGATAATACCCAGTGGCTGTAAAGTTGGGTAGTATTTTTAGAAGGTGATTTGATAATGAAATTAAAAACCCCAAATTTTTTTGAATTGCTTTGAGTTATTAATTCCAACTCTTAAGATTCTATATCAAGGACCACCCAACAGTGGTACCTATAGAAGCTCAAAGTGGAAATAACCTACTTGCTATTTAGCAATAGGAGCCAACTGATGCGCACACCAGAACGCGGACAGCAGAGCTGGTGGATGGTAGGGGTAGGGGTGCTGTTTTTCTGCAATATTTGTGTATCTATACTTTTCCCTTTATTTTTACAATGTGCTTACGCCATGATTTCTGATTATTTAAAAATATAGAAAAACTTTTATCATAGTTGAGCCTTTTGCACCATGAATTTGAAAAGTATTTCTCGCATAATTTCTGGTTCTTTTATGGTTTGATTTTTGATATTTTAAATCATCAGTGAATTTGGAGTTTATTGTTATGTAACATGAAGCTGTGGATGAAAGTTTTCCCCCAAAAGACCTTTATTGTGTAATACAGCTTTTCCACATTAATTTGAGGTGTAACCTTTATCATATATTAAATGCATTTATATATTTGGGTCAGTTTCTGAATTTTCTATTTTACAAAATTGACTTTTGCCAGTATTTGCATCTACTATACGGTAAATTATCGAGGCTTTATAATATCTTAAACTCCTGGCAGAGCTTGCCCCCTCATTATTCGTCTTTTACACATTTTTTTTCTAGCTTTTCTTGCTTATTTTTCCATATGAATTTGAGAATTACTTTGTTAAAAGACACTTGTTAGACTTAAAAGAGAATACAATTTTGATTTCATCTTTTAAAAAGTAGAAAAACCATCGTAAGAAAATTGAAAAGACAAATGACAAATAAGAAATCAGTATTTGTAACTCATATTCTAGAAAAAAGTTAATTCCCTTGATATATAAATCAATAAGAAACAGAAAAATACCTTCCATAAATGGATAAATAATATGGAAAAGATTTGACAGAAGTGGAAAGTAGTCAGTATTACTCATCATAAAAGAACAAACTGAAGTACACTGAGAGCTTCACGGCAAAGAAACTGGTACTGGAATTGCCATGTGCTGTAGACACCTAGATACTGGGAAGCATGCATGGAACACCTGTTTTCACACGTTGGACAACAGGCGAGTGGGTCTAGGATCCTAGAGGGGAGGGGAAATTGATGTAAACTTCACAGTGGCCCATTTTCCTGCCTGGCAGCGCTTTCCAGGCTGCAGCACCAGAAGGGAGGACAGCCTAGACATGTGTTCTTTCTGAATGGGAGAGACAGTTGGATATTGGACAGGCTGAGGCAACTGGAATTTGCAGAGCAGATTACCAGCAAGGGGTGAGCCAAAGATCGAAAGAGCTCAAGAAATCTGCAGAGGGACCCTTGAGTCCTTGGCTGAACATGAAGCATTGTGTGTGTGTGTGTGTGTGTGTGTGTGTGTGTGTGTGTGTGTGTGTTGGCGGGGTGGGGGGGGGACACTTTCAAGATAGGGCAAAGAACAACTATCAGGAAGCTGTGAGGCAAACAGTTCTCAGAGCTAACACAGGGTTGGGGGCAGCAGTTCCAACCAGCCAAGGAGAGAGACCACATCAGACCCTCAGGCATTCAGGAGAGAGCCCAGAGTCACACTGGAACATAGCCTAATGTTCATCTGAAGGCTACACACACCCAAGCAAAATAAAGAAGCAAACCTTGAAAAGACTCAACTGATCTGCAAGTAACTCACTCTACACTAGCACAAGCATTGACACTGTCCAAAGAATATGACAAAATCTAGATACTTAATGTGGCAATGTTCACAATATCTAGCAACCATCAAATTTCACTGGGAATAGGTAGAAACAGTAAAATATAACCCATAAATAGAAGGAAAATCAGTCAAAAACAGACCCAGAAGGGACAGAGATGATGCAATTATCAGACAAAGACATAAAAGTACCTTTTAAAATATGCTCAAGGATTTAAAGAACAATGTAAACAATGAGGACAGAAATGGAAATAATGAAAACAACCAAATGGAATTTCCAGGACTGAAAACACACTCTTTGAAATGAAAAATTCATTTGATGGTCTGAACAGCAGACTTTACACTGAAGCCTTTCGATTTCTCTGGCTCTTCTGGTTACTTGTCCCGTGGTGAGGGAGTGGCCCACCCCACATGCGTCAGAGCTGAATAGGTTGAATGAACACTGCTAGGACAAATCAACCTTCGTGTGAGTTTATAAATACCCAAGCAGTGCTGAGAACGTAGAATGCTGTACAAATGCAAGGGTTCATTAGTTGGAGTAATCACTCAATTCTTGAGTGTACTAGAATTTTACTAATACAGAGAATCTATGGAAATAGTTCAAACATTTTGGACAAAAATAACCAAATATATAAAATTTTATATTATCTGTTACAGACAGTTGTAAAATACATCTTTTTAATTCTTAAAAATTTAATATTTTTCATTAATATTGAGATGAGTTAAGAATTACTGGGAGAAGATACATAATTGGGAGACTGGACAAGATTGTGTTTAAGATCCTTTAGAATCCCAGGATTTTATAATTTCTGAGAGTTTGAGACTTTAAGGTTTCCCAATCCAAATTTAATTTATTAGGATAATAGAGATGAAATGATCAATAATTAAGGATTTCCAATTCATTTCCTTTAGTAGGATATAATTTGCTAATGTTTAATTGTATATGATAAAAATGAAATTACAATAAATTTCTAATTTCTATTTATTTTTAATTAAAGGTTTTTTTTTTTTATCTTTTAGTGAATAACCCTATACCTTCCAATTTGAAATCTGAAGCCAAAAAGGCTGCTAAAATCCTAAGAGAATTCACAGAAATAACTTCCAGAAATGGACCTGATAAGATCATTCCTGGTAGGTAAATAAAATATGTTGGTTTCCTAAATTACCTTTGCCTCCTTCGTCTTAGGCAGTCGACCACCTGTGAGCAGCACATCCTCAGACCTCTTTTCTCCTCTTGGCCGATCTCCCCAGTGGGTCTCCTGGGCAGCCCCCCGCCCTCTCCCCTGAGACTTCCTCCCCTCTCCCCTTTGGTACACACGGACCTAAGTGCCATGTGTCCTTCCCCACTTCCACTTTCCTTGAACTCACAGGTCCTTGTCTTCAATTCCTGAGGACCTTGGAGTTCATCTTACAAACTCACTAGCTAATCTCATACATAAAATTTTTTTGTTGTTTTCTCTTTCTAGAGAAGATAGTTATATTTTATAGTGGTTTAGAAAGACATCACTCAATAATTCCCAGCACAACTGGATATCTGTATTTCCAGAGTCATTAAAGTTCTTAAACTCCCCCAGACCTGCTGAATCAGATCCCAGAGCAGTGTGGCCAGGAGGGCAGATTTTTAACACATTTCTCCTGTGATTCTCCTGCAGTCAGGCTGACCACATAGGACCTGGCCCAGAGCCTTTGGGAACCGCTATCTCTTCTTTACTACTACAGTCATTTCTAAAAGACGTGTCATATGATCCTCTCCTGCAAAGAGACACACATACAGACCAGCTTGGGCTGATTTCCTTCCTGGTGCATGGCTCTCACCCTGCATTGAAGAAACCAGCTTAATTTCTGAAGCCAGATTTTCTGAAGTTATTTAACAGAACTTTAAATGTTTAAAAAGTTTTCTAATTTGTTGTTGTTGTTATAAAAATAATATTAATAATCATAATTGTTGATATTTTGGCCCAGCCACTCCTCCCATCTTAAGAAAACAGTGCTTCCTAGAGCCTTGTGTCCAAGTGTAGACTGGACACATACAGGCGTCACCCGGGAACTTGTTAGAAATGTGGAACCTCAGGCTCCACTTGGGCCTAAGGAATCAGTTTGCATTTTTCACAAGGTCTCCAGGGAGTTACATGCATGTACAAGTTTGAGAAGCACTGCTTAAGACTTGAGGAAAATCTGACTCTTCTGCAGCACTCTTCTGAAGCAGAAGGTAGAGACATTTGTGGGTATCATTTCAGGCTAGCCCCGCTGATGGCTGAGCTGTGTTTCCTACCAGAAAAACATCTGGGTATGGGTGATTCTGCGTGGATTTTGTCCAGCAGAATTCTGTCTTGCCTTCTTCTGCCTCCTGTCAAAGGGCACCCAACTCCCTTTCAATGGGCACAGTGCCAAAAATGAAAATCCATTTACCTAGCACGGGTACAAGTGTACCCCATGGGGGTGCCCACAGTGCATGTGGGGCCGGGAGACAGGAGCCCCATGTCTGCCAGAGGACCAGCCCCGTCTTTCCTGGGCCTTCCTTGGGATGATGCTTTCACTGAAACCAGGGAGCTCTATTATATAACACAAGATAAAATCCACAAAATATTTTAAAACCAAATGCTTAGGGTGTGAGTTCACTGCCCACTGATGTGTGGGGCCCTGGGATGTACGTGAAACTAAGCTTAGAGAAAATTGCAGTCAAGTACATCCCACATTACAAAGGAAAAGCTGACTGGAAAGTTTCTTAGGGATTATTGGTATTTTAATGTCCCTGAATTTGGGTGGATAAGGCTGTAAAAAAAAATCGCCCCTGACATTGGAAATACATTCATTTTAAAACACATTTTTGTTACATCAAGGGCCCCCAGCGCACAGCACAGAGTGAGCTGGGCATGTGGAATTGCGGGCGCCCTGTGGCAGGTCTGTGCAAACGGCCCTCCTGATCTTTGGTGAAGCATGCAGCGGGAGTGCGGTATACTAATTAGGCTCCTGTAAAACAGGGCAGAGGGTCTCAGTCATGGCCAGGCCCTGCTTCAGCACCCACAGCCCCGGGGGAATATGTATGAACTTCTCCATGCTCCCAGACAAGTCATCTCTGAGAGCCATTATTAATTTAAATTTTGAAATTGTGTACATAATATATTAGAAATTTAGTGTTTTCCTAGGGACACCTATGAAGCCTTTTTTTGTGTATTTGAGTCCAGTGTCTGGTTTGACTTCCTTGACAGAATATTTGACTAAAATGATGATAAATTAAACTACCTTAAAAGTGATATTGGGGTCCAAGAATACTTCCCAATGTTTAGGCTTCCTTTGTTATTTGAAAGATGTGGTATTGTGTGAGCAAATCCACAGAACAGTGAGGCACTGTGTTTAGTGGGTGCAGACATTAGCAACCTTCTTTTTATACAATGAACTTCCCCAAAAAGTGAATAAACCAATACTTTGAATTTTATTTTCGGTGTACTAGTTGTTGTGTGTTACCTGAGTACTGTGAGAGATCACTTTAGAAAGTTAAGAAACTTTTTAAAGTGGCTAAATCACTTAATTTTCCTGGTTTTATATCCAGATTTTCATATTGTTAGAAGGTGAACTTAACTATGTGGCTTTAAGCCACTAGTGGCCTGTTGGTCACCTTTTAAGTTTCTCCTTGATAGTGTATGGGTTTTAATTTCTTTCAAAATAGTAACTTTGGGGTTTTTTTAATTACGAATTATGTTCTAAGTTAATTGAAATCTCCGAATTGTTTGTCTTGCTACTAGGTGTCAGTAAAGTCTCATCCAAGTTCCGGTTTTTGTGGCTGTTGCAGGGTTCCTGCGAACTGGCCGCGTTTGTTTAGCGCTGCAGAAGTAACAGCCCGGGAAGGAGCAGTGGGAGGCGCGGTTCCAGGCCGCCCGTCCCATCTGTGGGTAGCAGGTGTCACTCGCACTCACTCATGCTGCCGAGACTTGGGAGAACCGGTCCCACCACGGAAACCTCTGGGCACCGGCCTGTTTAGCTTCCGCCTGTCCAGCGTGCTCACCTGCCTGGCGTCTTCATCTTTTGCAGCTCACGTGATCGCTAAAGCAAAGGGCCTTGCGGTTCTGTCGGTGATAAAAGCCGGATTTCTTGTGACCGCTAGAGGAGGCAGTGGGATTGTGCTGGCGCGTCTTCCCGATGGAAGTAAGTCGGGGTCTCCTCACCCGGAGGAGCAGGGGCCCTTCACCCTCGTGTTTGTTCTGTCTGCACCGTGCACACACTTCACAGGGAGTGCGGCAGGCTTTCCAGGGCCCCGGAACCGGCAGCCTCACGGCTGCCCCCCGGGGCGCAGCGGGGTGTCCGCCGGCCAGGGAGCCCCGCCCCCGCCGCGTCGGCGGGACTCGGGGTGGAGGCGTCTTCTCCCTCCTTGCGCAGTTTGTCATCCTTCCACGGGGCGGGTGCTAAGCAGTGACAACATTGCGTTTCTGTTGTTAAATGCAAATTCTCACCCCTCACCTTCATGGTGCGACTGTGTCTTTTGTTTTATGGAAGTTGATAAGGAAATAGGGGCCGTCTGTACGCTTTCCCCCCATTGTTTCTGTGGGAGATCACAAAAACTGAACCATTTTAAAGAATATCCCCAGGGCAGAATCATGTCAAGATCAATATAATTTGGTCTTACTTTCTGTGGTGAAATCTAATACTTGATGTTTCAGACATCAAAATATGTTTGCCTTTAATCCCAAGAACAAACATTTATAATAATGTTAAAACGTACATGAGTGGGTCATAGCCAACTAAAATGCTTTTTATATGAATTTAACATTTCCTGTTCAGTTATATAGTTGAACACATTTTTCTGTTATAGCAATTTTCGGTGTAGATAACTTAATTTTATTTGGAGAGAGCATGGAACACTCACTGGCCATAGACAGATCTGGTACAGGCCCTGGACATGCGTTGGTGGGAGCCACTGTCTCCTGCATGGTGTCTCCTGGTAAATGAGTCTCCTGTGACGTTGTGGTTCAGATTTCATAGCTCCATGCTCGGCTGTGAAACAAAACCAGCCAAATTCTCTTCTCAAGCATTGCCCACATTTTCACGGGCAGACTTCCCAGCAGCACAGGCAGAGAAGTGGAGGCGCACTCACACCGAGTCCACTGCCAGCTGGGCTCCAAGTCCATGAGAACCCTCCCCCTGCAGGTCCGCGTGGTGGGCAGGTGACCATCTGGAAAAGGGCAGGCTCCTCTCAGAACCTCAGGGGGACCTTCCTTCTGGGTTAAATACCTGAATTTCTCTCTGCCGTCTTCCCAAGTGGCAGCTGCTCACTCTGCAGAAGGTAATCTAAAAGCCACACAGCGCGGCTCAGCAGATCCCTGGGCCCTGGCCAGGTGGGCGGTCCTTAAGCAGGGACAGTCCCTAGCGTAGGAAATGGAGAACAACCTTGGGATTATGATACATTGATTTTTGTGATCCAAACTTCTCTAGGCCCGGGTAGATCAGTTCTGGACACATTCCAGCACGATCCTGGCATCCAGAACGCACGCGAGCAGGAAAACTAGGCTCAGCAGCTGAGGCGCAGTTTCACAAAGTGCTTTATCTGGACCATCTCGCCCCCAATTATCCTTTCCTAGACGTGTTTAACATAACTGTTTCTACATCAGGAAAATAAGCAACAATAATCCTGAAATGTACCGTATCACGCAAATGGAATTATTTTACTTAGTTTCCAAATGTAAGGAAATGTGTCCTGTTAAGAATTTTAATAATCTTGAGTTTATAACCTATTTCTTGTGCTCCTACTAGGCACAAAAGATGTCAAAACAGTTTTTGACCTTGGTGATTTACAACAGAAACAGTTTAGTGTCGTATTCCCCTAAGAAGTGATTATAATAAACTCTTTAGAACTTTTTTGTTCTCGTAACAATGATTAAGTTTTAACTAAAGCCTAGAATTCTAGCTCAGTTATTTTGTAAAACATTATAAATATTTATAGTTGAATTTATCAAATGCTATGTATGTTTAATTGGTGAGAATTCAATAGTTTGGTATTATGCATTTGTATAGGGAAAGGTTAGAATACATGGATTTATGAATCTTTGAGGCTCATGTGAATATCTAATACCTTTCAACTATTTTTAACTTAAAAAATTATACATGCTTATTAAAGAGCACTTAAAAACAGGCAAAAATGCCAAAGTCTCATTATTTTAAAAAGAAACACTATTCATTCACATTTTAGCATTTTTCCTCCCCGTATTTATGTGCCAAGGAGTTTTAATGTTAGACTAATGTTTGTTTGTTTGTTTGTTTTTACTAGAATGGTCTGCGCCTTCGGCCATTGGCATAGCTGGTTTGGGTGGCGGATTTGAGCTGGGAATAGAGGTGAGTGGTGATGCGTGCACATCCCGTTGCTGTGTTCTCCGAAACAACTGATTCAGGACAGTGGAGAGGTTTCCGACCGTTCTTGTTTCACTGCCTGTGGAAACTGTTCCCTTTTGTTTCCTTGAATCTCTGCCTAAAGCTGTGTAATGTGTACCACGTTCTCCTTTCGCTCCCTGAGAGCACAGTTTCTTTCATGCATCTCACCGTCTCCACCTTCAGCACCTACAGAGAGCAGATACCTCAGATCCGACACACTAACTGGCAGGTCATGGCTTCCAAGTGCAGAGCGTACTGGTGCGTGGCATCACTGGCGGCAAAGCCACTTAGTTACAGCCATGTTCAAACTGCTTCAAAGTCTGCCAGTAAAGATCACCTTCGAATTGCTTCACTTGATGGCTTTGCTCCTAACGATCATGGTTCTAGCGCACGGACTGGAGAGCGTGTTCACAGAGCGTGTTCCTGGAGGTCCCCCCGTAAGATCTGCTGCAGGGTCGCTGTCGCTCATCCGCTGCTTTGTTGCTAAGTGATCGGTAAATCAATCCAATGTTCTCAAAAAACTTTCTTCTCAAATTTCAGTCACTTTCTTCCTAAGCTTTCCTTTAATGAATTTGCCCTGTGGTCGTAGCTTTACATGTCCTTGGACTTATTAGCTGGAAGTATTTCTGATACTGTTTTCCATCTTTATTGGAACTTGACTTGCTGCTGCATAAATCTGTCTTCTAAACAGAGGAACACATTTTAGTTTTGCAATCATGGCTGCCTTTTTCTTGTATGTTCAGCCAAGTCAGAGCCTTCAGAAACATCGCACTCTTGTGGAAAGCGCTTTTTCAGCAGCTGTTGTGTGTCCCTGTTCACAGCCCCTCGCACTGCACACAGATGTATGTCCCTGCCAGTGGTCCTGAGTCACAGCCTCCGACTCCATGCACAAGGCTAGGGGCACGCGTTGGGGCTCCGTCTCAAATAGCGTTTGTTTAAAAATGACAAGAGACTAAGTAGTAATCACTGCAGTAAGTTTAATATATTGAAGACTTAAAACGAGTCTCCATGCTGGTTCTTTGCAAATTGTGGAGTTTTGGCCATAATGCACATTAATAGCCTGGAAAAACAAGTGCAGGTAAACGGTAGTCCTATCCTCCAGTAAATGTAATAGAAAGATTTTAAATCAACTTTTTATAAGATGGTATTTTTTATTATTTTCCAAAGGCAGTGCAGTGAGAGCAGAACTCATGAGTGGGCCGCTGGGCTTGGCTCTGACCTGCACACCTCCTGGCTGTGGTGTCAGCCAGCTCGCCTCTCCCCTCTGCCCTTAGCTTCTTCACCTCCAAGGGGAGATGAAGTAGCCTTCCCTCTGGGCTTATTAACTGAATGAGTTTATACATAAAAAATACTCAGAGTGACATAAGCTATTATAATTTTTACTGTTAAGATCTTTATCTTCGCAATGCTTATTTATATTTGCCATATGTGGGAACTTTGAATGCTAACTTACCCTCATAACTCTGGAGTTCCATTTAAACACCTCGCATAGAAGATGACTTTTAAAAATACCCATTTCAAGTGGAGATTAGAGGACTGTCCTCGGGGCTGGACACCCTGCTTGTGCCTCTTGAACATGGCCTGACTGGCCCCCTGAGACCCACAGACACGTCCTCTGGTGCCATGTGTGCTGCGGTCGGTCCCTTCCAGTGTGTGTGCTGGGGCCCTGTGAGTGTGCCCAGGGCTCTGCCTGCTGTGTCAGGCTGCGTGGGGAGGCGGGGAGTCTGCAGGCCACGTGGCCGGAGCATCCACCATCGGTGGTCTTGTCCACCCGCTCGGGCTCCGACAGGTGCGGCAGCCCCAGAGCTGCAGGGCAGCAGAGACACGGCATCCTCCTCTAAGGAGGGAAGCCATCTGCAGCAGCCGGCAGATCAGGCTCCTTGCGGGCCTTCCTCTTCCTCCAGACGCTTGCTCCAAACTGGACGGAGGGCTGGACAGCAGCACCAGCCTGTGGGTTTTCTCATCTGGCCCTTACCTAGCCCATGTGTCCTCCATCCCTACATCCACAGACCGGCCAGGTAGACACGCAGGATAATCTGCCTCTGTATCTGGGAGACGATGTGAATGGCTCCATGACCACGCAAGGTCGCCGTGCACGCAGAAAGCACTGGCATCAGTGGTGCAGACTATTCAACGTTTGTCAAATAATGTACCTGTCCGCCACCCTGTTTTAGAATGGAACAATGAGCAATAATAGCCAATGTTTTCATAAAACTTGGACGTATATTCTTAGAGCATCAGTTCCACACCACGGCCGTGGAGGGTGGTTCTCTGCACCCTCGTTCTGTGGATTAGCTGCTGAGTCACAGGCTGCTCCAGTACCAGGCAGCCAAGGTGACAGGCTGGTCACTCACAGGAGGCCCTGGTCCCACACCCAGCCAGGGGGTCATTGGCAGCACTGGGTGCTGTTTCCCTTATAGGGCGTCTTGTCTGGGCCTCCCTGCGCAGGTGCCAAGAAGGCTCTGAGAAGCTGAGGTACGTATTCTTGGTTCCGCAGGTACTTCATGGAGAGCACACCCCGCATCTCCTCACTTCTAGTGCACCGGCTGGTCCTAGCTGTAACTTCCATCTGTGTAACACACTATGGATTTTAGGGCCTGTATGAGGGAGGAGGGTGCAGGCAGTGTCTTGCCAAGGATCACACAGGTGGTGTGTGGTTGTCTCTAACTGGGCTCCCTAGAGACGGAGCCTGAGACAGGGGTCTGGGTGCACGTGATTTCCTGAGCAAATGTCCTCAGGAGAAATACTACAAGGGGTGCAGGACAGAGAAGCTGAAGGGTCCAAACAAGGTCCAAACTCGCCCTGGTGTGATGACAGGAGGAGAAGACAGGTACAAAACAGAGGCAAGGGAGTGGCATCTGGGGACGGCCGCTCTCACCACCGTCACACAGAGGCTGGGGAGCCAGCAGTGCCCACAGTGGTGGGGCCAAACCCTCTCCTGTGTCTGGATACCCAGTGAGCTTCCACCCACCACGCTGCTCCCACAGATGGGCACATCTTCAGGACATGTGAGATGTTGGTCTGATCACCAGGACTCTAGATTCAGGCTCTGCTTTGGAACCTAGAACAGGTTCGGTTCCAAAGGTGTCAAGTTAGGGGCTGTATCCTTTTTTGACAAGACCTGTTGGCCTTCATCAGCTCAGACATTGGTTAGAGATAGACTATGGCACTGGTCCAGTTATGAGAACTGCTGAGAATTCCCAAGGTTGTGTAACTCACACACACACCAAAAGCAAAAACAACAACAAACAAAACACGTACAAGTCCATGGAGGAGGGAAAGGTAACCTAAGACTTGGTTTAAACATTGTTAATGTTTCCTTTCAGGGCATTTATAGCAGAGCCCAAAGCCCTGAAAACCCTGATGCCCTGGACTGCCCAGTGGTTCGCTGGACGTCCCAAGCCAGAGCCCACACTGGGCCGTCAAGTCTGGCCCACCTTACTTTCACCCAAGACTGTGGCTTGAGGAAAGTGACCCAGCTCTTCCCGGAGGAATTCGCATAAACTCTCTTACCTTCATGATGAGGACGGCATCTAGGCTCACACTGAGGGGCTACTGTTAGAGACTAGAGTTCGGTTTCTAAGCCCCTGAGGTTGGTGTGCGGGGTGGAGGGGGGCCCTCAGGGTTGGGCAGAGGTTGCGACTGGGGATGCCGCGTCCCGGGGTGTGACGGTCAGCACCGCACGACGGGGCTTTCTGGGGAGGGGCTGACTCCGGGCAGAATGGCTTGCGAGGACAGGAAAGAAGACCCTCTCAGCTTCCGCGGAGGCGAGGGGTGGGGCAGGTCCCACGAGAACCGAAGGCAGGAGGCGCGGGCTTTCTCTCCAGGAGGCCCGGCTGTGGACTTGTGAGCTGTCAGCTCAGCGCAGGGTGACGGCACAGGGCTCAGCGAGTGGGCTTGAAGGGGTCAACACGCTGGAGGGAGACAGGGCAGCGCTGTGCCAGAACAGGGCGTCAGGAGGAGGCCTGCAGCTCCTGAGAGCACGTCTCCCCAGCTTTTCCTGCAGAGTAGTTGTGTTTTGTAAATTCTTAGCTTAAGAATTGAATTTAATTGTAAAACTCACGTCTTATTTATTGTTAGTTGTATCGCAATGCAAACTTCTTAAGAAGCCTCCATCAGATTCTCAAATGTCTGTCACATCCTGTCCACCTGCTCCGCTGCCCCCATCTTCTCCCAGGAAATCGGTTCTGCTTTCTACTGCACGCTGTGGAGACAAGCCTAGAGCCGTCAGCACTGCTGCTCCTCTTCAAACCCTCCGGGGGCCTTTTGACCTGGTTCTTTGTCTATAGTTGTGTCACCAAAGAGCACAGGACCATCTTACTCTTATTTCAGGAGAACTGAATTGAGATTGGACAGAAGGGCAAAGGATTGATTGTTTGCTTACTTTACTGAGATGCACCGAGCAGAAGGGTCCATGGCAGCCAGAGGGCCTGCAGGGTCACGGCTGGAGATTTATACTTCCGAGTGCGGACGTGCCAGCCTTTACGCTTTACTCATATCTGTTATTTTTAGAAGTATTTAAGATTTGGTTATACAGTCATTGGCAAAATTGCTTAACTTTGCTTAAGAAATGCTAAATAATTCTATATCATTAAGCACCATGATCCTTAAAAATCGTCCATGTGTGAAATGAAAACAACAATTGACATGAGTCATGGAGAAGTATTTTCATGGGTCAATTAGCTGGAACTGGAGTGTGTTTTTCCATAAAGTGACTCAGATTAAACTGTATCAGGAATCCCACTGGGCCCTCCAAGGACAATCGCATTTGGTAATAATCAGCTTCTTCTGTTAGACGAAAACATCGATTTTAAAACACTTAGAAAAATTTAAAGAACAATGTAAATAATCCAATGTGTTTGGCCTCTGCCGACTTAAAGAAATGTGCTGAACATGCCAGGCCTTACAGTGATTTCAGCTCAGCCTTCAGACATGCTTGTATCTGTGTACATATGTATACACACGTATACACACATGTGTATATGAATATGTAAACGCTGATACATGTGGTTGCTATTATTATACCCACTTTGCAGAGAAGGAGGCCGAGGCTTTGAGCTGCTCGCTCATTTGCCCAAGGTCACACCATGTGCGAGAAGCAGAAGTAGTTCAGTGGGGCAGGTCCTGTTATGTGGACTTTAAATATGGAGAAGCCAGAGAGCCAACGTGCCCCAGAAAGGCTGTGTTGGGAAGAGGACCTGGGGTGGAAACTCGGGCCTCTGTCACCCAAGGACCCGGCTGGTGGGTGCCTCTTGTCTGGTGGGTGGTGACACTGCTCCATCCTCACCGTGGTTCTGCCACGGCCCCGGGGAGTTTGGAGAACACGCCTTCCCCAGGAGCCCTCCCTCATTCTGGTTTTGCTTTTACTTAAAGAATTAAGCCATGGCGATAGTCATAACTAACGGTGACTAATCTCCCTGATATTTGAATGTCTGTGACCTACAATGTGTACATTTTCCCAGTGGTGGACGCATGGACTTGCACAGATATCGCCAGGGACATCTGTATGGAACCGTCCCAGGAGCTGTATCCCCACTGGCCTTTGACCTTATGACCTTGATCCTCGTTCTGTATCCTTCAGTGTCTCTTTCCTGAAGTGTTTACTGTGAGGAGGCGCCTTTGCTCTTTCCCATGTGGCTGTGCCTGACCTGTTCCAGTTGTGTCTGGGACGGCCTGCCAACCTCATAAACCGTGGTCACCACGCCATTACAGGCCAGTGAGAAGACAGTGCAGGTGCCCATAAACCCAACGCCTGTGCGCAGTGGGTGGTGACCAGCAGACGCGTTTGTCTAAGTACCTGTGCACGCAGCCCCTTAACCCTCAGCTGACAGCAAAGCGTGACTCCTCTTTCATATCCTTTCTCTGTCTGCATTGTCTCGCTACGTTACATAGAGTATATTTGAGTTTAACTGACATACGTTTTATATGATATTTGGACATAATTACATTAAAATAAGTGGGACTTTACATTTCAGGTGTCAGACTTAGTGATAATTCTGAACTACGACCGAGCAGTAGAAGCCTTTGCAAAGGGCGGCAACCTGACACTCGGAGGGAATTTTACTGTGGCGGTTGGGCCCTTGGGACGGTGAGTGCATGAAATGCTCTCTGCACAGTGTTGGGCAGTAAAGGCTTCACAGTATTGTTTTGCATTAAGAGAAAACGTGAATTAAAATGAAGCAAATTTATAATTTAGTTTGTTTGAGGTAGCTTCCAAATAAGAAATTTACAAAACACAGCCAGTGTGATCAAAAGAGAAGATTTGAAACTAGCACATGCAAAACAGAAACTAAATATTTCAGAAATGCAAGCTGTTGTATCTATTGGAATTGAACATAAAATTTACCTTCAAGCTTTGAAGGAGCTGAGTCAATTTTAAACAACTGAGAAAGGGCAGCATTCATCAGGAGAGAAAGCTATTTCTCAAACTAGATTGTGAAAAATTGGAATGGAAGTGTTTTACTCAAGTGGTGTTTACAATACTTACAGTGCATCTTACTTCTCTGTTAATGAAGAACTAGTCTTGGGTTAATTGAGCAATTAAATATTTTAAACTGAGACTATTTACAGAAGTTACACAGTGAAATCATCTAAAAATGTTCTTAAGTTCCATGCAAACACTAGCTGTAGAGAGAAACACAGCCCATGATTCTTGAGACGCGTCTCCCTGTTTGGGGAGGGAAGACAAGGCTGGAAAACACCAGCTGTGCACGTGTTCTCTGCAGCGCCACACGCCTCTGCACATCGTACGTACCATGTCCTTGCCAGGACTGCTTTGAACATGCCTAGCTTAGACCAGCAGGAAGCAAAATACATGGAAGCACTGGAGTCAGCACAGAGCAAGGTCTTTCTTTTGGGTCAGAAGCGCGGTCTGGGCAGTCAGCTCTCAGTGCAGGTGCTCACCATTCTGTGATGCATGACCTTCTGTTTTGCAGGAATTTAGAAGGAAATGTCTCGCTAAGAAGCTCAGCTGCTGTCTTTACTTACTGCAAATCTCGAGGCCTCTTTGCTGGCATATCTTTAGAAGGTAGCTGCTTGATTGAGAGGAAAGAAACTAATCGAAAGTAAGTGCAAGGCAGAGAATGCTCATCGATTGGAAGAGTGTGTGGTGAGCAGATGGTACTTGGTGGACTCGTATCATTCTGAAGGGTGCATGGAGGACCCTGCCTAGGCAGACATCCTTCTGCTGGCTTCACAGACACGGCCTTGTTTACAGGCAGGACTGGGGCCACTGTGCACAGCACATCTATCGGCAACAGTTTTCCAACCACTTTTGCTCACTTCGTGTCTCTGTGTCACATTGTGGTAATTCTTGCACTACTTCAACTTTTTCATTATTACACACGCTGTGATGATCTGTGATCAGTGGCCATTGATGTTACTATTATGAGTGTTTTGGACTACAGGAACTGCGCCCACAAAAGATGGAGAACTTAAATGCTGTGAATCCTGGCTGCTCGCCTGACCAGCTGTCCTCCACCCCCGCCCCCCGTGCCCCACTCTCATTCCCTCTCCGGGGGCCTCCCTGTCCCCTGAGACACAACATTGAAATTAATGACCCTACAGTGGCCGCTAAGCCTTCAAGTGAAAGGAAGAGTCGTGTCTCTCACTTTAAATCAAAAGCTAGAAAAACTGAGCTCAGTGAGGACGACACACCGAAAAGCTGAGCCGAGCTGAAAGCTGGGCCTCTTGCATCAGACAGAGAGCCACGCTGCAAAAGCAAAGGGAACGTTCCTGAAGGAAGTTACATGCGCTGCTCCAGTGAGCGCACAGGTGCTAAGAAAGAGAAACAGCCTTACTGCTGACGCGGAGAAAGTTTGAGTGGTCTGAATCAAGATCAAATCAACTGTAACATACTCTTTAAAAAGCCTGATCCAGATCCAGACCCAGACCCTCACGCTCTTCAATTCTGTGAAGGCTGAGAGGTGAGGAAGCTACAGAAAGAAAATTTGCAGTGTGAATGAAAAATACTGCAAGCCATATCAGTAAACAAAGAATGCTGAAGCCATCAAGTCATCAGCTGCTGCCGCCACCCCCCAGGGAAGACAAGCCTGCAGCCCATCCTCTGCAGCCACTCACAGTGGTGCCCTCTGAGGGGACTCAGAATAAGAAGGGACAGGATACTGGCCCTACATGGCTAGGTGCTTGTCAAAGGGATGAATTCAATGAGCCCAAATATTTGCTCCCTCCCATACATAGAAAAGCACTAAATTCTTTAACTTGAGATGCCTGGTTTTCTTTAGTTAACAAGTAATCTTTTATTGTTCCAACTACCTGGTCTTTGTTGTAAAGCTTCTATATATCCTAGCTTCTCCTCTGCCTCTTCAGAGCAGCCCCTCAGAGCCATCTGAGAGGCTGTCATCCCGGGCTGAGTCCTCAGAATTGTCCACCGAATAAAACATAACTGTCAACTTTTAGGTTGTGCGTTTATTTCAGTCGACAGCAGGTAGCAGAGTTTGGTTCCTGAGGTTTAAGGAAAGAAGCCATCTGCGTGACGTAAAAGAGCAGTGTTCCTCATTATGGGAGGGTTCCTACTATTATGCTTGGCCTCTGTCTTTCCTTGGTAAGATAGAAACAAATTTTGTTAAAAAAATTTTCTTGAAAATATCCTAGCTGGCGAAGAGGAACTTCCACTGTAAACTGGCATCTGGCTAATTTTTCCCCAAACTGCTCTTCTAAATTTCCACTAAAATATGTCTGATTGCCCAGAAAAAGCTTAAAAGCTGACTGACAGGACAACTTCTGAAACCTGGCAGGAAGCCCACTAACCACGACCCTGAGAGTGCCAGACCGCTGGCGGTGGACAGGCGTCTGCTGCCTGCAACAGACAGAGCTGCGTCCAGAGCGCCCAAGCCCGTTCACCTGGAGTCTGGAGTCCAGGGCACGCCGATGACATTCGGTGCAAACCTCAGCCACCAGCAGATGCGGGGATGGGAGAGTAGGGTTTGCAGAACTCTGCGTCTTGCAAAGTCAGGAGAAATGTTCTCACTTCTGGTTTTACTAATTCGAGACATTCAAGTTAGGAATGCTTTTAGAGATTCGCGATTCTAGGCCTTCGGAAGACTTTCCCACAACGTTCACCTGAACCCTGGGTGATCTAAGACAGATGTACCTCTTAGCCCCCTGCAGGTCTTCCAGACATGCAAGGCAGCTCCTTAGATAGTCCTGATACAAGTAAGCATTTTAAGGAAATTTCAAAGCCATATATGTTGACACCATTTTTATAAGAAACTTAAAAAAGTGAAAACATATAAAAGTATATGTGCTTGTGGGCATATGTTCACCTGTGTTTCTATACATACTTATACATGTTTATTATATATGTTTATATATGTGTTATATATATGTTTTTATGTGTAAGGGCATGCATATATGATGTGCTTTTGTATTATTGGAGGATGGATGTGCCTGCCAGACCATTTACGGTGGCTGTCTCTAGAGTTGCGCGTGGAGGGTGAATTTAGGGGCTTAACATGGGTTATGGCTTGTAGTTAGGGTTTGAAAAGTAGCATATACAAAGTACTATGTATGAGTAAATCACACACAGATGTGTGTCCTACGTTTAACACTAGAAAAGATTGATGTCTGTAAAAGAAATGTTCTTAATACAATGTTTCTTATTAGATTCTACTGTCAAGATATTCGTGCTAATGACATTTTATTTGGAGATATACCACGGCCTGCTCAAGCAGAAGATCTTTATGAAATTCTTGATTCCTTTACTGAAAAGTATGAGACTGAAGGACAACGGGCCAACGCCAGGAAAGCAGCCTGGGAGCAGAGGAGGGCTTCTGTAAGGCTCAGTTCTGTTTCTTCTCAGTAGTCACAGAAAAGCAATCCCTTTATGTGGATGGAGCATTTTGTCCTTGACACCAGGTTCCTAATAACCTACTAACTTCCCTTGCAATTTCATTTACATAAAGTTCTTGTGAAAGTATCGAACAGCCTTGACAGTCAGCTGTACAAGTTTCAAGGAGGAACGTGGTTTTCCGTGACTGCATTTCTGCAAGGTTAGCGCTTTATAACATTAGTTAATAACGCTACCAATAGCTGCTGACATCTGGGGCTTGCAGAGCTCACCTGGTTCACACCCCTGCCGGAGGGGCTGGGCTCCGCAGCACAGAATGAAAACGACAGAGTTGGAGTCACTGCTGCCTTTCCCCATTGATGCCCCACCTCCCTGGGGGTCAGAGGTGCCGGGATGAGGAAGCTCCCAGTACAGACAGGCACCCCTGCCGGCAGTTCAACCGAACGCGGCCCAAGCAGCTCATAAGCTTTGTTAGAAAGTGCAGAGGATAGAACTCGCCACGTACGCTCATTAGGACAAAAAGCCTTATATGCTCCTAAGTAAAAACAGGGTTTTAAAGTCATGCACTTTTTGTTGTTGTTCTTCTCAGGCTAAAGAACTGCCTCCAAAACCATTGCCAAGACCACAGCAGCTGTCTGCACCAGTCCAGCCAAACTATGCCTCACAAAGTAAATACTTATGTTGAAATTCAAATTAATAATTAATCAATCATGAAATATTATTTAAAATCAAGCTACATTTATTAATAACTGTAAAGTGATAGCTTTAGAGTCAAATGAAAGAACAAATGAGTATTAAAGAGAGAAAAATGTTCAGCCTCTTCTAAACACACAAAGCAAATTCTCATTCCTGTACTTTGTAAAAACCTCTATTCTCATTCAGAAGATGCTTTTTCCAATTGACAGATTTACTTTTGAAGTTTTTCTTTCATTTGTTTGTCATTTCTTCCAAACACAGTTATCCTCCAGATTTGAAACAGAAACAAAGTAAGCCTATTTTCCTTGTATATCCTTAGAGTTATATTTCTGAATATTAATTTTACCGTACGTTCTTGGGAGCTCAGGGTTTCATGAGGGAGTTTTAAAATGGGCTAAATTTAGAAACGCCAGGGTTTTGGCCTTACCCCTCTCTCCATTACCCAGTTTTATGACAGTCACTCTTAGAATTCTGCTTTTCACGCAGAGCGGTTACCAGTAAGTAGCAACGCATCAAAGTGGGTGCTGCTTCATGTGATGAGTGACGTTTGCACAAGTGGCACTGGCTGTGGCTGCCGACAGCACAGTGCAGAATCTCACTTACAGCCCACCTAAAGAACCTTCCGCCTAGGAGAAGAGATGCCACCTGAGGTAAACCAACTGCAAGCTCTGGAAGGAGGGACAGTGGGCCCTTAAACAGTCTGTGGGTAATGGCACCAACCCCCCATGCAGTCAAAGTTCCACAGATAACTTTTGACTCCCTTAAAACTTTACTGACAGCCCACTGCTAGCCAGAAGCCTTACCGATAACACAGTCAATCAGCACATATTTTGTATGTTACCTGTGTTACATACTGTATTCTTACTAGAAAGCTAGAAAAAAAGAAAATATTATTAAGAAAACCATAAGGAAGAAAAAAATGCATTTACAGTGCTGTGCTGTACGTGTCATTACCGAACGTCGACGGCATCTATCTACACGGTGCGTCATCTACACCGATGTTGTCTTAGAGGGTACAAAGCACTGTAAATGTTACAGGTACTAACACCAGACTTCAAAAGTGAACATATAATGTGAAAAATAAATTCATATGTGCAGGTATAGTGATAGATAAGAAAGCAGCAATATTGATTGCCTCATGGTGCCTAGCCCAGCCTGTACCCTGATGAATGAGTTGTTATAAAATTTTTAAGGGGCATAGTTTTACAGTCATATTCTTAACACAGTGTTGGAAACACTGTTACATTAAAAAAAAAAACCACTTACCTGTGATGATAGACTGTTACAGAGTCTCTCTGATTATCAGAGAGGGAGAGTAGGGGGCATACTGTACAGCAATGCAATTCTTTGAAAACAAAGTTATAAAACAGTGAGAAAACGAACACATAACTTTGTATTAGCTATGACTCCCCTTGTGTCTGTGTGAGGATGGGCTCTCCACTTCAACACGAGTCTCACACGTGATGCTCTAGGTGAGGGTGATGGTGACACAGAGCCGTCTCATACAGTTATCAGATTGTTCACAGGATGACACACGTACACAACAGGTAAGTTTATTAACTGCACGACATGGTAATTATTTACTGTTCATTAAGTGGAAGTGGATCCTAATGAAGGTCTTCACCCTCTCATCTTCACGTTTAGTAGGCTGAGGAGGAGGAGGAGGGGGAGGGGGATCCTGCTGACTTGGGGGTGAGAGGTGGGGAGGTGGGGAGGTGGGAGGGGGCAGGAGAGACAGGTACACTCAGTGTAACTTTACGGAAACACATCATAATTTCTGTCTGCCGTTGTGCTTTTTTATTTCTCTAAGACTGTTTCTGTGCAGTGCCAACAATTCTTCCACCGTTTGCTTGAGTTTCTGTGCCATATCGTACAAGGGTCCATGTTATAAAGAAGCAGTCGGAAATACTCAGCCCTCTGCCAGGTTGTCTGGTGTTGGTTCTGTTTCCTGGCACCGCTTCTTCCGCGCCTTCCTCACCATCTGGCGCTGATTCAGGAGTGCCGTCTCCATCAAATCATCCTCTGTTGATTCCTCTGGTGTGGGGTCTCTTAGCTCTTGAAATTCTCCAACATCCATATCTTGAAACCCTTCACACACACACACACACACACACACACACACACACCCTGTCTTTCCTGCCACATCCACAGTCTTTCATGATTTCCTTGACTGGCTCTGTAGTAAATCCTGTGAAGTCGTGCACAGCATCTAGAATGGTTTTCTCCAGCAGGAATTAATTGCTTCAGGCTTGATGGCTTTCATGACTTTTTCTAGAAGAATATGGCATCTTCGATAGTGTAATCCTTCCAGACTGTAATGATGCTCTCTTTTGGGGGTTCTCTTCCACAGTGTTGACAGTCCTTTCCATAGATCACCATGTGTAATGAGCCTAAAAGGTCCTTTTGACCCCTGATCTGGAGGCTGAATGAGAGACTGTGTTTGGGGCCACATACACCACTTGAACTCATGAACTCATGGGGTTCTGGGTGGCTGGGGGCATTGTCTAATTTTAAAAGGCAGTCCCTTATTACAAGCAAGATATTTCCTGACTTTAGAGACAAAGTGTCAATGGAACCAATCTAGAGAATGTGTTGTCCAGGCCTGCTTGTTACAGAATGAAAAGACTGGCAGCTGGTGTTTATCTTTCCCTCCTAGGTTCGGGGTTAAAGCCTCACAGTCAAGAGCAGTCCTGATCATGCGCCTGACTGCATTTGCACAGAAGAGTAGTAAGTCTGTCCCTCCCTGCCTTAAAGCAGGGTGCTTTATTCTCATCTTTACTAACAAATGTCATTTTTTATTCCCCCTCCCCCCAGAATGGGGTACATTCATCTGCATTAAAACCTTGTTCAGACACATATCCTTCCTCCTCAGTGATTTTCTTAATGGCATCTGGGAACCCATCTGCTGCCTCTTGGATGGCAGAAGCTGCTTCTCATGTTATCTTGACATTTTAAAAGCCAAATCTCTTTCTAAAGTTATCTAGCTGTCCTTTGCTGGCATGAAATTCTCCAGCTTTAGATCCCTCACCTTCTTTTTGCTTTAAGTTGTAATATGGTGGCTCCTTTATCATACGTTAATTGGCCGTAAGTGTGTGGGTTCATTTCTGGGCTTTCTATCCTGTTCCATTGAGCTATGTGTCTGTTTTTGTGCAAGTCCCATACTGTTTTGATGACTGTAGCTTTGTAGTATAGTTTGAAGTCAGAGACTGTGATTCCTCCAGATTCTGTTCTTTCTCAAGGTTGTTTTGGCTAGTTGAAGTCTTTTGTGTTTCCATACACATTTCAACATTTATTGTTCCAGTTCTGTGAAAAATGGCATTGGCTATTTGATAGACATTCCACTGAATCTGTAGATTGCCTTGGGTAGTATGTATGGCCATTTTAACAGTATGGATTCTTCCGATCCAAGAGCACGACATATCTTTCCATCTGTCTGTGTTGTCTTCAATTTCATCAGTGTCACAGTTTTCAGAGTAGAGGTTTTTTTCCTCCTTGGGTAGGTTGATTCCTAGGTATTTTTTTCTTTTTGATGCAATGGTAAATTGACTCATTTCTTAGTTACTCTTTCTGATATTTCATTGTTAGTGTATAGAAATGCAACAGATTTCTGTATATTAATTTTTGTGTCCTACAATTTTATCAGATTCATTGATGAGCTCTGGTAGTTTTCTGGTGGCGCCTTTAGGGTCTTCTGTGTATAGTATCATGTCATCTGCAAACAGTGACAGTTTTACTTCTTCCTTTACAATTTGGATTCCTTTCATTTTTCTTCTCTGATTGCTGTGGCTAGGACTTGCAAAACTATGTCGAAGAAAAGTGGTGAGAGCGGTCATTCTTGTCTCGTTCCTGACCTGGGAGGAAGTGCTTCCAGCTCTTCACGGCTGAGCGCGATGTTGTCTGTGGTTTGTCATATACCGCCTTTGCTATGTGAGGCATGTTCTCTCCATGCCCACTTTCTGGAGAGCTTTTATCATAAGTGGATGTTGAACTTTATCAAAAGCTTTTTCTGCATCTGTTGAGATAATCATATGGGTTTTTTAAATTCTAATTTTTATTTAAGTTTTGTATTTCCAGTCATGGTTAAGGTCTTCCCACCTCCTCAGGAGATTGCACTCATGGTGTCCTACATTTTCTTGCAGTACTTTATTCTTGCAATTACTGTACGCTTACTCTTTTTACCTTAAGACCACTTTAGCAACATACCCCTCCACCCCCAATATGCAATTCTAGTTAAAATAATATTATGTACTTCTATGAATTCTGTGATTTATGGATATTAATTACAATAATAAATGCATACAATAATAAATGCATACACTAATAAATTTGGCATTTGTATGATAATCTTCCCACTTTATGCTTTCCGTTTGTTATTATTTTATGTCTTTCCTGACATTTTGTAGGTTCTGTGCTTTTCTTGTTAAATGTATAAGTACTTTATAATTTTGGTTTTCTGTGGTGAGTGGAATGTACTGTCCCACTTGCATTGTAGAGTGCTTATTTTCATAGCTGAGAAAGCCTTAATTTGCATATATTTTGTCTTATGTATTGTCACCTACCTGAAATCTCTTATTTCTAGTCAGTTTTTTGAAATAGATTCTCTTGGGATGATTATGCCCTCTTTCCCACTTTGCCATTGCTTAATTCTGTATTTTTATACAAGTAAACTTCTTAGGCCAGTGGCCTTCAAGTTGGAGCACGTCCCTCCTCAGGGGCCACACAGAGACTGTGCAGGGCACGTGGGCACAGGTAATTTGGGAGATACGATTTCCAGATCTCCAGTTCCCACAAGTGTTCATCCTTAAAGCTGACCCATGACATGAGGCTGTCCTCTGTCTGCTGGCCTTTCATGGGAGCTTTATTCGCACTTGAACAAAAGCACCGGCAAATCATCTTAACCATTTGCACTGAGTAGTCCGCACAATGTGAGGATAATGATCCAGTTTGAAATGTGGATGTTGATATTGGTGCAGTCAATAAGGCTGATGAGCAGTAAATAGTTTGGTAGATTAGGTGATTTCTATTTTTTTTGCTTTTAGCAAAGTTGAAGGGGGAACCTAATGACATTGTTATCTGAATTTACAGTGAGTAGTAATTAATATTATCATTATATATTAATTATTTTAAAAATCACATAGCTATTTATCACCAAAATAAAAAGTTATAATAGTAAGTTTATTACTTTATAAGTAATATTTTATTATTGTTGCTTTTAGATGATAGATCACTGTATGATTTTTTACCTCTGTCTTGGAAGGGATATAGAAGAACTCTGTCACATTGCTATAAAATATCTCTTTCTTGCCCTCTCTAGTTTTTATAAAAAACAGCTTTCTTAGCACCTATATCTTTAAAAAGGAACACTGAAATACAATTTGATGTTGAACTATGTCATTCCAGAAACAAGAAATAGTCATCTTGTATGTCAATTGTTAAAAGTCTTGCCCATATATTGAGATGCATTTCAAATAAAATTTTACTTTCATGTTTAGTAAATTAACAAATTCGTAATATAGTTCACATTTTGATCAATATATACCAACATGAAACTCAATCTAAGAAATTATTTAATAGAGGATTGTGTTACTTAAAATTTTTAAATAAATTTATGTACAAATTTTTGTAGAAACTTATATAAAAATACATTAATACATTAGTAAAAATATTTGTGACAAATAGAATGAATATATGATTTGAAGGTTAAAAATGAACAGCATGTAATCTCTGACTATTAAAAAAATCTCACTGATTTTCTTTAATGAATGATGGTGAGTTCGAATCACTATCACATTGAGATCCTTTTATTCAAAAAAGGGGAGATATGATTAAGTAATTGATAGTGAAATATGCTGAACATTATACCCTTAAGCTTATATTCAACAATTTTAGGTATCAATTAAAAATACACAAGTGAATACTTGCTGTTTAAAAATTATCTTAGGTGTTAAGCAAGCAAGGATGCTTGAAAATCACTGGCTCGGGGATTGGAGGGTTTTTATTTGGGTATTTTATAATCACTTCTGGAAAAATATGTGCATGTTTTTCATAAACATGTAACTGCAAGGCCCTGAACTGCCGTTTATATGCATCTGGTCACACAGACACCAGACGTTCACCCTCTGCATTATGCTTGATCTATTTCCTGTGTTTATTCAGGTACTCCTCTTGATTTAAAGATGACAAATTAATGATATTTCTATCATTACAGTTACAGTAATTTAAAATACTTGCTCAGCAAGGACAAGATTTGGCATTCTGGAGTATCTTGTATACCATACACTAATAAGGGTTCTGAGCGCTGCCCCCTTATACTTGTCTGTTTCCTTTTTGCAGGTAGCAGAAGTGAAAATAAGCTCTACCCTGAACTTCCCAGCTGTCGTGAGAGAGCTGGTAAGTAAATAACCTCTGTTCTGAAATGATTCACAGCCATCTCCTAATCACAAACTTCCTGCTTAATCTGGCAGGATGTGACAGGATCTGGGAATCCCTCCTTGGTTTGTGGGCGACCCACCGCACCGTGAGAAGCGCTTCAGTTAACACGTGCCACGCACAGTTAGACACTGAGCTTGAGGGGTCGCCAGGCTGAGCTTGCGGGGTCGCCAGGCTGAGCTTGCTGGGAGGTGCCCTCTCTCCCGAGGGAACAGGGATGTTGGCCACGGTGCGCAGAGGCTGTGAACCCCCTGCAAAGGCCTGGGAACTGGAGTTCCTTTCCTCAGACTTCTCTGGAGTCTGCACCTGCAGCCCAGGTGCCTCAAACATATTAGAAATGTCTCTTTAAAAGCAAAGAGGGAAAATGTTTAGTAATAAGAAACAAAACCCTAGTGGGCTCTGGAGGCAGAGGCTCAGACTTAACACCCCGTACTTCCATTCACCAAAGATAATGTTCCCTCCCGTGGCTGGGCGGTTGGTTGGGTTTTATTTCTGTATCTGAAGGGGTAGGGCAAGTTGTACAAACAGTAAGTGCTAGGTTAATATTAATATTAATTTATTTTAGTCCTTTCTCAAAATATGAAGGACTCTGAAGAAGAAAATAAAAGAGAAAATTTAAAGTCTATTTAAAAAATAAATCTTACTTTCCATTTCTGTGTTTAAAAAAAAAAAAAGCAGCTGTGAAAGAGTTAAAACTCTTACCAGGGATGTCCTTACACCCTGGTCCATTACCCTTGTGGAGAGAAGTCAAAAGCCACGGGCCTGAGGCCCAAGAGGAAAAGCCCCCTGCGCAGGACACCGGCCCCCTGCAGGCCAGCTCTCCAGCCTGCCCCGGGCCTATAGATGGGCTGTGTGACCATCATTCTCCAGACGTGCACACTTCTACTTTGCACCTTTGGAGGCTCCAAGCATGTCCTCGGGTCTCCCGGAGGGCCGCGGCGAGAGCCGGCAGCCCTGCTCACTGGGCTTGGTAACTGAGCCTGTGTGACAGAAGTGACAATAAGCTCTATCCTGAACTCCCCACCGTCATGGAAAGTTCCTGGGCCAGCGTCCATCCTGGCCTCGCTCCCACCCTGTAACCATCCATGGGAACATGGCAGCTCTGTGTTGGCTGTTGTCCTGGCTGCATGGGGCTGAGTGGCACCTGTGGACTAAGTCTGCCTGGGGCCAGTAGTGCCCCCTCCCTGGCTGTGACAACCCAAATGCCCCAGACTTTGCCTTCTGAGAACCCCCTGGTCTGGTGGCCTCACTCGGTGGCCTATCCAGCTCGCTCAGCATGACACTCGCAGTCCTACAGAGGACGTGGCCCCATGTGGCCTAGGCGGAACGTGCATGCCAGGATCAAGTCACCTACCCAGCTCATCACTGCAGTAAATGTGAAACAACCCCAAGGCTGTGTTCTCTTACTTCTGGTCACTTCTTGAAAGGGACCTTCCAAAGGCTGAGACCCTTCTTCTGAGTCATGTCTGAGGCCAGATGTATTAGCTACACATGGGTCACACTATGCAGGCTCCACCGAGAAGTAAAGCAGCGGAGTCCCGTGGACCCAGCCTTGCTCGTCACGAGCCTTAGAGCAGCTGCCAATCACTGGAGCTGATGTGATCTGCTTCCTGTTACGTGTAGCCCTGATTTGGGAGAGAAAAATAACCTCTGTTTGAATTAAACTTGAGTATTTTGACAAAAAAGGCCAATTGCTTTAAAGATCCTTCCGATTTTTTTTTTTAAGTGCAAAAATACAAAACTTGAAGGCATGTGTTACTCAGGAGGGCAGGCACCTGTGCAAGTGGGCTGCTCAGTGACCCAGTGGGCTTGGCTTCTGTGGCCTCCAGGGTGGCCTCCCTTCCTGGAAAAACATGCCTCCTTGGCTCATCGGGTTTTAATGAATCATTTTGTGAACATTAAACATCTCCTATGGAAATTGTTCCTAATACTCACAGTGAAGAGGAACTTCACCGAATTCCCGGCTCACTGAAGAGAAAGCTAGCAGCAGGGCGTGGCACCGAGCAGCCCGTGAGCCGTCCCGTCCTGGGAGCACCTGCCTTCGCTCAGGCCAGGCTCCCTGCTTTGTTTCCAGGTGGATGAAGTTTCCCAACACACTAAACTCCTGACTCCTAGACTCGTCCCCCGGGAGGTGGAGGGTTGGCCTGACGAGGCAGCTGGGTGAGGCGTCTGGCACACCCACGCCTGCCTGTCTTAGCCACGTCCCTCCCCAGCTCTGCCAGCATGAGCCCCCACATCTGCCTCGGCTTGGCTCCAGCCTGCACAGGAAGAGGGGCCTCCTCCATCCCAGCAGCGCTGCCCCTCCTCACACCATCCATCCCTTTACTGCTTTACCCTTGTCTCAACTGGAGACCACAGAGCAAATTAGAGGGCAGGGAGTGAACCAAGTCTGTGATCCCCTCCGCCTTTCCTCTTCTTTAGTTCGTAATATCTTTTTCCCCTAATTACTCGTCATAAGACATATTTCTGTGACCACTAGGAACCAATCCCGTTGTCAGTGATTAACAAGGATCATCAGCATCAGCTATTATTATTTGCACAGTCTGTATAATGCAGGCTTGCGGGAAAAGATACTGATTGTCCTTGAAATTTTGCCCTGCAAAAGCAAAATGCTCTGCTGAATCTCAGCTCAGTCTGTTGAATACAATTTAAGACGTGTGTGGTTGCTGAGGACCCTGGGTGTAATCTCAATAGTGGTTAAGAGCGCTGGAGACAGACTTCCCAGAGTCAGCTCCCACCCCTGGGACCAACCACTCAATGTCGGCAAGTCTAGGTTCGCATGCTGTGCAGTGGGGATGCGTGGGCACGTCCAGCGCCCACCTCAGTGCCCGGCTCAGCAGACAGGAGGGACTTACCGTGCGTATGGCGAGGAGCACCTGCTACCCTGCCATCAGCATTCCTACACATCTTCAGTTCTGCAGTTAGTGCTCCAAACAGGATACGCGTGCGGCAGCTGAGACGGCTGTGGCTTCCAGAACATTCCCCGATGCTCACAAGCATCTTTTACTCGCTTCTTTCTGTCATCTGTCATTTCTGGGAGACAAGAGGGTGAAGGAGTTACTTGAGGGCTTCCATTATTTAAGTTCGGTTACTCTAGATTGAGCTTTACATAGGGAGGTCATGACTATCGTTACTGATAAGAAAATCATGTTCAGAATGATTTTTTCTTCAACATTAACTTACGTTCTTCTGATCTGGTGACAACGTGGCACGGCATGAGGACTGGTCTCAACGTAGTGTGACAGCTACTTTCCCTGGTCGTCAGGGTGTTAGTAGTCATTCAGCTGGTTTTGATTGTATCCAGACTCTATCAAATTTTATTCTTTTAGTGACATACTTTTAACCTGACTTCTTAAAATTTATAGGTTAAAAATAAATATAGTATAAACTATTAAAATATGAAGAGCTTCATTTTACAGAAAAACTATGCCAGTAATATTGCTACTGTAATTAGTTATTATTAAGCTTATGTCTTTTAGGAGAACTCAACTATAAGACATGCTTTATAGAAAGAACTGTAGCACCATCTTGTGTGAGATACAAATTCAGTGCTTCAGTCATTGTAGTTAAAAGTGATGACTGTTTTTATTTCTTACTGACAGGCCAAATTCAGTTTATTTTTTATTATAGTAGTAGTATAGTCTCAAATGAGTAACTGGCTTTAGAATTTGGTTATTTATATTTTCTGTGTATTTGCTCTTAGATGCGTTTAACAAGCATCTAATGGCCTAAGGTATGCACAAAATTGTACGAAACATGGAAATGCTGAATTCCATGTAGCTGAGCGCACAGAAGGTGTGTTTCTGTAGAATTCTTGTGATGCTGCACAGTTTATAGTGTTGGCTGTCTTTTACTCATGTTGCCCACTCAGTTTTGAAGGTTTTTCTTCCCAATACAACACACAAAATTCTAGACACAGTGTAGAAGTTCTTGTTAAACATGTGTAGACGTGCTTGTTGATGTGCAAGTTTGAATTTCACCAGTGTTTCGCGAGAAGAGATCAAGTAAGCACAGCACGGAAAACAGCCATAAAAGCCTGGGGGAAGAGTGTCCGCTGCGGCAGTGGCACAAGCACCTGGGCCGGAGTCCTCAGAACCCCTGACTGCAGAGCACGGTGTTTGAATCGAGCCTTTGATGATCCAGTCAGGAGCATAAGCATCACCTTTTATCAAATAAGTATAATTCATGGGAACTATCACGAGTATGCTATTAAAATGGGGAAAACTGAGTAATATTATCTTACAGATTATTCAAAATTTAAACAATTACAACCACAAATATTTGCTAAACACATAGTTTAAGCACATAATTTTATGCAGTTTGACTTGTGTGGATTTAGGGAGTGTTATTCCCAAACATGGCTCTTCACAATGTGCTGAAGTCGCACAGCCCACGTGCTTCCAAGGCGTCCGCACACCAAGCCCTGAGTTGTTAAATGATATCTTATTGACACATACTTCCAGTTTTCTCATAAAAATGTGAATAATTTAAATAAGTTTTTCTTGTTTTAGGCAATTCAGACCAACCCATAGAAGTGACAGCACTGTATTCTTTTGAAGGACAGCAGCCAGGAGACTTGAATTTTCAAGCTGGAGACAGAATCACAGTTCTATCAAAAACAGACTCACATTTTGATTGGTGGGAAGGAAAGCTCCGAAGTCAAACTGGCATTTTTCCAGCCAACTATGTTACCATGAATTAAAGTTTATATTATTTCCTTCTTTGAGAATTATAAGAAAATTATTTCTACACTCACAGGATTTACTATCCAGTTAAACAATGTTTTTAATACAAGTCCAAAAACTCTTCTGTTTATTCCATAAACTTTTATCCTGTATGTAAAAGTTTCTTCTGTATATAAATGGTTACCTTACGTACCTTTAAATACTTTCCACTAATTTTATTACATACACTATTTAATAGTTAATGTCTTCCAATGTATGTGGTCACATTTCTTTTGTGTTCATTTTCAAACATCCATAAACGTTTGATTTGACTTTGTACGTGATGACTTTAATTTGGGAAGCTTAAGAATGGGGCATGAATTCTAACGGTATTAAGTAATACTTAGAGTTATAGGTACTAACTAGAATATTAATTCTTAAAATTATTTCTATACCTTCAAAAATTGCATATTTATATTTCATGCACATATATGTAACATGCTATTACACAAAAATTCAACCACTATTCATTAAAAAAGATGACATCTATTAACTTTCCTTCTTTGTGAGGTTATGTTCATTTGTAGCAGTAGAATAAACTTATGCTGACATGGTTCTGTTGTCCCAAAATAAATGTTTTAAATGCTAAGTTACTGTTTTTATCTTGTTTTTCTTATTTGCTTTTTGTAAAGTAACCAGAGGTCTGTGGTTGGTCTGCAGGTTAAAACTCACCTCCATGATTATATTCTAAATTCTTTTTTTCAGCTTTATTGACATAAAATTGACAAATAGAATTGTAAATTTTTTTAAAGTTCTGTGATTTGAAATACACAGACATTGTAAAAGGATTCTTACTGAATTAATGAACACATCCAACATCTCACATATTTTTTTATTTGATGAGAACCCTTAAGTTCTACTCTCTTACCAAATTTCAATTATAGAATGCAGTATTATAACTGTAGTCACCATGCTGTAAATTAGAGTCCCCAGAACATACTCCTCTTATAAACTGGAAGTTTGTACCTTTGATCAACATCTCTCAATTTCCCCCACCTCCCAGCCCCTGGTAAACACCAGTCTGCTCCCTGTTTCAATGAGTTTGGCTTTTTAAAATCCCATTTGAGATCATACAGTATTTGTCCTTCTCTGCTTTATTTCATTTAATATAATCCCCTCAATTTCATCCATGTTGTTACAAATTTCAGAGTTTTCTTCCTTTGCCCAGAGAATGAATATATCTATATTTATCTATAGATCTATCTGTAGATAGAGATCTCATATTTTCCTTATCCATTCATCTGTTGATGGACATTTAGGGTTTTCTAGATATAATAACATGCCATCTGTAAACAGAGATAATCTTACTTCCTCCTTTCCAATTTGAATGCCTTTTATTTCTTTTTCTTGCCTAATTGCTCTGGCCATGGCTTCCAGTACAATGCTGGAAAGAAGTGGTAAGGGTGAACATCCTGATTGTTCCTGGTCCCGGAGGGAAAGCTTCCAGATTTTCACTGTAGAGTATGATGTTAGCTGTGGGCTGGTCAAACATGAGCATGTTGTTTAATCTCCACATATTTGTGAACTTTCCAGTTTCCTTCTTATAATTGATTTCTAGTTTCATACCATTGTGGCCAGAAAAAGATGCTTGATATGATTTCAATCTTCTTAAATTCATTCAGACCTGTTTTGTGCCTAACGTAGGCTCTGTCCTGGAGAACGTTCCACATGCACTTGCCGAGAATGTGCATTCTGCTGCTATTGGATGGAAGGTTCTGTAAATGTCTGTTATGTCCATCTGGTCTGACATGCTATTTAAGGCCAGTGTTTACTTATTGATTTCCTATTTGGATGATCTATCCATTGATGAAAGGGGGGTGTCAAAGTCCCCCCCATAATTTTGTATTGCTGTCTATTTCTCCTTTTAGGCCTGTTAATATTTGCTTTATATATTTAGCTGCTCCGATATTGGGCTCATAAATGTTTACAAACATTTTAGCCTCTTGTTGAATTGACCCCTTTATTACTATATAATGACCTTCTCTGTCTCTTATTACAGTATTTCGATTAAAGTCTGTTTTTTTCTGATATAGCTACCTCTGCTTTCTTTTGGTTTTCGTTTGCATGAAATATCTTTTTCCATCCCTTCACTTTCAGTCTGCATGTGTCTTTAAAGCTGGTGAGTCTTTTGTAGGCTGAGTTGAGTCTTATCTTTTCTTAAATCCATTTAGCTACTCTATGTCTTTTGATTAGAGACTTTAGTCCATTTACACTTGAAGTAATAATTGATAGGTCAGGACTTACTATTGCCATTTTGTTGGTTATTTCTTGGCTGTTTTGTAATTCCTCTGTTCCTATCTTCCTCTCTTGTTCTCTGTCTTAGTGATTTGATAATTTTATGTAGTGCTAGTCTTAGATTCCTTTCTCTTCTTTTGTATACCTACTGTATGTTTTTGCTTTGTGTTTACCATGAAGCTTACAGAAAACATAACAGTCTCTTTTAAACTGATAACAACTTTGCACACATATTAAAGTTCTACATTTTTACTCTCCCTCCACATTCTATGTCTTTAATGTCACAATTTATCTATCTTTACCTGTATATCCATCAACAAGTTATTGTAATTATAGTTACTTCAACGCTTTGTTATTTAACCTTCATACTAGATTTATAAGTGATCTAACCACCTCCACCATTACAATAGGAGAGTATTCTGAATGTAACTCTATTTTTAATTTTACCAGTGAGTTTTATGCTTTCATATGTTTTCCTGTTACTAATTTGCATTATTTCACTTCCTCCTGAAGAACTCCCTTTAGCATCTCTTGTGAGGCAAAGTCAGTGGTGATGAACTTCTTCAGCTTTTGTTTATCTGGAAAACTCTTTATCTCTCCTTCAATTCTGAAGGACAGCTTTGCGAGGTAAAGGATTCTTGGTTGACAGTTTTTTCTTTCAGGACTTTGAATGTATTATCCTGAGAGCTCTCTTCTGGCCCACAAGGTTTGTGCTGAAAAATCCACTGGCAGTCTTTTGAGAGTTCCCTTGTCATAAGTTGCTTTTGTCTTGCTGCTTTTAAGATTGTCTTCTTGTCTCCAACTCTCAACTGTGTGATTACAATGTGTCTCAGTGTGGGATTCTTCAGGTGCAGCTTATTTGGGGTTCTGGGCTTCCTGGGTCAGGACGTCTGTTTCTTTCCTCAGTTTACAGGAAGTTTTCAGTCGTTATTTCTCTGAATAGGCTTTCTGCCTCTTTCCCTCTCTCGTCTCCTCTGGGACCTCTGTAATGTACCCATCCACCTGCTTGGTGGTCCCAAAAGTCCCCTAAGTGTCTTTACTCTTCATTCTTTTTCCTTTTTGTTCTCTACTTGAATAAATTCTACTGCCCTATTTTCAAATTTGTTGATCATTCCTTTTTCTCAATCTAGTCTGCTATTGAATCTCTGTATTTGAATGTTTCAGTTAAGTTATTTTTATTCTGTTTTTCAGCACTATGATTGCTGTTTTGTACTTTGCTCATGGATTGCTTTCCTGAACCAGTGAGCATCTTTATGAGGGTTTTTTTGAACTCTCTATCAGGTAAATTGTTTCTTTCTATTTTATTAAGGTAAGTTTCTGAAGATTTATATTGCTCTTTTGTTTAGAATATGTTCCTCTGCTTCTTCATTTTCCTTGACTTTCTGTGTTTGTATCTGCACATTAGATAAAACAGCCACGTCTCCCAGTCTGGATGGAATGTTCTCATGTAGGAGTTGAATCCTGGCTATCAGCCCAGCCTGAGCTCCTGAGCTCTCAAACCTCTATGATTGTCCAAACTGCTATCTTAGTTTTTAGTGGCTCCCAGTAGTTGAGGGTGTACAAAGACCCGTCAGTGTTCCAGAGAAACTCTCTGTCGGCTCCTAGGTGTGGGCTGATTGGAAGCTGGACCCTCAGGCAGGACTGAGAAAGTATGTAATTTAGCCCTTTCTGTGGAGAAGCTGGGAGATGAGTGTTTTCACTTGCTCAGTCCATGCTGAGCTGCAGGGTATAGCTGGGGGTATTCCTGTGTCCAGTTAAAAACTGCATCTTGGTTTCAGTCCAGTGGGATTTGTGAGTGTCAGTCCTGCAGGCCACCAAACTGGGTGATTGGGGGCCCATCCCTCGAATGGCAGCTATAAAACCTGGGGCACTAGATGTGTGGACAAGCTCCTTCCAGGGAGATGCCTGGTTTTACTGTTGGAGTGAACCAGAGCCAGGTGGCAGGGCTCTAGGGAGGGTCACAGCCAGCACCTGGATGTGTGCTAATTAGATGCTGGGCCCCAGGCAGCAGATTGCAAAGTACACAACCAAACCCTTTCCAGGGAAGTGAAGCGGGAAGATGGCCTTTCTACCTGCTCTCTCCGAGCTGGGCCCTTGGGGAGCAGCCTCCCCCTGATTCCTCGTTTGCTACATTCCGGTGGGACTTGTGGACACAGGCCCTGTTAGCTTTCAGAGCTCAGTGACCTGGAAGCTCATCCCTTGGGTGGAAGCCTTAAAGTTGGGGTGCTAGTTGTTCAATTTAAACCCTTCACTCTGCAGGGAGAAGCTGGGAGTTGGGGGTTCCCTCAGCTGCAGGGCACTGTGCTGGGGGTGGGGTTTATGGTGTGGATGCGCCTTTCCTACCTTTTCTGATGTGGGTATTTTCTGTTACCTGATGTGTAGGAATCACTCAGCCAGGCTCTAGATTTCTCTCAGAGGAAACTGCTCCATGAGTAGCTGTGTACTCAGTGCCTCTGTGGAAGGGAAATTCAGGAGCCTCTGGGTCACCATCCTGGTCCTTCTAACTTCTTTCTTGAACTCCAGACCCGTATCTCCAACTGTGCATTTGACAGCTCTATCTGGACCTGTAATAGCATCTCAAACCTTGCTCGTCCAAAGTAAACCCTTGCTTTCCCGCCCCTAAAGCCTGCCCCTCCCTCAGTGCCCCTCTGGAAATCCCACTCATCCATTGCCTTAGACCACAGGATTGCTCAGGAGACATCCTTGATTCCTCCTCTCATCTCAAATGCTAAATCAAATGCACCAACTTAGTGTTGGCTTCAAAATACTTAGCATACGCAACCATTTCCCACTGTCTCTGTCACCACCACCCTTTAATTAAGGCAAACTCCCAGCCCCAGACTTCCCTCACAGATACAGTGTGGATTCCTGCTTCCACACTGCAGCTAAGTGAGCCTCACATGCCAGCTTTTCATCCTGCTTTGCGTTCTGACAGTCTCACATTATGTGCAAATGTGTGATGACCTTTTTATAACATAATTCTTAAGACATGGAAAAAGGAGAATATTATCATTACCCAGCAAGAAAGAAAACAAACTCTTCCCAACCTTCCTCCCTTTCTGACTCAAAGGTAATCAGCCTGAATTGGCTATTTATTAGTTCCATATATTTCTTTATATTTTCATTATATATGTATGTGTCCCAAAGCACTATGTCATATTGTCTTGGATAGTTATAAGCTTACAAAATTTACACTTTGAAACTTACAAAAGTGATACAGTGAATGCATTCATTTGCCATGGAATTATCATGTGTTCTGGTGTATATATTCAAGGAAGGAAAAGATATGGTGGAGAAGTTCAGCAGAAAGTTGGGAGAGAACTAAATGAAAAAAATTGGAATTAAAAAGTAAACTAAACCAAGAACACAATAAACAAATTTAACAGTAATTTAGACACAGCAAAAGGAGAATCATTGAACTGGGGTTAGGTCTAAAGCCCAGAGTTAAAAGAACTAAAACACAGGAAAATCCATTTGCTCATTTCCCTGCTCCGGTCAGATTTCAGGCCCTAAAGGTGAGCCGTAAATGCAGCAGGACCAGCAATGCTGCTCACTTCTTTTTCTTTTCTTTTTTTTTTTTTTGCATGTTTCCTTGGCTGTTCTTTATATTTATTTTCAAGTGTGAAGTTGAAGAATCAATTTAACCATCTCTGGGGGAAAAAAAAAAAGACTTAGTATGTTTTAGTGGGATTGTGTTAAATTCATATATTAACAAGGAAAATTGTCATCCTAATGAAGTTCAGTCGTCCAAAGCAAGGATAAAGGATGTCTTTCCATGTGTTCAAGTCTAATGTTGTCTCTAGGAGTGTTTTAAAGTCCCCTCACATGTAATTTGCATGTTTCCTGTTAAGTTTACTATTTTTGTGGATATTTTAGTTTGGCATCTACCTACTTTCAGTATCTCATCCACACCCCTTGCTGCAGGGGCTTTTACATGCCTCCCGCTTCACCAAGGGTCCTGGAGGAGGAAGCCAAGTCTTCTTCAACTTTGCATTTTCAGTGCCCAGCAAGCAAAAGGCTCTGTTATTGAATGAATTTCCATTTCTCAATTGAAGAAAAAATAGGGAGAAGACAGGAAAATTAAAGTTTGTCAAGGGCCACGGACTCTAAAAGAACTAGAACTTAAAACACACCTTTTGAGTCTAGAGAAATTGTCTCTATTTAATGGAATCGAACTGAACCCTCCAACCATTATTCATAGACCACAAGATATTTGTTTTATATTTAAGGCCTCACTAGTAGTCGGCTTTTGTATAAAAGACAAATATTTTTTCCTAGTCCAAAATGCACATGAGCATTTCTTCAATATCATCTACAATTTGAAGATTTTTATCGAGGTTTAATTAGAATTAAAAATACTTTTTTAAAAAGTGAAGAGATCCAAACACCTTTTGAGTTTTGTCTTTTGCTGTCTAGAGCATTTCCCATACGCTGTCTCTTCAATTTTAGTTTTCTCATTTTCCTGCTATTTAATTACCACATTAATGTATGGTCACTTCAGATGGTCTGGGCTCTGACTCAGCACTGTGCTGTTAGTCAGAGCTGCATGTACAAAAGGTGGTAATCAATCTTAACAACTACCCCCAAATGTTTCCAATATCACCAGGCCACTTCTTTTTGCATATTTGTTCTAATTTTGTTTAAATGTGGCTTTATCTTACTGTTTCTAGGAAAGTTGAAAAGAGGCCACAGAATTTCCTGAAAACGTCTCCAGCAGAGTAACTAACTTGACCAGTCTGACCCGAGAGACACAGCAGGAAGACTCCCACCACACGGCCGCTGTCAGCTGCTGGAGCACCTGGGCCCAGAGCTCCGGACAGAGAGGATTCTCCAAACTGGAGGTCATGCCACTCTGCCTCAAAGCAGTGTGCATTTTAAATCTGACTGTCACAGAGAACTTAAGAGATGGTCCCTCTTCCCAAAATTCTGAAATAAAATAATGGCGTTGGTCAGATGCCTCAGTGCTTGGCATGGTTTTGTGGGTGGACAGTGGACTTTGGGGGTCAGTCTTCCCACACTGTATTCAGCCTGTTACCCATCATGACAGCTTGGAAATTCACTCCTGAAGACACCTGCTCGGTTGGGCTCCAAGGAGGTTGCACCAGCACAGAGCCAGTTGTGCGTGTTCAGTAAGCACCTGCTTATTCTTCCTGGGACAGCACTGGCCATTTTTGAGCAGCTTCCATGTTGTGGTGCACACCATTTTCCATGCAAAGGTAATGCACAGACTTTTTTTTTAAGCTAAACTAAAAACTGAGTGAGTAATCCTTATGTTGAATAACGAAAAGCCTTGTACTTACCATCAGAAGGTAGTTCTTGCATAAAAGCAACTCATTATTCCTGAACCTCCCCTGCAATCAGACTGGCTCTTAAAGTAATGATAAAAATGGAGTGAACAGGGCAATGTCTTCTGCTATGGATATAACAACTCATTCTCTGGCTTAAAAGTAAAAATAAATTTTACAGAACTGCCAAGAAAACCCAGCCCATTCATTAACATAAAATGAAATTGTAACAAAGGTACCACACTAATGCAAAATGTTAAAAATAGGGAAAACTGGGGAGGGTAGCTTGGGATTTGGAAACTTTCTGTACTAGTAGCTAATTATTTTTCTGTAAACCTAAAACCACTCAAAAAATAAAGTCTTAATTTAAAAATAACATGAAATTAATCCATTTGCTCTTATAACTTAATCCACATAAATAAATTTTAACAGTTGAGGGAAAACATAATTTCCCTTTTTGTATGGAAGTATTAGGCCTTATTTTCAAGTTTCAAACATCACTATATTCACACTGTGTAACTTAAACGTTTCAGGAAAATTAGCAGTTTCAGGCTAAGAATATTCTGGAAGGAACTAGGCCAGAACTTCTGAAGAGCACATGAACAAAGCATGGATTTGACAAGAATGTTGGCGTCCACGTGGCCTTGCATCAATAATGGAAATTCTGAGCCTCCGTGAGTTTCCACCGTACTCACTTAATATGGTTTTGGGAGGATTAAATGATCTAAGAACATGAACGCTCTAGAAACCTCTGAGGGGAGCAGTCGCGGGGGGTGGGCACCTGCTCCCTCCTCCAGGGCCTCTTCCACCCACCCTGGGGGTGGTCTCTCTCCAGCCCATCGCTCCCGGGGTCCAACCCTCCTGAGTTTTGCCAAATGTAATGTTGGATCCAAAGTAGGCAAACATGTTTGGACATCTTGAAAGGCTATTTCCCACAAGCACAGGGAAGATGGAAAAGTACTTGAATATCTGTTTTGTAATTTCACACACACTCCAAGAATTTTCAACTGGAAGTTCCTTCTGAAATGAGCTAGTGGCCAGCTGATTACCCAGTGGGGTGAGGGAGAGACTCCCAGCAGACACAGAGCGGTGGTTTTGGTCATTCCCGTGAAGATGGGCTCGTTAGGTTGGCGGGAGGCAGTCTCCCCTAGTGATACTGTCAAGTTCGTCCTGTACAAGATTCTTCCACAACAGGAGAGGGAGCCCAGTTGTTAGGATTGCAGGATCTGGGCCCAGCCTCCATGGCTGGGATCACAGTTCACTCTGCTTTCTCTGTCTCAGTCGCCTCGTCATTGATGGTGACTGAAGTACTTAGAACAGTGCCCAGCATATAAAGAGCACAATGAATATTAGCAATTATTGATCTATTTCTTTGCAATCAGAGGAGTCCCTGGCTGACAGGCTGGCTTAACCAGTTTTTCAAGTGACCACCTGTTCTCACACTTTAGACAAGATGCGTCAGGAAGGGGAGAAACAGTTCTCCCCTGCTCCATGATGCGATGCCACGTGTCTACAGATGGGGGGTCTGGCTCCTTTATCTGCAGGTGGGGATGTTTCCTCTGGGTGTGGAACCATGACACCTCCTTGGATCTCAGTTCTGCAAGGGGGAGTCCTTCCCTCCGTCTGCCAGGTGAACCCCTGGAGGAAGAGGCTTCAGTACAGAAAGCTTCATACTTGGCCCTACTAGGGGAGCCCCTCTCCCTCCTGTTTTACATGACCAGGGTTGGTTACAGCAGCAAAGTAGGGAGGTGGCTAACAGGGCAGGTGGGTTTTTCTTTGCTCTTTGGGGGTCAAGTGGAAGCAAATTCTAAGGAGGGCTCCTTTTGTTAGTTGACAAACTTTTTTGAGTATCTATTTTGTTTGGTATCTTCTGGAGTCCTGGCAATACTGAGGCTGTCCTAATGGAAGGAAGCACAATTCCTGAGAAATGAAAATAAACAACTACAATAATTTCATGGGGTAATAAATGCTATTGAGAAAATAAAGCTGAGTTCTGGGGTCAGGAGGAGGGCTGTTCAGCCAGTATGTCAGGAGATCTCTCTGGGGTGAAATACTGAAGCAGGAAGTAAAAAGTGAGTAGAAAGCCAACTGACAAGGGCCAGGTGAGAGTGAGGACTGGTCAAATCCGTCCCACCTGCCCTTGGTAATGAAGGTCATTTTAGGACTTGTGTGTCCTCCGGGTGGAGTCTAAACAGCACGCTGTTTTCCAGGAACTTGGAGTCAGCTGCCTCCAGTCAGAGCTGAGCTGGTTGAGACTGAGCAGGACGCCCGGCCCTCCAGCTGGCATGTGGGGGTGCCACTAGTGACCTCCTGAGGGCGGAGGGCTGAAGCTCCACCCTCAGGTCATGCTAAGCACCTCCATTTTTGAGCATGCAGAGGCCAGTGTCTTGATTACAGATGACAGAACAAACACAGCACCTTTTCCCGACCACCCGTGGGCACCTCGCCTCGGGCAGGCAGGTCTGAGACTTGTTCTCCCAGCTTCTCACATGGCTGCCTTGAGAATAAACCCACTCTTCGCTGTGAACCTCGGAGTCTCAGTGTCTGGAGGCCAGCTGGGGGTCAGTCCAGAAGGACTTTCTGCCCAAGGCTCCGTGGGCCCTTGGAGGTCCTGAGAGCCTTTGGACCAGTCCCAGCAGCTGCCTGCCCCTTCGTTCCAGGCACCACACGTCCCCTGGGAGGTGCCACCAACCTTTGGAATTTAGTTTTGTTTTGCAGCAAAAAAAGACAATTTGGGGGCTTTGCTTTTGGGGTTTGGAAGATGTATCAAACTTGCATAACCCCATTACAGAAATGCACCTGTACCTAGAGTGCTTGGCAATCCTGGCCAGATTGTGGGTTGGAGGCCTGCCTGGCGGGATTCTGGCAGACTGTATAAAAGGTTACAGCTGCTGAGTTTCTCCGCACCTGGGCTAGAGGCCCAGCTGGGTCCACCAGTACCTCCCTCCGGGCCCGATGACTGTGATGGTGGGAAATCGACTTCTGGACTCTGGTCCACGGGGGGCACTCACTCCATTTCAAACAACCAGCTCTCGAAACTTACCTCTGAGACTGTGTTTGTAGTTAGGGTGCCCAGAAGACCCTGAAAAAGCCAAGAAGACCAGGCACGTACAGTCCTCGGACAACGACAACACAGGAACATTTATCCATGAAAATGAAGGGGAGAAATGTTAAACATTACTGAATTTTAAAAATCAGAATACAAATATGGTATGTCAATATGATTCCTTTTTTTTTAATTTAAAAATGTATATATGACAAAAAACAGAAGGTTTGATAAACATCAAACTATTAACAGTGGGTAGATCTGAGTAATTCGGATGGTATGAATCAACTGCATTTATTCATAACAAAAGTTATTTGGAAAATAGAAACCTGACCAGCCACCCTTGAACCAACCAGGAGCCAGGCCTCTGTCCATGACCCTATGGAGGAGGGAAGGGCGCGGGGCCCTGGGCCAGCATCACCTCCTGGTGGGTGTGGTGAGCGTGGTTCCCAAGATGCATGTCTGTGGACGTGGCCTGAGGGACCTCGAGCAGCGGTCGTGGGGTCATCAGACAACCAAGACAGTCGAGACGAAGACCATCCCGGGCAGATGGAACAGGAGCAAAGCCTCACCCAGGACACAGCAGAGGCCGTGAGCTCAGAGCAGGCGAGGGGTGGGGATCAGCGTGGGGCGAGGGTGGCAGGGGCTGCCGTGGAGAGTCTGCAGTCATTAAGTCCCTAATGAGTAACCCCATGTCCTCGCGGATTCTGTGGTCTCTCCCTCTGGTCCTTCCTGAGCCTCATCTCCAGGCCACCACTCACCTGCTTTCTGTCACTATGGACTGACCCTGCACTTCCTAGAACTGTATATACGTGGAATCATTACTGTGAACTCTTTTTGGTCTGGTTTACTATAGTCAGCATTTTTCTGAGGTTTATCAGTGTTGTTGCATTGTCAATAGTTTATTCTATGCCATTGCTGAGAGGCGAGTTGCAGTCCGTTGTGTGCTGTACCCCCGTTTTTATCCTTTCACCACAGACATTTCCCCCTAGTTCTTGGCTAAAATAAAACACAAGTTTCTTAAACATTCTTGTCCAAGTCTCTGCAATGGACATACCCTTTATTTCTCTTGAGTAAACACACAGGAATGGAAGGTGCACGGCTTAGTGATTAAAAACTGTCAACGGTTCTCCCGAGTGGCTGTACCTGTTTGCATTCCCAGCAGCAGCCACGAGGGGTCCGGTCCCTCTGTGCTTGGCTTGTTGGTCACTGAAGGGTCTGAAGTGTGATGTCATTCACTTCCAGTTTTATTGGTTCCGTTTCCGTTTTCGCTTCCCTGACGACCGAAGACACTGGCATCTTATCCTGTGCTTATCTGACATCTCCACGTCTTTAATAAACTGCCCAATTCGATTTCTTCTATTTTTATATTGGCTCTGTTTCTTATTATTGAGTTTTGTTACTTTATATATTTTGGATAAAATCAGGTATAAGATTTGCAAATATTTTCTCTCAGTCTATGGCTTATATTTTTATTCTCTTAACAGTGTATTTCAAAGAGCAGATATTTAATTTTGATGAAGTTCACTTTATTAATTTTTCATTTTGTGGATTACACTTTTAGTGTTTAATCTAAGAAGTATAACCTAAACCTAGGTTACAAAGATTTTCTCCTATGTTTTCTTGCAGCATTTTACAGTTTCAGCTTTTACATTTTAGGTCTATGACCCATTTTGAGATCATTTTTCTGCATGGTGAGAGAGAGATCTCAAAAAAAGTCTTTTAGTGTTGATTCTTTTTCTTATACTAGGAATACATTAGGCTCCCTGAACCCAAAAGCTGCCTTTTCAACAATTCTGAAAAAAATTCTAAGCAAACTTTCTTAAAATACTGTCGTGATCCCAACCTCTTTTTTCCTTTGAAGGTCTCATTAAGCATACATTAAATCTTCTCACTCTGACATACTTCTTACACCCTTCTATGGTTTCTGTCTTTGTCTACTTAGACTGTATTTTGAACTATCTATTTAGATATATCCTCTAGTTTCCTGATTCATCTTCAGGTGTGTCTAATCTGCTGCTTAATACACCTGTCAAGTTTTAAGTTTCAGGTGTTGCATTCTTCACTGATAGAGATTCCGCCAGTTTCATTTTCAGATACGCTTCTTCCTTTGTCTCTGGTTTTTGCTTGTATTGTCAAGCTCCTTTATTTCTCTTATAGTTGTTTTATATTTTATATCTGACAATGTCAGTACTAGACATCATTGTAAGTCTAATTCTTTGCTTTGTACTCAGTTCATTGCTATTTCTCACTCATAATGCCTTGCTCCTTTGCGCTGTGTTTTTTTTTTAAATAGAAAACCAATTAATTTCATGGCAACTATTTTTATGTCTCAACTTAAAGTTGCAGGTCTCCAGAGGAAACTTGTTTCTGCTAGTACCCTGGGGCTCTGGAAGCCCCGGACTGCTTTACGCTGGAGTACCCAATTGAGACGTTTGGACCACACAGGTAGCAGATGCGGGTCCTAATCCTGTACACACAGTCTGCATCACTGTTGACACAGGACTGTTTGCTTCTCCCCTCTGGGTGCAGAGTTCTCCTCCTGCTGGCACCTGTGCCGAGCGCACAGTATTTCAGAGTCTCAAGTTACTTCGGGGTCTGTTCTTGGTCTTCCGCCCACCACAGGGGTGGCTGTTTCTCCTGTTCCGTATCCAGTTCTGCCTTCAAACTGGGTCCAGTCTGGGTCCAGTCTGGCTGAGGCATTATCTACCCACCGGGATTCCTGCTTGCACTGTTTTTGCCCTCTGCTTTCCTTATTTTTATGCCGGCTCATCACTGCTTGTAGAAATCCCCCTATTTTTCCTTTATCCCAGTTGACTTACTGTTGGAAGTGGACTGAGCTGGTAAAGCTGCTGGTGCACTCAGTGCCGGTCCCTCCAGAGTCTGCTCATCACCATCCAGAAGGGCGCCTGGTGGCCCCTCCACGCCTGCCCCCAGACAGCAGCGTCCAGTCTCTCTGCTTGACATCCCTCACAATTCACGTGGAGTCTGCAGATTATACCTGCTCTCTTGTTTTGCTGATAATTGTTTCCATTCAGTTTAAAAAAATTCATTGCCCTTGTGGCTTTTTAGTGATTTCCAGGAGGGGAGTGTGGGATACTGACTTATTCAGCTACATTCAATCTGGAAGTCAGGATTGACATGCTCAGATTTTAACATGTCACTATTTTCATGTGAACTGGATAAATATATAAATTTCACATCAAACACATTGTTTCATAAATCACATTAGGATAAGGCCAAAGGTAGACTTTTTAAAAATCTACATTAGATTTATACAAACCATAGGCATGTGCATTTAAGAATACAGATAAATATTTTTAAATTTTAGTTTAAAAATATTTAAATAGTCATATGCTTATGTTCTAAATTTTGGTTAGCATGAATAAAGTAAAACTTAAAAAGTGTATTTCCTAAGCTTCATTTCCATGCACACCTTAAGATCTGGATGTGGACAGTTTTCATCATAGGAAGGTGTTTTACATAGTGAAAATCAACTCACTTTTGGTTACACAGAGATACCCTTGCCACTAGAATTACACTGAAGATTTAATACAATGGTGAAAGTTGTCAGTAATATTAAGACCAGGATACTACATTCTTCATTTTAGAGAAAGACATATAAAACATTTCAAATTTGGGCTTCACAAATATTTTCTCAGACCGGATGGCAGTAGTGGGTGGAAAACAGACCACTCGTGCTCTCCTTCTGAACATGAAACAGCTTAGCACAGTGAAAGGTTAGTCCGTTGTTCTAGAAGACTCTTGGGAACAAAATTATTTTTAAAAAATAGTTACTTTCTTAATTTTGATTGTAAGTTAATGAGAAGTTAATAAGAATTTGTGGTAAAATAATTGTGATTTTTCAAACACGCGAGTTAGCATTTGCAGCATGGCTTAACATTGAGACCAAAGCATTTAATTTTCTTAAATAAAAACTTACTTTTATCTTAGAGTAAATGACACCTAAAAATCTGTTTGTTACTAACTCGTCATAAATCTCCATTTTCCCCCTCATTTGGGAAATATATTTAAGTTTTCATTCTATAAAATCCAATAGATATATTTAGATGTTTAATTTTATTTTTTTAAAGTGATATTTTTTGTACTCAGGCTTACATGTAAAAATTTGCTAATTTTCTAAGTCAAGTGATACCAGTTTTTCACTTAAAATGTCCATACAAGATTTCCATTTGAAAAGTGCTAAGTAGTGTGTTGGGGGGTGGATATAGCTCTGTGGTAGAGTGCGTGCTTAGCATGCAAGAGGTCCTGGGTTCAGTCCCCAGAACCGCCATTGAAAAAAAGAAAATAAAAGGGCTAAGTAACCGAAGATAGTTTTCTAAGGAGGTAAAAAATAATGTGACATTATACATAAATGACAGGTGTTTGAGGAACAATGCCTTAGGAGATACAGGCACCTGCTGTAAGAAATGTGGCGACAGTCTGTGACTCACATGATTCTGAAAACTAGGGTTACATGAGGCAGATGCTGTTAGCGCAGCAGAATTGTTCAGAGAGGTTTTGTACAAACGAATTACATAGCTTGATGTGAATGTCAGGGTCAGTGTTTGATTTCTAAACTACAAAATAAACAATGCTATGCACAGTAAATAAAATGCATCATTGATTTAATTTCACTTAAATTAAATTAGGGAGACAAACACAATCTGAGAAATGCAATGCCACAGACTCATGTTACTGTTATGGAAAATTAGAATAATCACCCTTCCTGACCCTATTTCTACTCAAAATCTTCAGTAGCATGTTGGATTTCACTATAAATGAGTTGGTTATCACAGTCTTAGCAAATTTGGCAGGGATTACAAATACGTAAAATGATAGTTGAGTATCTAAATGTGTTTACAAATTAGAGTAAAAGATCAAATCTAATATCATATAATTCAAGTACAATAAATAGCATTTTCCTCCCCTGTCCACAGCCCATTCCCCAAATTCAATAAACATAAGTGGCAAAGGAATAGCTTTCAAAAGTGAGCATGGCTATTCACGAATTTCCATGTTCTTAATTCAGTCAATGCTCAATGAAATGTTTATCTTACACAAAGGAAAGGAAGGATGGAAATCCATCTTCTCAAAATCTGCTTTTCTCTTCTTGGGACCTGAGAGAAACAGGCCAGCCTGACACCCCCTCCCCTGGAATTTTATCCACAGTGTTCATGGGAGTGCAAAGGTGCAATTGTTGAATGACTACTGGAGCATCGAGGCCATGCTGATGTAACAACCCTCACAGTCAAAGTGTATGCGGATGGCCTGGCACGTCTGGGGTGCAGCCAGGAAAAGATGGGTGTGTCTGACTTGGAATCATCTGGAAGTGACAAGCTTTGTGCCTGTCTGGAATCCAGTCCCTGTCACACAGTATTTTTGGAAATGCCTCTATACAAGAGCCCAAGTGAGTACTTAGGGTGCCGTGAGATTAACGTTCACCTCCAAAAAGAAGTTTTCCACTAAATTTACCAGCAGTCTTTGAAGATCCACCATGAGTAAATAAAGCATCATTTTAAGCAGTATCAAAGAACACAGAAGTGACAAAAAAGGAGAGGAAAAACCACCCAGTGACCCTGACTATGTTGCAGGTGAATGACACCCCCAAACTGAAGGAGCAGAAGGGAGACAGCTCACCTGCACGACCTTGACGGTGTTTTGACTGAAAAAACTAAGCTAAAATTGTACACAAGTACTGTCCTCTAGTTGGTGAATTTGTTGTTTGGTGATGTGGGATAGCAACTCTAGAACAGCTTTATGGATGCACTAGGATTGGACAAGCCAGGAGGTACATTGTGGATAATGTTTCTGATCCTCAGAAAAAGAAGTTTCAAGTACATCAAGGAGTAAGACAGGAGTAAACCCTGGTTTTGGATAGAATCAGAGGCATCAGTATGAGCACATGGCTTCTAATATCTACACAGATAAGTGGAGAGAGACGTGTGTGTGCCTGGGTCATGCACCGCTCTGTCCAGGGAGAGGTCCCAGAGACAATGACACCCTGTTTGTTCTGCACTCACCACATCCTGGTTTCAAAATTCCATTAAAATACCATCTAAATATCAGTAAAAGGAGCCAGGGCTCCTTGGAGAATTTGCTGGTTCCAGGGCTGGGGGCAGGGAAAAAACACAAGATGAGCCTGGGAGATCTTGTTGGGCCAGAATGTAAGGAAGTGCTCAGAAAGGGCGTGGAAACATGGAAAGGGAAGAGGAGCTCACCTGCATGGGTGCCCAACCACCCAAGCCTGAATAATCTGGGCAACAAAATAAATAATGAAAATATTCTATTATGACCCCAAAAATAAACACCCATGAGTCCATACTGATATAAATCATTGAATAAATGCATAAATGAGGGAGAAGGGCAGCAACTCCTCACAGAAGAATTCCAACCAATAATGTAAAAGGAATCAAGGAAGTCTAAAGTCACCATTAGACACAACAGTTATCATTCTTTCAGGCGAGATCCACTCATGGCTGCAAAATTAGGGGCAAAGGATTCATACATAGCTTCAAAGTATCTCCCCAAGATATTTAGTGAATAAAAGGGAAACAAAGTAACCCTGCAATGGAGAAACCCAGAAGGCAGTGCTTCAGTCAAGGGATCTGGGTTACATCACCAATAAGATGTTGGGGAACAGTCGGCCCAGTACCTGAGCAGAGCTCTCCAAGACCTTCCTTCCTCATGAAAGACATGGAAACGCAGAGAAGCACTAGACAGATTCCTGGACCAACCAAGGGCATCCATGGAAAAGCATGAAACCAAAATAAACTCTGCGGTCAATCGTTTTGATGATTAATAAGATAACTAACATTAGAAACTGGTGGAAAATCTATGCAGTGTTTGTGCAAATTTTCTGTAAGTCTAAAATTATTTTAAAGTAAGAAATACACAATTGTAATTGAATTTTTTGCAGAAAGAGTTTTTTCTTTTAAGGTTTCTATGTTTTTGAGCATTGCATGAATACGCCTTTAAGGCCAGAGTCTCTCCACTTGGCATTCTTAAGGGTTAGGGCTCAATTGCTGTGCTTGGCTGGGCTGCTGTTGTGTTTGGCTTTTCTGTATGTTTTTATATGCACTTTTACATTATTTCATAACTGCATTTTTATTATCATAGCCGTGCAAACAAAGCTGTCTGTCTTCAGACCCAGTTCTTGTGGGACGACATCAGCAAAGGCCAGGGGGTGGAAGCCAAGGAGGGAGACTTTGCCTGAACCAAGGGGTGCTTCTCACTGAGCTCAGCAGGTCACCTGGAGGCTCCCTGCGGTCCTAGGGCCACTGTGCCCACGCATGACATGAGACTTCCGGGGAAGCTGCCCAGACTTTGACATCAGTCTGGAACAGAAAGAAAGAGGCCCTGAGTGATTTCTCTTCTTTTTCTCTGTCTGGATGAAGCTGCACTGTGAACACACTGCCCCTTGACCAGATGGCTCTGCTGTTCGTGTTTCCGGACTTCCTGGTTTCCACATACGAGAAGCTGGTGTTTCTCTCTGGTTAAGGCTCATGTTCAAATAAACCCTGTGGGGCCAGTTTAGTACCTGACAGACTGACCCCTCCATCAAATACCCCAAAATCCTTACTGGTCACAGCACAAGCTGATACAACTGTGCCATCCTAAGAAGACAGTGATTAAAGAATTTAGTTAAAAACAATAAAACAAATTGTTTAAATCTTACACAATTATATTCAAAAAGGAAAGCAATGTTTTTTCTTCATCCTGTTAAAATGTCCGTATTTTAATGTAAACAAAACACAAACATTGCACGTGTATTTTAGGCCTCATGGTTTCCCAGATCCTGCCAAAGCCACTCCCTCAACTAACCTCATCCTGAATGGGTGGCGTCACCACGCAAGCGTCAGTGGTCCTGCCCACCTGCCACCGCAAGTGTGTGACAGAGCCAGGGCCCCGGGTCGGTGGGTGTGCTGGTTCCAAACCCATGCAGAGGCTCCAACCAGCCCTGAGACTGGGAAAAACAGGCTCTCCCACCCGGGCTGCTCTGCCGTACCTTCTCAGGGTCCTGCGTTTGAAGTAATTTATGCGTAGTCACGTCAACGTTAAGTCAACACGACATGCTGGAACCAGACTGCTGGGCCCAGGGCTAAACCTGACCAGACTCAGCTGCCTGGGTTTGACACCGGCTCTGCTGCCTACAGGCTCTGTGATTTACGCAAGAGGCTTTCCATCTGTGAAACAGGTATGAAAGAAGTTCATGCATGAAAGTAATCTCATCCAGTGCCGAGCACTTAGGAAATGCTCAGTGAGCATTACTGAAGTGTTATCACTATTACTGCTGTCATGTGAAGTTTGCACGTGAACTGGGGCTCAGCATTGATCAGTATGTGTAAACGCAACTGGTGGTCAGAGTTCAGCTGCCGTGCTTTACTTGGCGTTTGCTGCTTCCTGCATGACCATCGGTAGACTGTTTGCATCAAGGAACGGTAAAGTGGGAGCCCCTGGGCATCAGGCAGGGTTGTTCGTCAGGACTTCCTGCACCCAGGGGCTTGGTGGGTACTTGCTGGTCTGACCGTAGTTTCTGTGGCACGTTTATTCAAGACTGAACCTACCTCTAACACATGCTGTATTTTCTGTGCCTGTTTGTGTCTCTGTGTCTCCCACCAGATAGCAGTGCCTTCCTGGAGGACAGAGGCTGTGTCATTATGCACTCAGCTACTGACCTGCAGGAAATGCCAGTTAATAAATGGAAGTTGGGTAAGTCTTGTAATTTCCAGGTGAACAATTTATACCTACGTACATATTAAGTCCATGCTCTGTAAGAATTTATTATGAGTCTGTTATGTTAGATGCCCCTTCAATCATCTATATGTTCAATCAACATGTGTTTATTGAGTATCTACTGTGTGCCAAACACCATTCAAGGCAGAAAAAAGAAGACAAATATCCCTGCCCTTGTGTAGTGGTGTGAGAAACATTACTGTACTGGTGCAAAACAGAAGGTGCTAGCACTCTTGTCATTCATTGGGGTCTAGAAAAACAGCACAAGAGTGCATTAGAAACAGTGTTTGGTACACCCACTCTCTCTGATGCCATACTGTGAAATAAAACTGAAAGTCACCTAGGTTCCATGAAATTGTTCCAGACCACTTCTTCCCCCAGACATCCTGAAGCCAGGTATTTTCCACAGGCCAAACCCAAGCCTAGGGGGGAACAGTCTCTTCCTGCCTGTGAGGTCCTGATGGGCAGTCTGTGCCTCCCTCAACTTCTCTTCTCAAATCTCTCTCAGCCACATGTCAGGTTGGCAAACGTCCCCCTGAGCCAAAGCAAGTCTGGTAGCTTGCACCCTTGCAAAGATGTGGAAAACAAATTAAGGCAGAAAAGGACATGAACACATGTGGGTGTATGTTTGAAGAGCTCAAAAGTGATGAACAGATTCGCAAAGCTAATTTTTACTCAGTGTGTTGGATTTTTTTTCCCCCATAATTATGCTAAAATGGTCACGGTGCTTTTTTCCCACACAGTAAGCACAGAGGAGGGACACCGTCTTCTGTGGACCTTGTGAGGGTTGTTTGCAAAGCACCCATCCCTCCAAAAGGCAGCCTTGATCTGGATTTATTTTCATAATTACATGCACGTTATCTAAAAGAAACACAGCACATGGGAAAGGATAAAGTTTAAAATTAAACTGTGGGAATGTGGGCACCAGCCAGAGAAAAGAGAGCCAAGGGAGAGTGAGCCTGTGCTGAGACACCCACCCCAGCGAGACAGCCCTCGCCATGGAGACCAGGCTCCAGGAGGCAGAAACGGGACAAATTCACTTCACTCTGAAATAGTTAATGAATTTCAAAGTATGTGAAGCATAGAGAAAAGTCAGCTGTTGTTGGCCACGCAGGTAATAACGTGTAACTCCTCAAGGCCTGAAGTTTAGGGGCGTGTTTCTTTCATCACGGTGCAACAGCATTTTATTCACAGCCATGTGAACATTATATTTACTGGTATTAAGAAGATCTGAAATGTGACTCAGCCATTACAATTATGATTACGACAACTAAATAACAAGACAGAAAGTGCCTATAACATGTTGTAGAGAAAAAATTTAGGATAGACCATTTTACATGCATTATGACCAAGCTGTGTAAAACTGGTATATGTCTGGAGACTGGAAGGGAAAATAAAGGTGAACACATTTTGCGTGTTAGAGTGCTGTGGTTGTGCATTTAGGTTTATCTTTGTCCAGCATTTTATATCACAGTTTTTAAATGTTTTTTTAATTTTTTAATTTTTAATTTTTCTTCAGAGGTTTTTTTGACTTCGTTTTTGTTTCAGTTGAACTATAGTCAGTTTATAATGTTTTGTCAATTTCTGGTGTACAACATGTTTCAAGCATACATGTACATACATATATTCCTTTTCATATTCTTTTTCATTACAGGTTAATATAAGATATTAAATATAGTTCCCTGTGCTGTACAGAAGAAACTTGTTATTTATCCGTTTTATACGTACTAGTTAGTATATGCAAATCTCAAACTTCCAATTTATCCCTCCCAACCCCTTCCACCCCTGGTAACTGTAAGTTTGTTTTCTACATCTGTGAGTCTATTTCTGTTTTGTAAATAAGTTCATTTATGCCATTTTTTTTTTCCTTCTTAAAGTTCCACATTTAAGTGATATCATATGACATTTTCCTTTCTCTGTCTGACTTACTTCACTTAGAATGATGATTTCCAGGTCTATCCATGTTGCTCCAAATGGCATTATTTTATTCTTTTTTATGTCTGAGTAGTGTTCCATTGTGTATATACATCACATCTCCTTTATCCATCATGTTTTACTTTCTTAATAACAGCTAAAAAAGAAAAAGAATTCAAGTAGAAATTATTTTTTCCCAAAGGGTAAAGATAAACATAGCCAGGATATTAGTTTATTCTTGCTTTGTTCTGGCTTACCCTTGCCAAGCTAGATGGAATTTCTCTCCTGGCACCTCCGAGGAGATTACAGTTATAATGTCAGTCCTGGGAAGAGACTTTCCCATGAGGTTACATGTCAACCCCTTAGAAGCAAGTTCAGTGCATTTCAATGTGGACTGTTCAATGTGTTACTTATGTTCTAAAAGTTATCTGGGCAGTGATCCACGCAGTACTCACATTTAGAGAGCACATTTCCTGTTTTAAGTCATCAGAAGTGAATTGTTTCTCACTCAACAGGAGCAACAATGGATGTGCAGGGACTGTGTCTGGCTCTATGGCTGGGTGGCCATGGAAGGGGCAAACCTTGCCCAGGCCTCTCCACCACCCCTGCCCAGGCCTCTCCACCACCCGCTGCCCAGGCCTCTCCACCACCCCTGCCCAGGCCTCTCCACCACCCGCTGCCCAGGCCTCTCCACCACCCGCTGCCCAGGCCTGCCCTGGTGCTGCTGCAGCAGTTAAATGGGTACACTTGTCCAGGTTTTTAATTTGCAACAATATTTGAATGTTTCTTAAATATAGGACTTTAAAAATGCTATAAAATATTTAGTTGAAAAAGACAGTTCATAATACATGCACACAGACACAAATCCCGTATTCTAGAAACAAGGTGACTAAAATCCTTAAGTTCTGTCTCCCAGGCAATTACAACTGTTTCACCAAGGCTCCCACATTCTGCTGAATAGAAGCTCTCTTTTCAGTTTAGTTCTCCCCACAAGAGGAAGTGCTCAGTGTTGAGTTAGCACTGCTGTGACTGGTGACCAGAGACCTGAGACAGGAACTCGGTGACAGGTAGCATAGGGAACTCCATGAAAGTCAAGCTCTGGACCAAGGAGGAAATCCGTCATGGACAAAAATTGTTTCTAGCTGCTGATGATGCTGAATTTTGCGCAGCCCTGGGCTCCCGGCAAAGAGAAAAGCCAGGCACACCCTTCACGCTGTAAGGACTGATGGCAGAGGAGCCCCTCTCTGCACACCGAGGTGAGGCAACCAGAGGCCCTTGTTCTCCAGCAACAAAGCTAGAGGCAGACCCTCCATGTTCCCATTCTTTGGCCCATAAATGATTTACTGGACTGACTTGTCTCCACGGCTGCGTGGAACAAAATCGTGTTGGCTTGCTAGCTGATCTCTGACTAAGATTCTCTCCTCCCCACAGGCCCTGAACTCGGGCCTCCCCAGAGCACCAGGATGAGGGGTGTCACCTCCATTGCTTCTCTGAGGAGCAGCTGGCCTCGGGGTAACATCCTCTGACCTGCTCATCTTTCGATCCCTTTGCATGCCTCCTCAGAAAGGAACATCCTCTTCTGCCCAAGCTGGTGAGCTGGCGATGCTTGAAGGTCTCGGGATCAGAACTGTCCCCTCCCCCTGCCCCTCCTCTTCTCAAAATTCTTAAGTCAGGGTTTGTGTTCTGTTCAACACCACAATGGCTGAGAATGATATGAAGTTCTTAACCACAATGAACAGCAGCAAAGAGAGGCCTCACTCTCTGAGACACAGGGACCTGGGGACTAGGAAGTCAGGAAAAATGAAGACAAACCAAACATTAAAACACAGCTGAGGAGGAAAGCTTTGGAAGTCCAATTCACAAAAGCAAGCAGGTCTTGACTGGCTGAAGGAAAATGTTAAACCTTGGGGGCACGAAGGTGGGATTTTCAGGGCTCATTGGCCAGAGGTAGAAGTGGCCTTTGTAAATTCAGTCCCTTTGCAAGGGGACAACTGGAGTGCTTGAGAAGACAGTCAACCTCACAGACATACTTACTGCACTATGAACTCTGGTGGAAGGGTAAACAGGGTGGAAAGGGGGGGAAAAATCACTCTAGAGTGTTCCTGAGCACAGGGCTTCAGTCTGGGGTTTCAATCCACATGCCTCTGTGGCCCCCAGACCCTAATTCTAACATGTAAAGACGGGACCAGATGGAGCAAACGTGCATCCTCTTTGAACGGAGGGCTTCCAAGATGGCCTGGGCTTTAGGGACACATGGGCCCAGGTCCAAAGCTTCAGGCCTTTACAAGACTTTCGGTGACAGAGTGACAGTCTGATGTGCTCAGCGGCTGGCGAGCAGTGGACTAAAAGCAGCCACGGAGGAGCTATTGTGGAAACCCCAGCATCCTGATGGGTAGAATGCGGAGGTGAGAACAGGGAGGAAGGGGTCCATTTGTCACTTGGGGGACTTGCAGAGACACTCTCCTGTGGCTACATAAAGTCTCAGGGCCTGTTAGACGTCCAAGGGGAAGCCTCAAGGGGAGCCCTGAGTCTGCAAGTCTAAAGCCTGAGGAAGGCTAAGGGCTGGAGCACACCCTGACCCAGAGAAGCATCTGGAGGAGGAGGGAGGCCCGGTCCCAGGGAGGGCTCTGTGCAGGTCAGAGCAGCAGGACTGCAGATATGAGTGGCCAACAAATTTGGGAAAGGCCAGGAAGATTTAATAACATAAAACCAAGGGAGACAAATGAGACGTGCCAGTCAGGAGGATGCGGCTACGGGGATGCCAAGGAAGGTGAAGATGGGGGAAAGCTCCTTGGACATTGGTGCAGAAGCCACTGACAGCCTTGACAACAGTCCTTCCAGGGGTAGGCAGAGCCGAGAGCCCCCTGCAGTGAGGGCAGGATCGGGGCGACACAGGGGAGAGGCAGGTGAGGTCGGCTGTAAAGAGCAGAGAAAAGGGCAGAAGTGGTGGGCATGTGGACACAGCGGGAACACCTGGACGACTGAGCTTTGGGAAGGTGGCCTTTGATGTGCTTGGACTGGTCCAGTTACTTTCTCAGGAGGAGAGAGGAACTTTGTGTCCAAAGCGGGCAGGCCCGTGGGCTCAGGGCTTGAAGGCCAGGGCGGTCCCACCCGACTTCTATTTTCTCAAAAAAGAATGAGAACAGTCTCTAAGTGAGAAGTGGGAAGTTGAGGAGAAAAGAAAAGGCATAAAGCAGCCATTATGGGGATTCGGAGTCAGTTTTAGGGAAACGCAGTGCATTTCTGGGTGGTCCTCAGGGCCGGCCGAGGTTGAAGGGTCAGTCTCCAGGCTTGTGTCTCTAGTCGTTTTGGGCTTCGCGGGGCAGACCCAGCCTGGTGGCCACAGCACCACCACAAAGGTGGGTCAGCCACACTCCGCAGGGCCGAGCACAGGGAGGGTTGCCTGTCTGGCCACGGGACGAGCCAGATGCCGGCCGTGAGGCCCTGGTGCAGTTTACTTTCAGAGCTGTCACCTCCCCTAGTCAAATCAGTGCTGATTTCTTGGTTACATATTACTTGCAAAATTCCCCTGCAGGGCCAGCTCCCACTTAGAAGGAGCTCAGAGGCCAGTTTAAGAGCAGACAGTGAGAAAAGACCAAAATTGGAGTGGGAAGAGACACTTTGAGAGGAGAGATGCCAGGCTTCACTGTGGTGCTGAGAATGAACCGTCTGTGTATTTCCCCTGAGAGGGCTGCGAAGGCGGCAAGGACACACGGAGAGGAGGTGCTCTGAGTGACAGAGGAGCACTGACTGGCATCAACCCCATGCTCCTCCTTCTCAGGTACGGGGATGGCCCCAGTCACAGGACTGCAAGCCTTCCAATGTGTGCTGGCTGGCAAAAAACACTACAACTATCTCAAATATTAGTTACTTAAACATATGGATATATGGGAAGGTACCTCAATAAAATAATCCAGAAGGAGAGTGAAATCATAGTAAAAGTTACTCTTTGGAGTGTGGGTAGTAACATAATCTAAACACCCAGCAATAGCACTGAGTGGTCATTCTTAAAACATTGTACAAGTAAACTAATAATGATATATTATATTATTAACGATATGTTAATTATATAATGTAATATGCATTATATAACTTATTAATATTATATAATATTGCAATAATATATTAATATAATAATAATCCAAATAAAATGCTAAGTATGAAGCAACACATTATAATACTTACTATAAAATAGATGTGAAATAAATACCATACTGGGATAATTTTTCTAACATTAAAATAAAGTACACATGATGTATACATATGGACAAGAGCTGCGAAGTCGTGTGGGAAAGTGCAAACAAGGAATTCGTCAGGGGAGGGAGAATGTCGGTGGAAACAGGATTCTGAGTTCCCCATTTTTCACATCACCATCTCTGCATTAGACAACCTCTGCATCCCACACGCCCTGCCTGGATTATCACCGGTGCCTGTCGTGAGCAGTGAGTTGTGGTGGGGACAAGGGCTCCCAGGACACTAATGTCGGCGTGCAGGTGTCAGTGCTCACAGGTAGGTCCCTGTGAAGCCACCAGGCACGTGGCGGGTCCTGGTCCCTGCAGAGGGCTGCTCCTGCTGTCCCAGGGCTGGTAACACATGCCTGGCCTGATTCTGGTTTCTGAAACCCTCGTAAGAGTCTGTCCTGTGGGCTCCGTCTCTCTGTCTGCTGCCTCCCCTGTGTGTCCAGAGCGTGAAAACATCCACAGGGTCTCAGTTCAGAATTAACTTCTACTTATTTTGTTGTCTATTAAACACACATTGAGCTAATAAGAAAAAACACGCTTTAAGGCGATTTCTAAAAATCAACCTTCTCCTCAGACTCATGGTGAGTGATTAGTTATGGGAAAATGTCGGTAGAGGCCCCAGAAGGGCCAAGACTATGTGAAATTGGAAGATTAAAAAAACTCTAAAATAACCCCCTCTTTCTTTGCCTCCCACAAAGCTAGAGAACTTTAGGAGTCAGATGTTTTCAGAAGGGAAACAACGTCCCAGGGAGGACTGCTTGCAATTCTGAGTAGTAGATCTTTGCCTCTGTGACCTATTAATAGCTGCCCTGAGCTGAACAGCAGGAAGGCCTTCGCCTCTGGGCATTAGCAGGCAAAGTTAGTAACTGAAATTCTTCACAGACCCCTGCTGACCCAGCCATGAGGCAGGGGACTGGTGTGTTTGGACCACAGACGAGGTGTGAGATGCAGATACGTCTGGTCTGTAATACGGTCCAGTGAGTAAAGTTTTACAGCTGATTTTCCAGGAGTGAGAGGTAGACACCCCCCGAGCTTTACCAAGAAACAAAGCAAAACCCACGTGAGGGCTGGCGGGGCAGGGGAAGCCCTGGGGGCCCAGGAGCTGAGGGCGTGCTCTCTCCACAAAGGCCACTGGGGGTCACAGAAAAGTCCAGAAATTATCCAGTGTGGAAGGAACTCCCAGGCCCTGCTGGTGAGGATGCAAATGTGGCCACATTAAAACAGTTCAGCAGCTTCGTACAAAGTTAAACACACGCTGGCTCGATGGCCCAACAGTCCACCCCCACATTCCCACCCAGGAAAAAGGAAAACTTAGGACCTGCAAAATCTGTGTGCAAATGTTTACATCAGTTTTACTTACAATCCCCCCAAACTGGAAACAGCCCAGAGATTCTCACTGATGAACAAACTGTGATACACGTTCAACAGAATATGTTGTTTAGCAGTAAAAACAATGAACGATTCATTCGCATAACAGGAAAAGACACAGGGAGGAGAGTCCAGTATCCCCTGAACAGACAGGCACAGACAATGACAGACGTGGGGGGATGTTAACACCAGGGCACCTCCCTGGTCTGAGCAGACGATCGCCAGCCACTTGATTAAAATGGAGAAATTGTTATGGGTATTCAAGGAGCTGAGGCCCTTGGTGTGGTGACGTGGGAAAAGCACAGGTTTACGGTTCAGAAAGGCTTGAACCCGCTGGTGACAAGTGGTGATGTGGCCTCAGGCAAGTCTGTCACCTGCTCTGACCAAGGTTTCCTCAGGGCTGTGAGGAAGCACGTGCCACATACAGGCACACCCTGGGCATCCAGTGTGTCTTCCTCCCCTCAGCCCTGACCCTGAGAAAATAGTGCCACGTTTCCTTAATTTTTCTTCTGTCTCAATTACAGCCACACTTACTTTCTCTTCAGCTTAGTTCTCTGACATTAGCACGAGTCATGAATCCAGTCACTCACCACATGTCCACCGGCTGGTGGGGATCTTGCCGAAGGGGCTGCTGTCCTGCACCAGGTTCTGTCAATTCCAGCAGGCTGACGGCATGGGCTGGGGGTTTGCAGGGAGCTTGGAGGAATGGTGCAAACAGAGAAAAGAGAAGCTGGCTCCCATCTGGCAGTGCAGGTGATGACGGAAAATCCACAGATGTGGGTTGTGGGACAGACATCAGAGGCACCTCAGTTGAGCTGGTAGTTCTTTGACTTGGTGTCACAAAGCTGCCACTCGTTGGGTAACTGTGTCCTGTGACTGGGGAAGCATGCACATGTTATAAATGTTTTACATTTTATTTCTAATTGTGGTTACAATAACATTACAATGTTTATCAGCGTAATCATTTCTAAATGTAGAGTTCAGTAGTGTTAGGTGTATCTACGTTATTGGGCGACACACCTTCAGAACCCCTGTGTCACTGAAACTCTGTGCCCATTACACACTAGTTGACCTCCCTCCCCAGCCCTCAGCAAACACTATTCTGCTTTCTATTTCTCTTTCTATTCTCAGATGAGTGGAATCTCACACCATTTGTCTTATGCTGAGTGAGCTCAGCCAGTCACAAAAGACCCTCCAAGTCCATCGATGTTGCAGCCTGTGGCAGAATTTCCTTCTTTTTCAAGGCTAAATAATATTCCATTGACCATATTTCCTTTACTCATCCATCTTGGAAGGGAAATTCAGATTGCTTTCACCTCCTGACACTGTGGGAAATGCTGCAGAGTGGACATGGGAATGCAAATGTGTCTTTGAGATCCCGCTTTTAATTCTTGCGGGTATAACCCCAGAAGTGGGACTGCTGGAAAATATCTAATACTTTGAGGACTCTCCATACTGATTTCCACAGTGGCTGCACTAATTTACATTCCCACCAACAGTGCCCAATGTCCAAGTTTCCCCACACCCTCACCAACACTTGTTATTTTCTGTTCTCTTGATTTAGCCGTCCAGGTGGGCGTAAGGTGATATCTCATGTGGTTTTGACTTGCATTGCTCTGATTAGTGATGCTGAGCATATTTTCCTGTGCTTTTTGGCCATTTTTGTGTCTTCTTTGTAGACATGTCTGTTCAAGTCCTTCACCATTTTTAGCAAGATTATTTGTTTTGTTGTTGCTGCTGCTGAAGTGCCTATGCTGTTAAATCACACAATTACCTGAAGTTAATGAAGAAAAGTTGTGATTTTTTTGCCTTAAGTGATACGTAGCATAGATTCCATCATCTGATATTAGGGTGTATTTACACATGTGAAAAAAAAGAAAAATATATCATTTTGATGATTCATTCAATTGAGGGTTTCTCAGCCTCAGCATTAGGGCTGTTCAGGGCATGTGTGTCTCTAACACCACCCTCCCCCACAACAGTGACAAATGTGTCTCCAGATGTTTGCACGTGTTGGTGGGAGCAGGGACCAGACTACTCTGGGTGAGAATCACCAACTTAATTGTTTGAGCATCCAGGAGTCATTGCGATACCGAGGTCCCGTTGGAATTATTATTCAGGGTATCAGCCACTCTGCTAAAGACCTTGGTTTTTTTAAGTTTCCTTTCTCACCCAAGCAATGTTTACACTGGATTGAGGATGATTTTGTTTGCCTTGTAAGCACATGGGTGACGGTCAAAAGAAAGCTATCCACAGATTCTCCCTCTGAAGAGTCTCCATTGGTTAAACTTCGGGGATACAAATGACTCCAAGGGAAAATAGTGATATTTTAGAGGAATTTGTACTTTGTTTTTTACTTAAAAAAATCTTATCAGCAAATGGTTTGAGGCCAACATGGAGATACAATTTTTTCACAAAACAACTAGCTTAGTATTATTACAATTATATTTGACATGTGTACTGTACTCTAAGAATATAAAAATAAAATATCTCTCTCAAGACCACTTATAAATAGTCTTAAAAAAATAAACTCTCTATGTAATTGCTCTTGAATTTTGGCATGCACACATATTCTTTAAAAATTACAACAAAAACTCCCCTTTTAATTTTTCCCTGGTGTCTATTTACAAAATTAAGTCTACAGTTTACCAAAAATTTTTAACACAGCTGATATCTTCTTAACTGTCTTAATCATTAAAGGAAATATCATATAAACCATTATCACTTCTCCTACAAGATAAGAGAGTTTTATACACATATTATTATATATTTTAGCATATATATACGTGACTATAATACTTTTACAGATCAATTTTGAAATATGTGATAGTATTAAGAAAAAGGAATGTTTCTTCCAAGTCTTTATATGAATTAAAAAATGACTGAGATTACACTGTGCATTGCTATTTTGATACATTGCTTTTTAAATTTTAGCATTTCCCCCAGTTTAAAAAATTCCCTGAACATAATTTTATTACATAATATTCCATTTTTTCTCCACCTGCTAAATAATTTCTTGTTCATATAAATATGGATTATTTCCAACTTTTCATTGTCATATACATTTTTATGTGTGAAGTTTTCTTGTAGCACTCATTTGCCCAAAGAAATTTCTAAAATACTGTCAAATGTGGTATTTTACAACTTTTGATGTATATTAACAAACTGTTTCCTTAACATGTTGTACAAATTTGTTCAATATCAATAGAAATATGTATTCCCAATATGATGTTTCCAAAAAATCAGAGAGGCATGCTGCTTATAGAATTATGTAGGTATACATATAAAGATAAGCATATTTTTGTTTATAAAAGTGTCTCGGTTAAGCAAGAAGTGGTTGAAATAGTTAACATCTTTTTAGATTTTCCATATAAAAACTAATAACTCTATTTAAAAATAAGACTGTTCAAAGCTTTTTTCTTGTACAATTTTTCTTTATTTAGGCAAGTCTGATTTCTTAATAGCTATTGTTACTCTGGACTAGGTAATGGTATAGGATTTTCTAAACCCTGTATCTTTAATATGTTGACCATAGGATTCCATATGCAGATAACACACTTATAACTAATAAAATATAAAAACTCACTTGTTTTTGTTTTTAAACATAATTTATTTTTATTCTTAAAATCCTTAGTATTTAGGTATAATTGACATATAACGTATTAGTCTCAGGCGTACACTGTAATGATGGAACACTTGTACACATTGTGAACTGACCACCACAGGAGGTATAATTACCATTCATCATGCATAGCTACAAATGTTTTTTTCTTGTGATGAGGACTTTGACTTTGTATTTTTGTTTATTCTCACAATTTTGTTAATCTCTGCTTTTATAATTTTTAACTATTCTCTTCTTAAACTGATCTTTTATTTTGACCTTATGGGTAACTTTTTATTTTGATATAAGCTGAGATAATCGTGAGAATGTTACAAATAGCTCCTGTTGACCCTTTTCCTGCAGCTATGTACATTTTGCGGCACTTGCTATCATTTCTCGTGTCTCTGTATGTTGCATATGTGCATGTTGTGTGCTCTGAACCGTCTGAGAGTAAGGTGTTTTCTGTGTGCATGTTGTGTGCTCTGAACCGTCTGAGAATAAGGTGGAGACAGTGGGCCACTTTGTCCCTAGATACTTGGGTGGATGTTTCTTTCTAAAAGAATTTGTGGTGGAGGAATATGCTTGTCTGGTGCAATGTAACAAAGTACCCCAAGACTTACCGGACTAAGTCCAGGTGTGACACAGCCCAGTGCTTCTGCACCCAGACCATCAGCCAAGGCTGTGCTCTCATCTGAGGCCTGGCTGGGCAGCCTCTGCTCTGCACTCGCTCTTGGGCATCACCAGGGGTCAGTTCCCCTCGGGCTGTTGGACTGGGGGCCTCCACAGGGCTACGCACAGTGTGACAGCAGGTCTCCAGCAGAGCAGCACATGTGAGAGCAAGGGAGTAGGGCCAGAGGAGCCCAGAGTCTTTCTGAAGCAGTCACTTCCTCCATGGCCCAGTTATCAGCAGTGGGTCACGAGGGCAGACCACCCTGCCCTGAGAAGTTTGCACAAAGGCCTGAGTGCCAGGAGACAGGATCCCTGGGTCCCACTGTGAGGGATGACGGCCCCAAGGGAGAGTTCATCAACCCTACTGCCCATCTCTAGAGAGCTTCCAGTGAAAGTTACATAACTGTTCTGGGGCTGAATGCCACAACACGTCCTCCCAAGTCAGTTTTATTCTGTGCGCTTTATGCTGCAAAAAGCAACAAAAACAGAAGCAAATAATACTTTCAAATTTGTATACTAGATACACATTTCTACTGGTGAATTATTTAACCGGAATATTAATTTCCCTTAGAATAGTTCACAGTCAGGTTTCTAGAGGAATTGGAATATGAATCATAATTCTAATAGTTTCTATTCCACAGTGAAAAGCAGTGAATATTTGAAAATAATGGAATAATTCACACATTTATTTGCAAGAGACAGCATCCTGCTTGTTTTCCTGTAAATCTGCAAAGTAGATTTTAAACAACTGAATTACATAGGCTTCCTCGCTGCCTCCTCACCCCACCCCACCCTCTGGAGGTTGCTCTGTAGTTCACGTGGTCCACGTGCTTGAAGACCAGCGTGTCGCTGTGTGAGGAGGAGGAACGCGCCGCGCCCGGAATCGGGGAGCTTTGGGCCGGCATGTCTCCCATTGGGCGTGGGCACTGCGGGCGCCCGGGACTCAGCCCCCTGACACACTGCACCCCTGAGACGGTGCTGGGTGCCCGGTGTGCCCACAGACCCCTTCCCTTATCCCCTGACTCTGAGAGCCTCTGCGGAAACCTTGAGCTAGCAACTTGCTCCTGGGCCGGAGAGGAGAGGAGGGAGGCTTACAGACAGCCGCACTGGGGTGAACGTGCGCACAGGTGGTCCCCTTTCCTGGGGAAGCACGGGAATGGAGGGTGAGGAGACCCCCGAGTGGTGGGGATCTGAGCCCCGCGTTCCCGCAGCCGCGTGGCTCCTCCCGCCCTCCGGGCTCGCGCCCCCGCTGGGCGGGCGGTGCCTTCTGCCTCCGCCGCCTCGCCTGCGCCTGCGCAGCGCCTGGGGGAGTGAGTCAGGGCACTGACTCCTCTTCCCGGTTCAAACGTGGCTCCAGGCCCTCAGCAGGCCACACGTGTCGTCCACACATCGGCCCTATGACATAGATATTGTTATTCTTCTTCAACTGAAAGAACATTGAAGCTTAAAAATGTCCAAGCTCTGGAACCCAGCGCTTTTCCACTTTCCACTCGAGTCCAGTTTCTTCCGGATGGACACAATCTGTTCCCAGACGCAGCGAGCTCAGGGCCTGGAGAGAACACAGTTCTCCACAGCTTTCTTCTCTGAACCAGAGCCCTCTAGCAAGAGAGCCTTTCTGCAACTTTCATTGCAATAGAGATATCTGAGGCCTTTGCCAGAGCACGGCTGCAAGGTTAAAGGTGGTCTTTTTCCTGTAAAATGGGGCATTGACGAATTTATGACTCAGAAATGAGAATGTCATCTGGCAGAGCCGAGACATTTGAGCTCCCAGAGCAAGAAGGCTTTGTTTTACCAAAAGCTGATGAAACTTGGCTGGATCATGGCTTATAGGACTGCAACACCCCAAAGAGGGACCTAGCATGTTAGAGAATTTTGTTTACATGACACTAACCCTCACACATGTCCTTCAATTCCAAATAAAATTTCCATAAGCAATTTGTATAAGAAGCTTGCTTTCAAAAAAGAAAATAATTGTATGACAGTTTTATTACACGTATTACAAACTAGACTGGTGAACATTCTACTCAGCATTTCAGTATGTAAAACTTACATAACAAAATCTAGCAAAATTGTATGAAGTGTAAACACATTTCTGAATGAAGGCTGGTGCCACACAGACGTGCGTGCAGGAAGCAGCACTGACCCCAGGACATCTGGTCAGTGTGCCTGTGACCTTCGCTCCGATCCTTCCTCCCAGGATCTGGAACCCCGGGCCATGGCACCTCCTTTTCCCTGAAAGAGGAACTAGGTAGCCTCAGGATTTAGGTCACTTGCTGATGTTCTCAAGGTTGAGAAGAAGAAGAGCAAAGAGCTCATCCTGTTCTTTATATTCAAGTTGGGAATGTCAAGTGCATTTGAAATCGCCGACTTTGATAACCCAACTCGTCCCAGGTCACAAGGGCTCTCTGCTAAACTGAATGTTTTTTCTTGCAATCACAGAATTCCAACTTGTTTTATTTTTACATATTTCCAAAACAGATCATTTGAGAGATCCAAGAGGCCTGTATTCATATGTAATGAGAAGTCTGGGGAGAGCCGGCAGGGGCACAGCTCTGTGACACCCGTGGTGTGACATGGGAGAAGCAACACACCAGACCACTCCCGGTGGTGACTTCCCCCAGTCCTGGGAGGTGCTGAGTCAGCCATGGCCATGCAGAATTGGCATTTTTGGTCCCCAGCCTTCGGCGTGGGGAATGGCATGAGGCAGGTGTTTACTCAAGGTACCGCACGTGAGGCTCTGGCCTTCCTCGTGGGGTGAGTCTTTCCTGTGAGTGGGGGTTTGCAGGGCACAGGGGCACTTGTGTAACCAGCAGTGGTGCTGCATAAATGGGTGGTGATGCTGATGTCTCGATGGAACACCAGAACTGTGGTCTGATCTGTCATCTCACTGCTCCTCTGTGGCTGCAGCAAAATGCTCACTATGTGAAGCTGTGACTTGGTTGTGTTTTCTGGTTTTCAGAAATGTCCTTAATACCCATGAATATGTATAAATGATTGGGACTAAGATGTACTGGAAGTTCCTCTCCAGGCACCGTCTCCTCCCAGCCCCTGTGCACGTTTTCATTCTCTCCCACACAGCTGGTCCCTTCTTCTAGAGGCTTGTAAGAAAATGAAAAGGAAATCAGTTCTAATGACTCACAGAGGCATCTCTTTGTTCTGAAGGGAGCTGAGTTGAATACAGCAAGCTCATGGCCAGTGCGTGAGTGGGTTCAGTCCTAGGCAAGATGAAAAGTTGCTTGCAGACAACCATCCCCTGCCAATGGTTCCCCCAGCCACCTAGGTAACTTGTCTGCACTTCACTTGGACATGTGCACACATGTGCATGAACACGTGATATGTAGTATGTACTCATGTGGGAACAGTGTACATATGACTGTAATCCATGTGCACAGTGCACTTGTGTGTGCACGTGTATGCATAGCACGCATGTCTGTGTGTGCATGTGTCCACACTTGTACACATGCCATGTGTGCATGCGTGTGTACATGTTTCCATGTATGTGTCCATGTGCACGTCTCTGCATGTGTGTGCATGCATAGAGGGCACACTTGCTAATTTAGTCTCCAGACATCTGACAAGAGTCAGTCTTTCTTATATTTTTATGTGGGAATAAATTCATTTTAATTTCTTAAGGTGGATATTTGTACAGTTATCTGGGTCTTTCCTTCCAATGAGGGCTTAACTGCTTTGCATCTGGAATATGTCAGGTTTATCCTTTTTGGAATCAGTGTCCTGAAGCCTTGTCCCCTGGGTCCATTCAGGAGTCTGCTGTCAACATGATGCTCTCTGGTTACACGAGTTCATGCGAGTTCTGACTCTGTGGACACATGTTCTTGAGGTTAAGGCTTCCTGCTTTTACCTCTATTTACATATCATCCTTTACTCAGGTCTTTCCCCACTGCCTCTGACTCATGCCCACCCCAGGGTCTCATCTTCGCCAGTTCTTCTGAGTCACGAACATAGAAGACATGGAGTCAGTCAGCCTGACTTCTGGTTCTGTCTCTACTAATTCCTTGCCCAGAAGGCAGCTTCACTTATTTGGTCTTGGATTTCTCAACAGTTAAAATATTTAGGTATATTAATTACAATTACAGGGTTGTTTAAAGAACAGACAAGACATTCCTTTTTCTGGCGAAAAAACCCTCCTCTCCTCTCAGAAGGGGGACACATGGTTGCTGGTGCCCCTCACTGGTAGCAGGGAGCATGGTGTGCAGCTAGACGAGGTGGGTCTGAGAGTCCACCGTCCCAAGTACAGGTTTTAATTAAGCCTCTGTGTTCGGATGCCTGTGTCAGTGCCCCTCAGTGTCCAGAGCTCCATACACGTGCCCCCGGGAGGTTCTACGACTGTGGTCTCCTTTGCTCTGTGAGTTACCACGTCATGTTTCACCTTCTGATCACTGCCCCAGTCTACGATGGATTTGCTGTAGTAACAACACTTTCTCAGGAGGAAAGGATAGCATGAGGGAGAACTTGGTCTATCATCCTTAATGGGGAAGGCTTTTTCCTCTAACTAATAGCAAACCTTGAGAAAAGTTTTTAACAATATACAGTAATGCAAACTTTGGGACAATTTGAACATCTTAAGGCACCAACTTACTGTGTTTCCTGAAAGTGGTGGTGAGGGAATAAATAGCTAAGTATTTAGCTTCTGCTTTGTTTAAATATATTATGCCAGGTTTGTGTGGTATTATTTACGCTCAAAAAGTGCAGATCAAATTTTGATATAATGTTTTCTTGGAAGAAATGACTTAACTACTCTTTAATGCAGCACTTAGGGTATCATTAAATCTTTATTTGAGACAAATAAAAGACTGATTTTTTCTCTATATACATTTTTCTATATATCTTTTTTCAAAGATATTGCACTTTGAAAAAAGCATGCAATTTGGAAATTCTAATGTCTTTATTGGTTTTCTTGAAATTTTTGTATAACAGAAAATGACCTGATGTGTATCATATTATTTCCATTGAACTTTCAGCTCTGGGCTGAGAAGGAAGGGGAATTTTTTAGAGGAAAACAGGGACAGAGTGTGACTATCACTGTGACCCCTTTGCAGAGATGGAAACTGGGGCGGGTGGGTTGAAACCAGCACCTGACCTTGTGTTTTGTCGTTGAGCATCCTTTCTCTTACCCCACATGGCACCCCTCTGTGTGACCCTCTCTGCCAAGGCTGACTGACCATGAGTGTCAGCCCGAGGTCAGCACACACCTTGTCCCTTACCCTTTGTTGCTGTATGTGTGCAGGTAGACTTGTCAAAAGTCTGCATGGCCACCATCCAGGCTCAGAATTTAGTCCCCTGCATCTGGGGCTCTGTCCCCACAGTCCTGTAGAGCCCCCTGGTGGCCAAGGTCCATGTTGAGGCGCTCCCCTCCAGGTCCAGCCCCTTCTGTCAGAATCCCCCACCTCCAGGGAAATAGGCTCCCGGACAGAGCAAATTGTCTGATTCAGTCAGTGACACTTGAGAGGCTGGATACCTTTGATTTCATGAGACCCAGTAGTTTTCAAAGTGTGTAGTGGGAACTCCAAGGAGATCCATAACCTGCACATTTTGTATTTAAAGTCCATCTAAATAGTCCAAGCATTGTATGTCCTCCATTCTTGGCATGCTTTTCCATGCTTTAATATTTCTGAAGTCAAAATGCATCTTCCAGTCGAGGTGCTGCACTTACTTCAGTGAGGTCTCTGGTCACTGAAAAGGTACGGGTTCACTGGTGGTGAATGTTCATTTGAAGGGTCTCAGACTCAGGAACACCCAGGTTATAGTCATTAACTATCCCACAGTGTTGAGATGCATGAGGATCATATTTCTCTCTTTTTATAAGTCAGATTGTTTCCAGCAGATGCCCCCATCCACCAAGATGTGGAAAATTGCAGCTCTCAGAGATTCACCGTCTTCTTCTGCACCAGAGCTCCAGACTCTTGTGACACCCGAGAACACCTGGGGGGATCTCATTCCTCCTCCCTCCCCAGTAGACACTGTGGTGAGAGTCCTCCCAGCAAATTCTTTATTTCTCCCTTAACCACCTGCCCCCAGCCCGTGTGTGTGTGTGTGTGTGTGTGTGTGTGTGTTACAAAGGGCCCTAATCTACAGAATGTCTTGGCATTCAAGAAATGAGATGGAGAATGGAAAAATAAATGCTTTGTTCTTTCCTGGTATATGCAAAACACAAGAAAAAAATTGTGAATTAGCAGTATCTCTAATATTCAGTCAATGGCATTGGACATTTAAAATTGTAATAAAAAAGTATAAACTCATGCCCATGAGAGTTATAAAATTTAGCATCAATAAATAATTGAATATTGCCAATTAAATTAATCTGTTCCTGTAGACCATAGACTAGATTCCCTGCCATCTATATGCACAGGTTTACCACTGAACAGGAGTTGTAGACAATTTTTATTTTGTTATTTTATTAATAATATATATTAATTAATTAATATATAATATTAATAATATAATAATAATAAAATAAAATTATTTTATTATTAGTGGTTTCCCCTAGAAACCACTAATCATTGTACTGTCTCCATAGTTTTGTCTTTTCCAGAATGTCATATGCTTGGAATCACACAGGACATAGCCTTTTCAGGTTAGCTCTTTTCACTGAGTAATATGCATTTTAGGTTACTTCATATCTTTTCATGACTTGATAGCTTATTATATCCCTGAATAATATTCTGTTGTATGGGTGTTTATCCATTATACCTTGTTTGTCCTACTGAAGGATATCTTGGTTTCTTCCAGTTTTTGGAAATTACAAATAAAGCTTTTTTAAACCTTTGCGTGCAGGTTTTTGTGTGGACATGACTTTTCAACTCAATTGGTTAAACGTGAGCACAATGGCGAGCTGTGTGATGAGACTAATGTAGCTTTTTAAGGAAGTGCCAAACTCTTCTAAAGTGGCAGTGCCACTTTTATTCTCCTCTTTTGGAAGAATTGTTTATGGTGGTTAAAGTATTCTCTTTTTAAAGTCAAATAAAAAAGTTCAAAATTATAATATGCATTTGGCCAAATCTTCCTATTTTAAATACTTGGAGTTAAAAACGTAAATAAGCAAAGTATATGCTCATCACACTTCTCCACTGCAGATGAGCAAAAATTGATTTTTAAAAATTAGTGAAGGGAGGGGAGAGTATAGCTCAGTGGTAGAGTGTGTGCTCAGCATGCACGAGGCCCTGGGTTCAATCCCCAGTACCTCCATTAAAAAAAAGAGAGAACGTATTAAAATACAGCACAAAAAAAAAAAAAAAAAAGATGGGGGAAAATTAGTGAAGAAACACCATATACCAATGTTATCTCAAATGACTCAAAAACCTAAATGTAAAATCTAAGACTATAAAATCCTGTGAAGAAAATAGGACAGAATCTTAATGATTCTGTCTGGATTTGGCAATGATTTCTTAGACACCAAAGGCACAGGCAACCAAAGGAAAGCAGATAAACTGGACTTCACGAAAATTTTTAAATTTTGTACATCAAGAGACAATATCAACAGAGTAAAAAGGCAACCCCCATGATAGCGAAAATGCTTGCAAGTCACACATCTAATAAAGGACTAATAGCTTGACATATATAAAGAACTCCTAAAATGGACAGAGGACATAAATAGATATTTAAATGCCCAACATCACTAATCACTGGGGAAATGCAAATCAAAATCACAGTGAAATATCACATGTCTTAGGATGGCTAATATTAAAAAAAAAAAAAAACAAACAGAAAACAAGTGTTGGCAAGGATGTGTTGAAACTGGAACACTTTCCCCTGGTAACCATAAAATTGTTTACTATGCCTGTGAGTCTGTTTCTGTTTTGTAGATGAGTTCATTAGTGTCTTCTTTTTAAATTTTTTTAGATTCCACATATAAGAAATCTCATATGGTATTTTTCTTTCTCTTTCTGGCTTACTTCACTTAGAATGACAATCTCCAGATTCATCCATGTTGCTGCAAATGGCATGATTTTATTCTTTTTTATGGCTGAGTAGTATTCCATTGTATAAATATACCACAGCTTCTTTATCCAATCATCTGTTGATGGACATTTAGGTTGTTTCCACATATTGGCTATTGTAAATAGTGCTGCTATGAACACTAGAGTGCAAGAGTCTTTTTGAATTAAGGTTCTTCTCCCAGGAGTGGGATTGCTGGGTCATAAGATAAGTCTATTTTTTGTCTTTTGAGGAATCTCCATTCTGTTCACCACCATGGCTGCACCACTCTGAGTTCCTGTCAGCAGTGTGTGTGTGTGTGGGGGGGGGGTGTTGAGGCTGATATTCTTGAAAATAGTATTTCTATGCCTACTTGCTTCTTCTCAGACTTGAGCTTCAGGATTCTGCCCTAGTGGAGCTGCTGTACTTTTCTAATAGTCAAAATGCGTTTCTTCCACGTTGTATTAAATGTGATTTGATGCAGCCTTTTATTTTAATTATCTCTCTGGAAAGGAGGCCAGTGGGTACTCACTGTTCTCACATGGAGACACCAGGCCATACTCTATCATGGTGAGCCCTAAGCCTCACTACCAACTTAGCAAATGCCTGAAAGCAGATACAAGTAGAAACCAGAATTGTTTACTGACTCACATGAGGAAAGGGCAGCTCAAGTTCTGGTATATTCTTAATTCTGATTTTGGTTGTCCTATTGATGGCTCAAAAGCGAAAAAAATTTGCTGACCAAATTTTTTTACCTTTCTATTCAATAAAATGGTAAAGAATATGTTTAATACTTCATTTCACTTACTCAACAAATATAATTCTAATCCAGCCCAAGTTGATGCTGATCTTAATTCTAACCTACTTTCTTTCCTTGAAAACAGGACAGTTTTTGGTTGGCACAATGTACCACATTTTGTAGTATTAAAAGTTATATTTTTCTTGGTGTCTATTAGAAAGTTAAAGTTTAAAAGCTGTCTGAAAAATAAAAAATTGATTTATGCTATAATTCGCTATGCCCTGGAGAGTATCAGTTGTTCTAACATCAAAACTGAAAAAGTGAGCCAGGTAGTCTGGCAGTAGCTGGGAACTCACAGGAGTGGGCTGGCCCAGGGCACCTGCTGGCTCCTGAAGCTGGTCCAGCCACCTCTGGACTCAGCAGTGAAGGAAAGGAGTCCCAGAGGGCTTCTTAAAAAGAAAACATACTCACTTTGGATATAATGCTCAACAATGAGTTCAAGTTGGAAAAAAATACCTTCTCCCTGATTTTAATTCATTTTGCATATTCTACCAAGACCCTGGGGCAAATGGTGTCACAGGGAAAGAGGCATCAGCTCTGCCACCGGGGAGACTTGGGCTTGGAGCCCCACCCTGCCTCGTGGCACTTTGTAACCTCAGGTAAGTGACACTCTGAGTTTGTTTCCTACCTACAAATCCACAAATACAATGTCTAGTAAATTATTGTTGTAAGACTGAATGAGAAAAGTATGTAAACCAGTTTGCACACAGTAAGTGCTCAATAAATGGTAAATTAATTACCATCAATATTAACACATTTTAACATTTTTATTTGGTGTAATGTACCTTAAATTTATCTTATAATTGTTTCCTCTTTGTTTTCCAAGTTTATCAGGATGAAAATATGACAAATTTAAGAGGAAAATGTAGTTCTTGAATATTATCAGCCCAAATCAAAGTAATTTGTATCAGATATCTAATCTTTCACTCAGGGGAGTCAGTGTTATGTTAAATCTGGTTAAACCTGACTCATAAAGGCTTATAAGCAAGTGAGGAGGTTTAAATCACTGACTAGGTCACAGGGCCCCAAGATTAGGTAGCAAGACACAAAAAGCAAACGCAGAATTGAGGGGCCTTTGACGGGCCTTTGACGGGCCTTTGACTCCCAACTTTGGTTCCCAGTCGGGACCAAATGAATTACACGCATCGTGCAGGGAAACACCAGCCCGCATTTTAGTCAAGATTCCCAAACTGGAAAAGAAATCCTCAAAATAAAGAAATATACAAATGTATATCCCATATTATACCACCCCATGGAACAAACATTCCAAATTTGGTTTACAAGCTCACAGAATTAACATATGGGTATGAGTATAGGGAGAGACTTTTGTCAAAAAGGAGATGAAACTAGACATATTGTTTTACATATTGCTTATTTTATTCACCCTATATTATGGATGTTTTTTAAAGAAAAATGAAGTTTAGTAAAATGTTAGGATCAACTGAATTTTATTTTTGTTCCTGGGACATTTTACAGTGCAGTGTCTCTTTCAACCAGGTCTAAAGGATAAGCTATTTTCAGTCCTGGGACTTAAAAAAATACTGTTCACCTAACACAAATACAAAGCTTTTTTAGTCAGAGTCCAGATGTTTTGTCTATATAAATATAAACAGTTAACAGTTTGGAAACATCCCCATATCTGAGGGGTTTTTTTGTGTGTATGTGTTTAGGTCTTATTGAATCCTTTGGGTTAATGTAGAAATGATAAATGATTAGTATCAGTGAAGTACCTTTAAAATTTTGGTCATGCCTTATTAGGTGGTACTGATTTTTGTATCACCTTTGGCTTGCTTTCAGGAAACCATAAAACATTATCAATTTTGCTAATTTCTTAGCAGTTCTAAACTAAGCCTTCAGTCAAGATGAAATAAGGATGGAGAGTCTCTCAGAATTTTGAGAGGCTGACAACCTGTAAATCATTACTTTAGAGTACACACCAATTACATATGTGTATAACCAGCTTTTCAAACAAACACAGCCTCTTCCATTTTCCCCAATTTTAAGAATTTCTGTCAATGTAACAGATTGGCACAGCCAGCATTGGCTTTTGTCATCTCGTAAGTAACCTTTACCTTGAAAAGTTTATACTATTCCTCTGTGGACACTCTCTTACAAAAAGAAAACAAAACTTCTTAAAATGTTATATTCCCAATCAGATCCCCAAACAAAAAGCTGACAGAGGTTTTCCTAAGAAATCACAGCCAGGTGGTTCAAGTCACTAACTTAGTAAGACTGTAAAAATGTCAGCATTATGCAAATACTTTGCAAAGGAAGTTAAACAATATACAGTTTATGGTTATGTCACTCATTGCCCACTTGTTATACTGCTGCATTAGCACAAGGATCAGAGGAAAACAGTAACAGAAAAGTCTTCTGCAGAAACAAAATGCTAGATTAAGAGAACTGAACATGGCATTTTTTTAGTTGGTTTCCTTTTCCTTTGGGGCTCACTAATGCTTACTTGAACTACTGGTCAGTCACGACGTGCAGCACAAGCTGCCCAGCGTTTCCAACCACAAAGAAATAATATTAACAATTAAGGGGAGTTTTGCATTAAAATTTCCTACAAAGTGTCAGTAAAATTTACATGGCAAGTATGTGACTGATAGTTTAGTTATGAGAACACTTAACTCTCAGTACTAAATGAGACACGGTAATAAGATTTGTATAGTTAAGTGCGCAGATATCTGGTTTTTATTCAATTTAGGAACAATTACCCAGGTAAAAGACCGATGGAGACAGCTGTGATAAAGCTAGGGACCTGGCTGCAGCAGACCGACTATGATCCAGAAGCCAGGCCAAGAGACGCGCAGGCAAGATCTCACTTCGTCTTCCCGACCACCCTGTAAGCAGGTGCTGTTATTATCCTTAGTTTTCATTTACGGAAACTGAGATAAGGAAACATTCAGTGGCCTGGCTCCAGGACAGCACCCTGAACCTCTAATCATGCCCTTCTCGACACCTGTTTTCAGAGCAAGAAAGAGTCAATCCTGCTTTTTAATTCTTTCTCACCCTTCTTAATATTTGTGCCCCTAATGCCATGGCATGAGTGGTATTTCAGGGAAAGAATTAAAACTGTGTTATTGGAACCTGATGAATCAGAGTTGGCAGTTTGGTGCCGAGAGAACGAAGTTCTCCACCTTAAGCGAGGCGCTGTGAGTGTACATACTTTCCAAGCAGAAACCAGATCCCGGGGAAGAAGCCCGTGAAGTCAATGAGATGAAATCAAAGAAATTGAAAACAGTAGAACAATAGAGAAAACCAATGAAATCAAAAGCTAGTTCTTTGAAAAGATCAATAAAACTGATAAAATTCTAACCAGGTTAATCAAGAAAAAGAGAAGACAGGAATTACTAACATCAGAAATGAAAGGAGGGCTGTCACTACTGACCATGTGGACATTACACAAATAAAGAAGAAATATTAGGAATAACTAACTCTATGCCCGTGAACTTGATGATGTAAATGTAATGGACCAAGTCTTTGGAAGACACAATCTACCAAAACTCACTCAAGGAGACATAGATCATCTGAATAGGCCTGTATCTGTTAAAGAGATTGAATCTGTGATAATAATCTTCTAAAACAGAAAACATCAAACCTAGGTGGTTCCACCGGTGAAGTGCTCCAGACATTTAAGGAAGGAATTCTACCAGTTCTCTACACTCTTTTCTGGAAAACTGAAAGAGAAGGGTCATTTCCTAATTCATTTATGAGGCCAGTGTTACCTTAATACCAAAAGCAGATAAAGGCATTACAAGAAAGGAAAACTACAAATAAATATCTCCTATGAAGATGGATGAAAAATTATCAGTAAAATATCAGCAAATCAAATCCAACAACTTAGTAAAATAATTTTATACCACATCCAAGTGGGATTTACCCCAGGTAAGCAAGGCCACTTCCCCAAAGTCACAAAATCAATGAATTACATTTCTATTAGTCAGCTTGTGCTGCTCTAACAAAACATCACAGACCGGCAGCTTGAACCATAGTTAGTTTTCCTCGCAATTCTGGAGGTGGGAAGCCCAAGGGCAGGATGCCAGCAGGGCTGGTGTCTGGTGAGGGCCCATCCCTCGAGCTGCAGATGGCCACCTTCTTGCTCACTGGCTTTTCCATGAGTGCAGAGAGAGAGGGTGAGCACTCTGCGTGGTGTCTCTTCTTACAGGAACACACGTCCCGTTGGACTAGGGCTCCATCCTTTTGACCTCATTTAACCTTAATCACCTTCTAAAGGCCCAGTTTCCAAATAGTCCCACACTGAGGGGTTAGGGCTTCAACAGGAGTATTTGGGGGAGGATGCAAACATTCCATCTATAGCAATACCAAACAGGCTAAAGGAGAAAAGTTACATAATTATGTCAATAACTGAAGGAAAAATTTGGTGAAATCTAATAAAAACTCTCAGCAAACTAGAAGTGGAGGGAGGACTTCCTCAGCTTGATAAAGACCACCTACGAAAAGCCTACAACTAACATCACTCTTAATGGTGAGAATCTGTTGCTTTTCTTGCCAAGAGCAGGATCAAGACAAGGATGGTCCCTCTCACCACTCCTGCTCAGCATTGTACTGGAAGTCCTAGCTAATCCAATGAGACAAGAGAAGGAAACAAAAGGTATACAGTTTGGGAGGGAAGAAATAAGACTGTCTGTGTCTGTGGATGACATGATTACCTATGTACAACTTTCCAAAGAATAGACAGAAAAATACTCCTATGTCCAATAAGGGATTACAGCACGGTTGCAGGATACAAAGTTGGTATAAACAAAGTCACTTGCTTTCCTATATACCAGCAGTGAGCAAAAGGAATTTGAAATTAAAACCCAACACCATTCACATTAAGAGCAAAACAAGATGAAGTAGTTGGAATAAATCTAGCAAAATATGTACGAGATTTATAGGAGGTAAACTGAAAAATGCTGATCAAAGCGATCAAAGATCTAAACAAGTAAAGAGGTGTTCCATGTTAATGGATAGGAAGCCTAAATAGTGTTGAGATGTTAGTTCTTTCCAATTTGATCTACAGATTTAATGCATTCTCAGTTGAAGTCCCAGCAAATTACTTTGGTGTTACGAACAAAGCCGGAGGACTGACACAATCTGACTTCAAGGCTTACTGTAAAACTACAATAATCAAGACAGTGTGGTGCTGGTGAAAACATAGACTAATAGAACAATGGAACAGAATAGAGTTGAGAAATAACTCATACAAATGTGATCAACTGATCCTTGACAAAAGAACAGAGCAGTTTAATGGAGAAAGGATTGCATTTTCAACAAATGGTGCTAGAGCAACTGGATATATAAATGCAAAAATAAATAAATAAATGTAGACACTGACCTTGTACCCTCAATAAAAATTATCTCAAAGTGGATTATAAACATAAAATGCAAAACTATAAAACTTACTGAAGATAGAATAGGAGAAAATCTAGGGGACCTGAGGATTTGGTGATGAGTTTTTAGATACAACCCCAAAGCACAGTCCATGGGGAAAAAATGATGAGGTAGACTTTGTTAAAATTTGAAACTATAAAAACACTTTAATAATTAAAAACATATTTGCCTTTTGCTTTTAGTTTTTCCAGTTCCCATGAGCCCGTTATTTTAGCATCACACTCTAATCAATTCTGCCCTAAACAGAAATAATGCCATATGTCATTAAACATTTGGTTGATGCAGGAAGAACCTTTTGCAAATGTGAATTAAAGGATGAAACATAGAGGAGTTTGGCGGAGGGGAGGAAGAAGCTTTGGGGGATGTCAAGGGCCACAGTGGAAGTTGTGAGGCCAGTTCTGCCTCAGTCCAGCGTGAAGAATCTCCACTACTCTCCTAATTACTCAGGTTCACACCTGTTGAACTCATTTGATTTGTTATTCACAATGGACTGTCAATTACTCAAGAACATTCTCTGGAATATATTAAACTCTGGATGCTAGACACATCCCAGAAATACACAGACAAATTGTATGCTATCACTAGTGAATTGTCAAAAGACCTTGGGATTCAGCTGAAGGAAACATAAATGTTTGCACAAATGGGGAAGCTGTGTAGGGCACAGGATGGAGCAGAGCCTTTGGCAGCTGGAAAATCTGGCCCACATACTCTGTGGTCCTTGTTGTGACAATCATATAGTGAAAAGAAAAGGCCGCATACTTAGTACACATACTACTCCTACATAACTTAGTAAGGGAGGCCATCTCAAAAATAAACTGATTTTAATAACTTGTCAGCCAGAAGTACACAATTTTAAGAAAAATAAGCAAGCTAAAGGATTGGAAAGTGACAGAAATTGCGTTTTTATTTAGTGTGCTTAGGGACTCTCTGAGCATGTAATACCTAAGAGAAGAAAGCAAGTCTAGAAAAAGTCAGAGGAGGGGGCAGTGAAGAATGAGGAACAGGAACAAAAATCTTGTACCTGGAATAAGCCTGGTGTCTGAAATCCAGTGTTCTGAACACGGCAAGTTTGTGGAAAGGTAGCAGGAAAGGAAGACAAAGAGTTTGCCGTGGTTAGATGCTGTCTATGTGCACAGTTCGATTAAGCTGGAGCCAGTCTTCCCAGAAACCCCTTCTCCTCTGAATTGGCTTTGGCCACAGGAGGTGTCTTGCATGAGTCGAATGAGGAGTGCAAATCAGCAGCCAGTGTTTGCCCAGAGTGAGTGAGAGGACACATCACACTGGGGGAGCCGCTGTTCCATAGGTGTGGTTAGAGGGAAAATGATGAGAGGGAGTGAAGATAGAGGATGCTGTCTATGGAGGTAGCACTAAGATGATGGAACACCTGCATGCAGCAGGTGTTGGAGCTGAGACATGTCCTGGGACAAGGCCTGCCCCCACCCACTGCATGCATTTCTCTGCCTGAAAGGTATGTGACCCGCAGGTTATGCGACACCACAGCCAGCTAACCCTAACCCTAACCCTAACCAGCCATATCAATATAAAGGAAAATCATGTCTTGGAAACGGTGCAGCTGAGCACTTCTGGGAACACTAAAGACCACCTTTACTAAGTAAAGTTAAAAGAAAATAGAAACTTAGAAAACTTATCTGTTAACTAGATAACCTCAGCGTCAAAGAGAAAGCTTTGTGAAGTACACCACCTGACAGGAGCTGTGATCTCGGAGCAAGGACCACCGCAGCTCACCATGGCTAGCAGAGCAGTAAGTACCTGCTGATTGAGCCAACGAAAAGCTGGAAGGCAGGAGAACCTATGGACAGTTCACATGGGTCAGCTTTCCAGGGCACTGACAGAGTGAAGGTGGCTGGGACTGGGTCTGGAGAGCAAGCAGACCTCCAGCATGTTCAATCACTGCGCTTCTGTGCTGGTCACAGTGACCACAAATGATTCTAAGGTAAATACAAATTTGCTTTTTTATTGTATATCACTGCTATGGAGTGTCTGTCTCCTAGGTATTCCAGCAAGAATTCAAGGCCTATAAGTTGTATGATTGGTTCTTTCTTGAATGTACACATGAGTAATTTGCCTGACGTTCCTCAGGGCTCATAGTAGTGTACTAAGAAATAATCTGAGTGTCTGTGATACTCTACAAAACTAGCATTCAACCCTTAGTAAAGGCTTCCCTGTGTTCTTCTATGTGTGTCTGGAAGGACCACAGGTGTGCAGTGTTAAGTAGGTGACACCTCAGACAAGAGAGCCCTCTGGTGGAAACTGGTTGAGCTGGACCGTTGCTTGTCTGCCCGCCAGGCCTGAGCTCTGATCAAAGAATGAAATGTCTGTTCAGGTCACTGACTGCTTTAAATCCAACTCCACCTCAGCCAAGGGTGTCAGGGCCTCAGAAGTCACAAAGGACTTCCATCTGCCCTCCCACCTGGGAAGGGTGGCGCTGGCCCTCTCTGCCTGGACACACATGTTCGCCTGGATGGTCAGATGTCAAGGGCTGTCCTAATGCTGCCCACTTGGACGGGAGGAAGGAAGTCCTGGGAGGGCCCCACCAGCCCTCAAAAGGCTGCAGCTGGGCTCTGGCAGGTTGCCGCACCCAGTCTATATAAACTGACGCATGTCTACTGAGGGCCCTGTGTGTCAGGGCTGTGTGGCCACCACACCGTTTCCACAGTGGCTGCACCATTTTACCTTATTCCTTTAGATCGCAGAATAAGATGGCAGTTTGTGGATGTAGTCCATCTGTTTATCTGTTCACTCTTTGATGGATATTTCAATTGTCCTACCTTTTGGCCATTGTGAACAGTGCTGCTATGAATATTCACGTACACATTTTTTGTTTGAACATCTGTTTCTAATGCTTTGGAGTCTATATCTAAGAGTGGAGTTTTTGAACCATATGGTAACTGTATTTTTATCTTTTTGAGGAAATGACAAACAATTGTATACATAGGCTGCACCATTTTCCATTTCTACAAGCATATTTAAGGGTTTCAATTTCCCTGCATTGTTGCCAACATTTGTTATTTTTAGTTTTCTTGATTGTAGGCATTCTAGTATGTGTGAAGGGGTATGGCATTGTGGGATAAATTTGCATTTCCATGATGACTAATGATGTTTAACATCTTTTCATGTGCTTGTTAACTGTATCTCTTGTCTGGAGAAAGGTCTGTTCAGGTCCTGTTGCCATTTTAAAAACTGGATTGTTTGCCTTTTTGTTGATAAATTGTAAATCTTGATATATTCTGGCTAAAGACTCATTTCAGATATGTAACATGCAAATATTTTCTTCCATTCTGTGGGCTGTCTTTTCACTTTCTGGATAGTACCTTTGATGCACAAAGGTTTTTAATTTTGAGGAAAATCAATTAATCTTTTTCTCTTATATCTTGTGCTGTGGTGTCAAATCTAAGAAAATTGCTGAATCCAAGGTCATGATTTCTCCCCATTGTTCCTTTGAGAGTTTATACAGCTGTCACTCTATTTCTGTGGGGTATTGATTCCAGGACACTCACTGGATATGCAAATCTGTAGGTTCTTTACATAAAATGATATAGTATTTCCAAATAATCTAAGCATATCTTCCTGTATACTTTAAATCACCTCTAGATTACCTGTAATACCTGATACAGTGTAAATAACATGTATATAGTTGTGAAGAAAATGTAAATGTTATTTAAATAGTTGCTGTCATGGGACAAAGTCAATTTTTTCTTCATGGAACTTTCTGGAACTATGTTGTTGTTGTTGGTGGTGGTGGTGGTGTGTGTGTGTGGGTGTGTTGCTGATTTTTTTTAAATTGCTCCCTGATGTTGGTTGAATCTGCAGATGTGGAACCTGCAGGTAGGGAGGGCTGACTGTAATTTTACCTCTCCTTAAACTTAAGCTTTTTGTCTATTTTGAGTTAATTTTATATGTGGTGGGAAGTAAAGATCCAATTTCATTCCTTTGCATGTGGATAGCCAATTGCCTAGCACCATTCGTTGAAAACACCATTCTCCCTCAATTTAATGCTGGCCACTGTTGTCAAAAATCAGTTGATCCTAGATTGATGGGTTTATTTCTGGGCCCTCCATTCAAATCCATGGATCTGTACATGTATATTTATGCCAGTGTCAGCTGTTTAATTTACTGTTGCTTGGTAGTGCTAATTAAAAATTGGCACTTGCCATCTAACTCTCCTTGGATTAAATTGTGAGCCACTGCAGCCACTGACCTCCAACATACCCTGAAAGGAGTGCAGGATGGAGGTCAGGAATGAGGCACTCTGTGCTCTGGGAAAACTGACTGAACAGGCCTTCAGATAGTTAGATACTTTTAGGAGAAGATTTTATAAGCCCAAATTCCTGCATCTCCTCCTATCTAGAAAAAAACTAAATTCATCAATGGTGACAACTGCTCCTCGTGACTAGCAGCTAGCCTCTACCTAAGTGTGTGCTTGATTGCACATACAAGCCCCCCTTCACTAAAATCACATATAAAACTGAGGAACAGTTTCTCAGAGCTTTCTGGGGTGCCATCTCCCGGGCTATAGTCTTCATTTTGCCCCAAATAAATCTTAACCCACAACTCTCACACTGTGTGATTTTATTTTAGTTGACAGTACTAAGATTCGAAATTGGGAGACATGATCGTACAGTTTTGATTTTCTCTTTGAAAGTTGTTTTGGCTTTTTGGAGTTCCCTGTAATTCCATACATAGAGTAGGATAGGCTTGTGTATTTCTTCCCTTAGGCCTTGGGACATTTCACAGGAACCACATTGAATCTGTAGGTTGCATCATGTACTGTTGCCATCTTAACAAGTTTAAGTCTTTCTATCACCATGGGATGTCTCCATATTTAATTAGGGTTTCTTTCACCAATGCTTTATAATTCTCAGTGTACCAGTCTTGCATCCTCATTAAACCTGTTCCAAAATATTGTATTAATGCTGACATTATTTAAAGGGGAATTGTTTTCTTAAATTCCTTTTCAGGTTATTAATTGCTAGTGTCTACAAATAAAATTAACTTTTGTTTCTTGATATTTTGCTCTGTAGTTTTGCTGAACTAGTTTAGTAGCTCAAATAACTTTCTGTTGATTCTTTAGATGGGTCTATATATAAGATGATGTGAGTGGTGTCTTTGAATAGAAATGGTTTTACTTTTCCCTTCCACATGTGGTTACATTTTCCTTCCTTCCTCATTGCTCAGTGTAGAGATTCCAGTACAGTACTGAGTAACAGTGGGGAAAGCCATCATCATGGACTTTTTTCTTGATTTCAGGAGTAAACCTTCAACTTGAGCATGAAGTTTGCTATGGGCTTTGCATAATACTTTTTATTTTTATCATATTGAACAAATTTCCTTTTACTTTCTTGAGTGTTTATGAACATGAAATAGCACTGGATTTTGTTTAAAGTTTTTTTCTATATCAATATAACCATGTGTTTTTATGTCACATAGTTACTGTGGTGTATTACATTGTTTGGTTTTAATATGTTGAAAAACCTGGATTTCTGGTGTAGAGACACTTGCTTGTAGTGCACAATCCACGCCTCCCCTCTTTTTTTTAACCTGTTATGGTTAATGGGTATGGGTTAAATTTAGGGTTAGGGTAAGATATGGGTATGAGTCAGGGCTAGACTAAGCCTAGTGTTTAGTCCTGGGTCAGGATCAGTGTCCACATTCAGGGTTATTGTAGGGGTTGTAGAGTCAGGGTTAGAGGGTTAGGGTGAGCATAAGGGTCAGTGTTTAGAGTTTAGGGGTCAGGGCCAAGGGTCTAGGGGCCTGGGGTTAGGGTATAGGGTTATAGGTTAGGTAATTATGGTATAGGTGAGGGTGTTAGGTTTAGAGCATTAGGGTTAGAAGAGTTAGGTTTAAGCATCACTGGCCCATTCCCTCCTCTCTCTTATCCATCTCTATGAGGCCTCCAGGATGGACAGGATTAGCCCAGAGTCACACATGAGTCAGGGAGTTGACTGTACCACTGTTTTTCTGCCCCCCTTTCCTGGGCACTGAGAGAATGAAATGTCTGTTGTTATCACTGACTGTTTCAAATCCAACTCAATCTCAGTCAAGGCTTGTGGAACCTCAGAAGTCACAAGTGTTTTCCTCTGCCCTCTCACCTGGGCAAGGCATTGCTGTCCCCACTCTGCCTATGCAGCCCCAGGTTCCAGCACAGTATTGGCACCCAGAAAACTCAGTAGACATGTGTGGATGTACACAGGACTGGGTGGAGGGACCTGCCAGCCCTCAGGTGCTCCCTTCGTGTGTGTTGATGGGCCACCCCCTGGAACTGGCTGGGTCTTTTGTCCCACCTGAGTGGTCATCAAGGGATAGTCAAGTCAGGCAGGACAGCCCTTGACTTCTGACCATCTGGGCAGGCATTCATGGTCCTCCAGCTCAGGTCAGCCTGGGCCTGTCAAGACTGTTGTCAGTTACTAAGCTGACTATGCTGCTGGGCAATTCAACAACCCCCTGGGCAGTGTAGAGAGCACCTTGGGATGTTTCAGTTCTCTATATCCATGAGGCTGACAAAAGTGACTTCTGCCTTGCTACCTCTTAGCTTGCTAAGAGAGATAATAAACCAGGTGGTGCCCTGACCTGGGGTCCTTGGCAAGCACCACACCCCATTGCCTTTACCCGATGTGCTTTTGGAGAGTCCGCCCCTGCCCCCAGCAGAAATACTGGTCCTGAGGCTCTCAAGTGCTCTGCCCCACCAGGCCTCACCACTGAGCCACAAGATCAGCCCTGCACAGCTCCCCTTCCCCAAGGGAAAATCACACAGAAGAGGGGAATGGGAAGTCCTACTTGTCAGCATGACAGGGAACAGGGACATGGACCAAAGCACCTCAAGAGGCCTGGGTCCATAGCACCCAGAATCCCCTGCGTGGCCCGGGGATACAGTACTCAGAATCCTCCACGTGGCCTGGAACTACAGTACCCAGAATCCTAGGTGTGCTACATCCTGGGACTACAACACCCAGAAGACTCAGCATGCCTGCCTGCCCAGGGACTACAGTACCCAGAATCCTCAGCATTTCCACGAATCTCAGGACTACAGTACCCAGAATCCTTGGCATTTTTGTTCATCTGAGAACTGCAGTAACCAGAATCCACGTGCACCCTCCCATAATCCTGGGGCTACAGTACTCAGAGGTCTTGGTATGTTACTTGCTCCACAATGTGATTCATACTGGGGCTTTATCATCCAGAACCCTCGGCATGCCTGCCTTTCCAGGGACCACAGCACCCAGAATCCTCAGCATGCCCGCCCATCCGGGGACTACAGTACCCAGAATCCACGCGTGCCCCTTCCCCTTATCCTGGGGCTGCAGTACTTAACGGTCTTGGCATGTTACCAGCTCCCCACTGCTGCCCATCCAGGGACTACAGTATCCAGGATCCTCAGTGTTTATGCTCATTCTGGGACTAGAGTACCTAGAATCTTTGGCGTTTCCGCTAACCCCAGACCTACAGGACCTAGAATCCTCAGCGTGGCTCTGGACTGCAATGCCAGGGCCAACACTAATCCAATCTGGTTCATTGGCAGTGGAGGGTTTTTTTCTGAGCCTGCAGTTTGTTACCTGGTTGTTGGCCACTTTGGCTCCACCCTTTGCTGCTCTTGTTTTTTTTTTGCATGAAGGTGGGCAACCAGGATCCTAGAGCGCAGGCCTGCAGTGGCCTGGGCAAACCGTGCACCATGGGCTGGTCCCCAATATCCACAGGGCAGACTGAGGCCTGAGGACTCCCACAGTTGCTGGCTGGAATGCATCTCTGTGTGCTCCTGTGGGGTCCTGAGTCCTTTCGCTTGGCATCCGGGCTCTCTTGTCAGTGATGGTCACCTGGCACCAGAGGCATCTTGGCCTAAATCCCAGGTTTCTGCCCAGCCCAATCTTTGAACCTCTGTGACTTCCCTGCAAGCCCCAGGGCTTGAAAGCCCTTCCACTGGGTGGGAAGGCCTTTCCAGCTGGGCACTGAGGCAGGAAGGGGGCAGGGCACAGCCATTCAAGGAATGCTACAGCAATTAACATCAAAATAGTGAATGATTCAACCCCCAGTAGGCCGTAAGGCTTAAGATGATGGGATATTTAACTTCTAGTAGAATTTGAGCTTCATTATATGCTTATTATAATATGTTAGCATGATGAATAACATGCCTCCAGGAGCCATGACAGTCCCAAGGCTAGCCACAAAAGGTCAAAGAGTGGGAAATAGCCAAATTTCTGGGAATCCCAGCCCCTTCCCCAGGCTAGTTAGACTGGTCCTTCCACTTACTTGCATATGAAGCTACCAAAGCTCATAAAAATGGGCAACCCTGCCCCTCACGGCCTGTCTCCCCCATCCCACCATTCAGGGTTGGCCTGCACTCTGTCTATGAAGTGTGTACCTACTTCTAATCTGAGCACCCAACCCCCACACTTTATGGTCTTTCTCTTGCCTTTCAATGTATCTCTCTGAATAAATCTACCTTTATTCAACTGTGGCTTGCTCTTGAATTCTTTCCTGTGCAAAGCCAAGGACCCACGCCTGGCAGGGCATGTCCCAGTGATGCAGAAAAACAGATGTGAGGCCTGAGAAGGGCTGTGTCCCAGGCTTCAGTTGAACCCCTGGGATGTGCCACAAGGTGTGGGAGGTTGGGTGCTCAGATTAAAAGTAGGTGCACACTCCATGGACAGAGTGTGGGCCAGCTCCAAATGTCTACTAGGAGTTAAATCTCCCATCATCTTAAGCCTCAAGTCCTACTGGGGGTTGAATTTTTCACCATTTTGATGTTAATTGCTGTAGCATTCCTTGAATGGCTGTGCCCTGCCCCCTTCCTGTCTCATTCCACCCTCAGAGATTTTACTCCCATTATCTTATGGGGTTGTGGAGGGGCGAAGAAGGTCCATCTTTTGAAACTGCTTCCAGCCTGAGTAGGGTCATTGGCCCTGCCTATCAGGGAGTAAAAATCTCTGAATGTCTAATCTAGGGACCCCAGGAGCAGGACAGCCTATTGTTTTTGCATCCAAGGGCTGAGGGTATTGTCTGGAATCCTCACATAGCCATCATCAGATGTGGGGCTGCTGTAACCCACTGTTTTCACTGACTTTTGATGAATTTTCTTAAAGATGAAGCACCTTTGTAACAGCACTTTGACAGTCTGTAACAACAAAAAGACTTAAAAGTTATGGTTAAACATCTGTAATTGATAGAGAGTTGTTTGTGATTACTAGAATTGTGACTGATTATGTTTAACTTAACATATTTTAAAAAAAAGTTAACTTAATATCTAAGGTGCCCTAGGTTTCCTTTAAAGCATCTCAAAATTAGCTGCAGCTAAAAAGAACTTTTAGAACTTGTTAAATATTTAAAATCCTGATTATGCATGAAATTTTTGTATTTTATGAAACTCTTTTACTGAAAACATATATCTTTCCCACTGTATATTAAAACACTTATTTTAGGAGCTTTAATTGGATATATTTAAGAAATATGTACTGTTGTAATCATCATTACATGGTGGTCTTTTTTTAAACAGGTACCTGAGGTTATGTATTCCTCACAAGTGTAGGTTTCTCCTGGTTCCTGTTGGGGCTTATAAGTTACAAGTTTCATTTTGGATTAATGTACTGTGAACAAATAATAGTGCAAGCCATATCAGTAAGCAAAGAATGCTGAAACCATCAAGTCATCAGCAGCTGCTGCCACCCCCACCCCCCCGCCAGTGAAGACAAGCCTGCAGCCCAGCCTCTGCGGGCACTCACAATGGTGCACTCTGAGAGGACTCAGAATAATAAAGGACAAGATACTGGCTCTAGATAGCTAGGTGCTTGTCAAAGGAAGGAATTCAATGAGTGCAAATGTTTGCTTCCTCCCATACATAATACAGCACTAAATTGTTTTACTTGAGATGCTTGTTTTTTTTTTTTAGATAACAATCTTCTATTGTTCCAACTACCTGGTCTTTGTTGTACAGCTCCTATATATCCTAGCTCCTTCCTTACCTCTTTGGAGCTGTCCCTCAGAGAGATATGAGAGGCTGTCATCTCAGCTCAAATCCTCCTGCTGAATAAAACATAACTCTCAACTTTTAGGCTGTACATTTATTTCAGTTGACTGTTATGCTGACCAAAAGGGACCCAGAGCAGACTTCTCTCCTTTACCTGAACTCTACAAGGAACCAGAGCCTTGGTACCAGCAGAGGCCCTTTGTGCCCATCTGCCTCCTTGAGTCCAGATGAATATGGGTGAGTCTCTCCTGGTTCTCAGATCTCTAATATTGGTTGATGATCCTGGGTTTTACTTGGTGGTGTGTCTAGTACCTGGCCTTCCAGTTGAAAGATACCAGGGTGGAGGGATACCCACCCAGTGGAGACGTGCTGGGTGGGGCCTGATTGAAAGATAAGAGGAAATACCCACCTAGATGAGACATCCTAGGTAGGGGGTGCTGCTTGAAAGTCACCAGAGAAATACCCACCTTGAGGAGATGTCCTAGGTGGGGCTTTGTGAAAAATACCAGGGAAATACCCACCCAGTGGATGCACCCTGGGTGGGGCCTGGTTGAAAGATACCAGGGTCTGGACTGAGTGGCTAGGTAAGAGGTTGGTCTAATGCTTTCCTCATTTTGGTAACCTCCATTGAATTTCTCAGGATAAAAGTAAAAATCTTATGAGGAGCCTTTTGATTCCAAAAATGGGACTCTCCCCCTGGTTGGCAACAGCTTTTTCAGGTGACTGAGAAACTTGCAGGAGTGGTAGAGGCAAATGCGCAGTTGTCCCTGTGGGGAAACCTACTAGCAATTTTATTTTAACAACCTGACCTTAGATTGGGAATAGAACTTTGAAAACAAAAGAAAAAGAAATGACAGATTTCCAGACTCCAATTAATACCCCAGCCAGGTTTATGTACATACAAAACTTACAAATTTAATTGGGAATTAAAAAAATCTCACCCTGAAAATAACTAGCCAGGCCTGATAAAAACATTTTTTGGAATTCTGATCTTACAAAAACAAAAGCCCCTTTAGGGGGACTTGGATTTCTCTTCCTGTGTCCTTGAAATGTAAATGTTTTATCTTTCTCTGGGCATTTTCTGTGTATGTATGTATGTATGTGTTCCTTTTTTAAAGAAAACTTGGACTGCCATCCAAAAGGAACAAGTATGGCGTACATAGTGTGGCCAAGCAAATAAGTTGGGATTCTGAACAGTCCTTTGATTGTACCAGTTCTCAGGCATCTTGCCATCTTAACCTTTGTTGCATCAGCCTGGACTGCAAAGGCCTTTACCTTTTGGGGAGTAAACTTCTGAATTTTATTTAGGTGACACCCCCCACTCTCATGTGGGAGAGCCCCTTCATCTTATTGTGAAGGAAAAACTGGGCTGGTCTGACAAGATAACTCATAAGTCTAGGAATGTGAAGGAGAGGCTGGGCGTGTCTAACAAGATAACTCACAAATCTAAGTATTGGAATACTGATCTGAGTTCTGCTAGACTAACTTGTAAATCTAAGTTAATTAGTGTTGGTTTGCTGTTTATGTTTTTTTGCTAGCCAGCTGAATTTTCAAAGATACATATCTGGCTTTGGAATGTTGGTTTGCTGCCTCCCCGCCTCCACTTTTGTGATGATGATGATGCTAAAGTTGTTCCATGCCTATTGGCTGAATACCCCATGCTTGTACTTTACCCTATAAAACCTCATGTGCACATCTTGAAGGTGCTCAGAGCTTTGGAGCAGAAGCCCCTCTGAGCCCGCCGGTGTAATACATCTGAGTACTCCAACCCTCCGAGTGGTGCTTGTTTCTTGACTGGCCTGTCATTTCCGTAACATTATTAGTTTAAAATCACTACTAATATATATTGATATATTAATATATATAATTGATATATATTGATATATCTCATTGATGGCCATATGACCTATCCTTTAAATTGGAGAAACTTCTAAATTGGTGAAAGCTGAGAGATCTCTCATTATAAACAGCTGCTTTATTGGTACCTATTAAAATCAATCAAGGTTAAATGTGGGAAAATATATCTAATGATTAGCCTAAGAACTTAGGGAAAAAAAATGGTTTAGAAAGCTACATTTGTTATTTCCCTTTCCCTTCAATGGGTTTTAGAGATGCTAATAAAAACATTAGAATAATTAATGTTAATTAGGTTGAGTAACTGGAAAAAGGAATGTAAAAAAGGTCAAAAGATTTTTTTCTTAACAAGGGAAAAATAAGGGACTTATCCAAAATGGATAAATATTTTTAGATGGTTATTTTGAATGTGATAAATAAAATGGACACTTATGGATTAAGATACAAGGTTTTGATACTACACTACGTAAAGTTTAAAAAGGCCAAAGGGATCACCTATTGGACCCTGACAGTAAAGTTCAAACAAGTTGACTTTATTTACCCCAGTTTAAAATATATATATTTAAAGGGCCTGGAAAAAATATATAGACTGATATACTTGATCAATGATTGGGGCAACAGATCAATTAATCAAATTAAAAATTGACAAGGGCCTAACTCCTTTGGCTCAAATTTGGAGATCCCAGAGACTTTTATATAAAATTATATAAATTGGACAAGAAATAAAAGAAAAACGCTTCTGACAGTCTTTCTAGGAATAAGACTTATTGATTAAACCTAATAAATATTAAAATTAAGAGTATAAGAGTTGATAAAGTTGAGATAATGGTTGATAAAATTGATATATTTAAATGGGCTTTATATAACCTCTTTTGCTTAATTATGTTGTGGGATGGATATGTTTCAATGAAAAATGCTTCCTTTTCTTGGTATTATAAGACTGGGCACATATCTGTCCCTCAGAAAATATTAATTAAAAATAGTAAAGGAAATGAATAGAGTTACCTGAGCTGTCTAATATAAAGTAGAACTAAAAACTAATATTCAGGGGCTAATAAAAAAAATAATAAGAGATTTACCCTGGGTTTAACATAACTCAAGGAAAAGAGACCTTACTAAATGCCTTATGCAAACTTTTGAAGACATGATAAAGTAAGCCTTAAAATTTAAAACAATGGAATTCTTTGTTTAGAGCTCTTCTCACTGATACAGAAAAGCAAATTAAGGAGATACAATTGGACCTAGGTGACAGACCAGTTCTTTCAGGAACTGGAAGCAACTCTTTGTCTTGCAGATCAGAAATATAAATACAGCAAGCAATGACCTGAGACTGAGCCTAATTAGCTCAATGAAATAAAACTTAAGGCCAAAGAAACTTTTGGCATTTTAGAACTCAGAAATCTGAAGGGTCCTTCAGATTTTGTCAAGGACAAATAGAAATCTAAATATCTTTTTCATAAATAGTAAGCCTTAGTGATTTAAGCAAGCAAATTCAATGTATTCCAACTGTCATTTATAAGCGGTAATTTATATTGTAATAGCTAACTCATAACTAAGTTTTAAAGTGAAGCTATGAGACCTCTAGTTTTGTCTGTTTATAAGTCTGTGTACACGTTATAGATATGAGATGTCTCTACTGCTAAAAAATATCAAAATCAAAGAGCTCTACTTAACTGACTTAAAAATAAGCACTACAAATTAAATATTTCTAAAATAAAAATTGACCAAATTGAGTTTCAGGTTCACGTGAGCTGGAAAATAATCGATATTAAGTTAATACTTGGTATTAAATTTAGTTTAAGTTTGTTCTAATTAATATAGACATCTTTAGAGTCAGCAATATTAAGTATAATACCTTTACTATACCTAGGTTTAATGAAAGTCAAATAAGGTCTTGTTATATCTGTTGCAGATTTGTCAAAAAAAAAAAAAAGTAATAATGTGGTGATAAAATTCTAAGCAAATTAAATACAAATGAGCTAAGAGCTTTTTAGTACATGCTTTAGAAATATATTTTTAGAAATGTATGCTTAAGATAACCTCTGTAAATATTTGGTATCTTAAAATTCAAGAGTTGTGCTAAATTAAGTTAAATGATGGGAGTTTATTAAATAGCTATGCCATTTTCAGATAAAATAAGATTGAAATATTAATTGCTTAACATTTGACTTCCTCTTATAGAGAAACTAAAGGTGTTTAGAAATGTTAATAAATGGTTAGTGCCATCCTGAATTATTCTCTACTATTAAGGGAAACATCTCAGTATCCTAGCAAAGTAAGATGAATGTGTAAAAGAAGGTATGAGAAATGGAATTATATTTTGTTAATGGGAAATAGTGACTTTGTCCTGAAGCTGGTTACTTCTGAATGGAAGAGAAAATAAGGGACAAAATAATATGGTATAGAAAGTTGTTGAAGGCTTGTGGAAGAGAGATCCTGAGGAAAGAATTTTGTACATGGTCAGGATTGGCTAAGTTTAGAATAAATTTAATAGAATCTTAGAAGTAAACTGGTACAAGACTAGATTTGGTTTTCTCTCTGTTAAGAGGACAAAGTTTTCTTAAAATGTTAATCTGCCTTCACTAACAGATTGTAAAGTTTCTTTTATCCCTTAAGTGATCTATTCTGCCTTTACTTTTGAAATATTTTCTTGTTAATGAATAAGTACTGTTTCATAGTGACCTATACTTTTATCTGACCAAGTGTTTTGAAACTTTTTAACAAGTTTCCCAAATATCAAACTTTAATCAGAATTCTTCTGACCTCCGGCTAAATCTGGGATGCTTCAGAGGGCCCCTGAAACATCCCAAAGAGAGATTTTAAACTAGTAAGTTTCATTTGGTATGTTAAATTATGCGGGAAGTACTGTCAAGTGAAAAATAAATCTTCCTAGATTATATTGTATGAGATAATACTATTAATGTAGGTATTCTAGAAATTATATGGACTCCCTAAAAATCTGGTATATCTGAAATGTTACCAGTCAAAATTCTGGTTATTGTGACCAGGTTTCTTTATTGATTACAGTGTAACTAGGTGTTTAATCATGCTTTTAAGTCTTTTGTCATTTAGAGACAGTTATTGTTTTATAGTGATGCTTTTGCAAAATGCTTTCTCTTCAAGGAAATTTGCTGGTTTCTAATAAATTTTAAACTCTAGCACTGAACTAAACTGGGTAAGAAATTTTAAAGGTCTGATGAAAACTCTGATTTCATAAAACTGTTAACAAAAGGATTAGTTACATGGGACTGAGTAAACTGATGAATATGGTTATAATTTTTGATTTTTGTCTGAAATATTTGGCTTTTAATCTGTGTTTCCCAGACATAAAGAAAGCCTTCTCCTTAAGCTAATTATGACTCAAAGCAATTTGACAAACATACCTATGTAAGCAGAATTGGAACAGTTATGTTTTCTCTCTATCTGATCCCTCCAGAGACTGGAAACACTTAGGTGGCTCTATCAGATAAATTAGGAAAATCACCTCCTAACAGGTATAGGAATCACAAAGTATTTTGAGGACCTTAAAGAGAAAAAAGTTCACCTAAATCTGTGAGGCAAAAATCTATGACAAGCCCTTAATATAGCTTTCTTGGCCTTAGAAAAGCTTATTAAAATTATAGCCTGAGACTCCTTATTAAAAGTTCCAACACAGCCATTTTAAAAGAACATCTATGATCAAATAATCAGTCTTAACTTGTAAACAAATTAATCTTGATTTGGCTATATTTGATAAAAATGGGGGTAACTTCAGAGAGAAAATGATTATATTTTAGTGGATATTAAATTCTAGTTTTGTTAATTGAGGTCTATATTTACTAAGACTCACTTCCCAGATCATTCCTTGCTGCTATGTTACATTGCTGCAAAGTTAAATTGAATTATGAAAAGGACAGTCTAGGTTTGTTTCTGAAGCTCTGTAATCTACCCTTGGATGAAGACCCGATGCCCCATGATCCACAACCGGGGCATTATACATACTGGAACAGACATGACTTAAAAAACTATCTCCAACCTGGATGGAAGGGCCCTTTATCAGGTACTCTTAACTAGACCATACACAGCAGAAGCTGAAGGAAGCTGAGTTTTGGATTAATTTCCAGTCAGAAAGAGTCCCTGCACTGGACTGACCTATAGAGCACTGCTCTCCTTAAAACAATGCTCAAATGGAGAAGAAGATACCAGGCCAGGATGAGAAGACAACATCTGAGGTAGACAGCTGATCCAAGACACTGGACCAGGCCTGTCTACCAATGATTTTGATAATTGCTCATACCTTTGCTTATGAACTAATCCAATTGTTAGGTTTATGGTCAATTACTTATATCTAGCACTTCTGTGTTACCTTGGTGGGTTTTCCTACTCCAAGGCTCTAACTAGATAGCCCTCAGAAAATTTATTCTAAAAAAGAAATTATAGCTTTTTAGGCCACTATTGACATTACAAGATGGGAGACCTCACCTGGCCAATTAATAATACCTGCTCTGAGCCTGACCATAAATATGAATATTCTTATAAGATCACTCAAGCTCAATCAAGGCAACAAGCAAACAATATTACTTCCCTCAATTATGGAAAGGACTTATATAGATAACACCAGGGTATGGACATTTAAGTTTAAAGGTTATCTTATGTTGGAAAAGTTAAGCTATACTAAAGATAACCAACCCAGTAACACTATGAAATTTGGCTGGGAGTCTTATGACAATGCCTGTATAACATCTTCCTTAAAGATAAGGATTAGTACAGAACAGACTAATTCATATGACCTGGGAATTCACTGAGCTTCACCTAATGGAAGCTTTTGGCTTAAATTCTTATGACCTTTATAATACTGTTAACTATATTATTTGTATTTTGCCTTTTTTTTATAAAATTGTTTCTGCATTACTAAATGTGTGACTGAGCCTCTGATAAAATAATGACTAGGCAACTTGAAACAGTAGATCAGATATATACTTCTGTATGACCAATGATTGTAATAGTGCAACTCTAGATATGGGACGAAGCAACATGAGGGAATATTTTCCTGGATCATGATAGATTAGTAAGATAGGTGATCCAGAGAATTTTTGAGTATCAACAGGGCCTGATCCAAAAATTAACACTTGAGTGGCATGTCAACAGAATCTTCTGCCTGATCTAACAATGAGCCTTCATAGCATCATGGGACAGAATTGGTCATGAAATGTCTCCCAAAATATTGGTCAAATTTAGGACCAAGGGGGAGCACTGTGAATGAAAAATACTGCAAACTATATCAGTAAACAAAGAATGCTGAAGCTATCAAGTGATCAGCGGCTGCCACCAACCCCCAGTGAAGACAAGCCTGCAGCCCAGCCTCTGCAGCCACTCACAATGGTGCCCTCTGAGGGGACTCAGAATAATAAAGGACAAGATACTGGCCCTAGATAGCTAGATGCTTGTGAAAGGAATGAATTCAATGAGCTCAAATGTTTGCTTCCTCCCATATATAGAAAAGCGCTAAATTCTCTAACTTGAGGTGTGTTGGATGCCTTTTTTTCTAACCCCTCCAGACAATTTAATTTGTGCGGTACAGTTACTGAAGTTGACAGGGTCAATTTGGACACCAGGGAGGTGTCAACATGTGAACTCATCTTGTTTCCAGGAGGGCTCCCTTACAGGGTGGTTCTCAGAAGTGCCTATAGTCTGTTTCTAAGTTTTAGCATTTTATGTTATCTGCAGAGACAGGGAATTCCCCAAACCATCCCCTGGCTCCCTTTTGTTCAATAGTCCTTCTTTTAGCTATCTGTCTCCTTTTTGCTATTTAGTTTAGCAGCAAGGAAGAAGCAGCTAGGAGACACTCAGTACTTTCTGGAAATCTTAGCTAGTTCACCTAATGCTTGGGCTCATTTTGAACTTTCCACAGTACTGTCAGAAGAGTGTTACTAAACTTTCTGACACTACATAACAAAGATCCTCTTTCCTCTAGTTTGTAGTTAGAGTTTTTGATACTATAAGTCCTGTCAACTGAAATAAATGCACAGCCTAAAAGTTAAGAGTTATGTTTTATTTGGCGGGAGGACTCAAGACGGGATGACAGCCTCTCAGATCACTCTGAGGGACTGCTCCCAAGAGGTAGGGGAGGAGCTAGGATATATAGGAGCTTTACAACAAAGACCAGGTGGTTGGAGCAATAAAAGATTACTTGTCATCTAAAGAAAACCAGGCATCTCAAGTTAAAGAATTTAGTGCTTTTCTATGTATGGGAGGAAGCAAACATTTGGGCTCACTGAATTCATTCCTTTGACAAGCACCTAGCTATCTAGGGCCAGAATCCTATTCTTTCTTATTCTGAGTCTGCTCAGAGTGCACCATTGTGAGTGGCTGCAGAGGCTGGGCTGCAGGCCCATCCCCACTGGGGGGTGGCAGCAGCGACTGATGACTTGGTTTCAGCATTCTTTGTTTACTGATATGGTTGCAGTATTTTCACTCACATTGCAGTATTTTCATTCACAGTCCTCACCAACAGCCTCCTCAAAATATGGACTTCTGTTAACAGTATGTTGACACCAAGTCAAGCTTTCACTAACACTTCTGAAATCCTTTTCACTTTCTCCCACTGCCTGATATCAAAGCCACTCCCACATTTTAGATTTTTGTTATAACAACCCAGTGCTATAGGTACCAAAATTTGTATGAATTGTGTAATGTTGCTTAACACATTACCGTGCAGTTTATCAACTTAGCAAGCACTTATGTTCTCCCATAGTTTTTGTGGGTCCAGTATCCAGGAGGGGGGTAGCTGGGTGGTTCTGACTCACGACCTCTCATGAGGTTGCAGCCAAGTCATTATCATTACCATCTGGTGCTGGAGGATCTGCCTTCAAGGTGATTGTTACTCCTTTGCCTGGTACATTATTGCTGCTGGAGGGCAGTTCCTCCTGGTTCCCTGCATGTGTTTGTTTGAGTGTGCTCACAGTGTGTGGTTCCAGGCATCCCCTAGAGTCTGTGAGCCTAGAAAGAAAGCAAGGAGGAATATCCTGTGCCTTAGACCTGTTCTCCAAAGTTCCAAACATCACATATTTAAAATTTTATTTTTGGTTTTTAACTCCTTAACTGTGGTATGGTTTCTGTATAGTAAACTATATATATTTCAAACATACAGTCTGGTGAATTTTGATAGATGTATACACCCATGAAGCCACGACCACAATCAATATAGGTAACATTTCCATCATTCCCCAAGAAGTGCAAATTTTAAACTCCTGATTTACCCCTTCCCACCCCGTTTACCCACTGGTAACCGTAAGCTTGTTCTTTATGTCTGTGACTCTGTTTCTGTTTTTCATTAAGTTCATTTGTGTCTTTTTTTTTTAAGATTCCACACTTAAGTGATAGCATATAACATTTTTCTTTGTATTTCTGGCTATGTTACATGATTTTTTGTTTGTTAAATGCAAAACTCTAAATTCAGCCCACAATCAAAGGTAGAGGAATTAGGCTCTCCCTCTTGAAATGATCAAGGAATTTGTGGGCCTACTTAAACCACCATAGTAGGACCAATTTATATCTCTTCACTCAGGGAACTCAAGGAACACTGTCCTTTCTACCTGATGCACAGTTTCTGAAAACATTTGCTTCATATGTTTGGTCATTTTTCTAGTTGCTTACGGCAATGGGCTAGTCTCATGCTAGTTATATCAGAGATCTCAATGCACTGATTTGGACCTTACATGTAGATTTTCTTCTCTCTGGCTTCAATTTCCTCACCTTTAAAGTGGAAATTTTTGACTTAAAAAAAGAAACAGCAACAGAAATTTATAGTTTTACTCTCTGCTTCCATTCCCGAAACATTCAATTGTTTCCTTATTTACCTTTGAGTGACCTTAGATTTGTGAAGAGAATGTTAAGTAGCAGCAAAAGTCTACTTTATCATATAAATTATTTGCCCCTTTACTGTACAAATTGTCGAACATTTGACTATGGCTGCCTATTGCCTAACACAGGCCCAGGCATTACAGGCACCAATAAAAGTGTGAACGACTCCTGGGCATATGTTCAGAGGGAACTTTAATTTGAAAAGACATATGCACCCCAATGTTTGTAACAGCACTATTCACAACAGCCAAGAAATGGAAACAACCTAAACGTCCATCAACAGACGGCTGGTTAAAGAAGTTGTGGTATATTTATACAACGGAATACTACTTAGCCGTAGAAAAGAATACAATAATGCCATTTGCAGCAACAGGGATGGACCTGGAGATCATCACTGTAAGTGAAGTGAGCCAGAAAGAGAAAGAAAAATAACATATGATATCACTTATATGTGGAATATTTTTTAAAAAGACAAATGAAATTTTTACAAAACAGAAACAGACAGACATAGAAGACAAACTCATAGGAAGTGAAGTGGGGGAAAGGGGGTGGAAAGGGATAAATTGGGAGTTTGAGATTTGCAGATACTAACTACTATATATATATATATATAAAACAAGGTTCTGCTGTAGAGCACAGGGAACTATATTCAATATCCTGCAGTCACCTATCATGGAAAAGAATATGAAAAAGAAAATATGTATATATATATATATATATATGACTGAACTATTATGCTGTGCCCCAAAAATTGACACAACATTGTAAATGGACTATATTTCAATTTAAAAAAAAGTGTGAGTGACTCAGTACTGCCATCTTTTTCTGTCTTGTACTAGCTCTGGAATGTGAGCACAAGAAGCAGGGCAATACAGAAGTAAGATAGGGGCCTGGATGCTGGCTGAGCAAGACGTAGCTCTGGAAAGGCACAGGCAGCTCACTTATTGTTAATGAAAACTGATTATGGTCCAGATGCCAATAGTTCTCCATTTGTGTGCTCTGTGAAACCATGTTTGGGGAGTGTTGGAAAGGAGCCCCAGGCCCCGTCTGATACTTTCACGTTTGTAGGTGTCTAATGAAAAAAAGCACAACCTAAAAGTTGAGAATTACATTTTATTTGGGGATGTGGCTGAGGACTATAGCCTGGAAACAGCTCCTCACATCACTCTGAGGAACTGTTCCAAAGAGGTAAGGGAGGACCCAGGTTATATAAGTTTTTGCTGAAAAAAAAGTATTCAAGCATTAAAAGACTATTGCTAATAATGAAAAACATACATCTCAGGTTAAGGATTTTAGTGGTTTTCTATGTATGGGAAGATTCAAGCATCTGGGCTCATTGAAATTATTCCTTTGATATGCACCTTAACTGTCTAGGGTCAGTATCCTTTTTTTTTTTTAATCCTAAATTTCCCTCAGGGTGCACTTTTGTGAGGGGGCTGCTGCAGTGGCTGATGGCTTGATGGCAGCATAATCTGTTGTCTACATGGACCTGTACCCATGTTATTATGTCTACACACATAATCTGTGTCTGAGTGGCCTTTGCCTCTTCTTCTGAGTCCTAAAACATCCCACTGAAGGCATGTATGGTAGGTTGGCTCTTGGTCTCTCTCCTGGGAACAGAAGCCGCTCTGATGAGGTAACTGATAGCTGTAGTCATTCCTCAGAAGTTTCAGCTTTTATTCAGATAAGGGGAGCTCCAAGAAGGCTTTTTTCCTGCATCTAAATCTCAGGTATCTTCAGCTTAAAGTGTCTTTATACCAACTATGGGGGTCTGCCTGGATTTCCATACCTCCAAATTTGTTCTTCTTTTTTCAGGATTCCTTGATCTATTCTGAACCCCTTGCCTTTTCCACATGAATTTTAGATTGGTTGTCAATTTCAGCAAAACAGCACCTGGGATTTTGGGAGGAAGAGCTGACAGTCACCAAGGCACAAGGAAAGGGGGGACTGGGAAGCCCCAGGTGTCTTGGCTCAGCAAACAGGGAAGGTGGGGCTGCTTTCTGGGGTGTGGGGAGTGGCAGGATCACAGCCATGTGAAGGGCCTTTCAGCCTCAAGGTGAGGGGGGGATGCAGTGGTTAGACAGATGCATCTGGCCTAGGAGTGGGGTCCAGGGAGGAAGAGGAGAGGCTGGGTCAGGGCTGGTGGGTTACAGCAGACATACTATCCCCAAAGTGAGAGGGGGACACAGTGTTTGGATAGAGGCATCTGACCTGGGTCAGGGGTCCAGGGAGAAAGGGGAGAGCCCAGGTGAGGGCAGGTGGATTACAGCAGACTCCATGCAGGGGACTGTGGTCCTGATGGAAGCAGCTCAGACCGGAGAGAATTGGCTGTCAGATGCTCAGAGTCACTCTCCTATTCCTTTATAAAGCCACTGTGTCAGAGTTTGAAACACTGCCAGGGGATCCCTGAGTCCAGTTATGCCCTGGCTTCATCCAAGGGGCTCAGGTGGAAAACAGAACCAGTGCAGGCCCCACCCATGTTCCCACAGGGAATGACCCCATCAGCGTACCAGGCTCACAGACTTCAGGAGACCCCTTCCCTCAGGACTGGTCTTTTTCCTTGCTTTGGCCTGCTGGTCAGAGAGCCAAGCACCCTATCCTGGCTCCACCCTCCAGGGCCTGGATTCTGGGATAGCTTGGGGGTGATTCAAGACCCTCATGCTCCTTTATCTGCCTGGGGGTGAGAATGTCTTAAAAGCTGCATTGGCTGATTTCAAAGGCCTGAGTTTTTCCAGCAGGTATGGGGGGAAGGAAGGGGTGTGAGGTTCCTACATCTGCAGGACCTTCCCAGGGTAAAGAGCTGTGCCTTCCCCTGGCCAGTCCACTCCCCACACCATCCACCTAGGAAATTCAGATCCAGGAGTATGAGGGCCAAGGCTCTCCCCTTGCTCATCTGTGACTTGCCATTCCCACAGCGAGGAGCCTGGCTCCCCCCACCTTCCTTTTATCAACTCATTTCTCTTTTCCAGGTTACATTCACAGTGGTTTCAGAATTGTTAGCCACTATACCCTGGAAGGAACTTTGTAGTATAAAGCTCACAGTTTAACAGTGGTCCATTTTGCTTTGCAAAATTATTCTGTACATTTCCAAAGTTAACTTAGGTCAGTCAGCACATTTTGCCCCACCACTGACTGTGAGTTTTTCCACCCATTTCTAATACAGTTAGATTCTGTCACATTGTGTGTTCCATCTTGTGATCCTGCTACACCCTAAACAGCTAAATTTGAGTAGATTATGATTGACCTTTGGGCTGTACAAAGGTGTGGGCTTAGGCATACTCACAGTGACACCAACCTAAAATTTCACATGGGATACTTCAACCCCCCAACCCCATCCTATGATCTGCTTATGTATATAATTGTGCCTTTTCCATGATTGTCATAAATAGGATCATACTGTGTGCAGCCTCCTCAGACTGGATTCTTTCACTTGGTAATATACAAGTAAGATTTACCCATGTCTTTCTGTGGGTTGATGGTTTAATTTCTATTGCTGAGGAGTATTCCACTGCGTGTGTGTGGGAGGAAAACCAGTTTTCCCTCTCTCCTTCTAGGTTCTTGGTTAACACTGACCCCCCTCCCATAAGACAGATTACAGGGAGAAAAAGAAGCAAGTTTAATAACATGCATACATCCTGTATACAGAGGACATATCCAAGAAAACTGAGTCCATTCCTGAAATGGCCAAAAGCATCATTAAAATATCACCTTCAGCTAAAAACAAAAGCAAGGCCTTGGGGAGGGAGGAAGTCATTTATGGCAGGTTATCATGAAAGCTCAATAAACAAGGATGTAAGGTTTAAAGTTTGTGTCTCCATTCACTTCATTCCATATGGCTTCCAATTGATTGTTTCTTAAGTATTTGGAGAAGTTATGGATATTTTGCTCTATTTCAGTTTGAATTTCCAGTTTAAAGGATTGAGCAGAGCCGCTGTCAGGGCGGTGTCTCCACTGGCTGTGAGGGCTGCTGGGTCCGCACTTTCCCATTGGCTGGCCGGGCCTGGAGCCCGCCTCCCCCAGCTGCGGAGGGAACTCACCTGCGTTCTGCTTGAGGATTTGGCGTCCTGCGCAGCTGACTGGAGCCGCATCTCCTTTGGACCTGCCAGAGCTTTGGGACAACAGGGAGTTATGTCCCCGCTGACAGGAGCACAGTCTCCTCAGGACCCAACAGGAGGTGCTGCACTGAAGGGAAGGTGAGGAGGAAGGAAAAGTGAGGGAAAGTGAGGAGAAGCTTCCCGTGAGGGGCTGACTGCTGAGGGGAGGCCCTTCTCAGAGGCCCCGGGAGAGGAAGGGCCGGATGTGGGAAGCTGTGGGTTTTTAGTCAGGTTTTGTGTGTGGTGCAGAGAGTGTGCTGTGTCCTTCTTTGGTGTGTGTTGTCCAGTTTTCCCAGCACCATTCATTGAGGAGACCGTCCTTTCCCCGTTGCAGGTTCCTGGCTCCTTTCTTGTGAGTTAACTGACCACATCCCCGTAGGTTTATCTGCAGACTCTCTCTGGCCCATGTCCCTGTCGTTGTGCCAATTCCACAATTCTTTGGTGACTGTGCTTTTGCAATGCAGTGTGAAGTCAGGGAAGGAGATGCCTCCAACCTGTTTCCCTTTTATAGAATCTCCTTGGCTGTTCAGGGTCCTTTGTGTTTCCACATGAATGTTAGGAATGTTTGTTCTGTTTCTGTGAAAAATACCACTGAAGTTTATTTTATTTTATTGAAGTATAGTCAATTCATGATGTTCTGTTATTTTCTAGTGTATGGCATAATGATTTGACGAGGCTTGCTTTGAATTTGAACACTGCTTTGGGTAGGATGGACATTTTAACCATATTAATTCTTTCTGTCTGTGAGCACAGGGTATCCTTCTATTTATTTGCGTCTGTTCAGTTTCTTCCCTCAGTGTCTTGGAACTTTCAGTGTGCAGGTCTTTCACATCCTTGATTCAATTTATTGCTAGGTATTTTTTGGGATGCAATTGTAAATGGGATTTTAAAAAATGTCTCTTTCTGATGTTTCATTATTAATGCATAGAAAGGCAACAGATTTTTGTGTATTGATTTTGTACCTTGTAGCTTTACTGAGATGATTTATTAGTTCTAACAGGTTTTTGATGGTCTGATGTGGAGAACTAGAAATCAGAATTCACCCTGTTTGGACTCCATCCAGGTGATCCACAGCACCTAAGACACAGTGGCTCCTAATCTTCCCACAGTGCCTTTAAGTTACATGTGGACTCCTGCAAGGGCGATGAGCATCAGCACTTTGGGTGAACTGGATCACGTTAAGGGTGGGCTTCTATAGGGAAATCTGATGTCTTCTCTGCTTTTTTGGTGTGGTATTGACATGGTTGTTTTCAAAACTAATATAGTTTTTAATAAAATTTCTTATAAAGCTTTCTTATAAATTTCTTTATAAAATACTTTAAATAGCATTATGCAGTACTCACATTTGCCACTTCACATAAAATACTCCAGTGGGTTTTACCTAAAACTGGGATACTTTCCCAGGGAACCAGCACATAAACCCCAAATGAAGAAATTTTATGGTTCACCTTGTAGTCCCATCCACAGGCCCACTTCATCCTTCCCATTGCCCCAACTTATGGAAATCCTTTTTTCCATTCTGTGCCAGTTTTCTTTTTCTGAAACTATTACTGAGAGTTTCCCTGTTTTTCAAAATCTTAATGGATTTAAGGTGCACAAGATGAATACTATCTGGGTGGCATCTTCTGTGTGTCTCCTTTCACTTAGAATGTTTTCAATCTTTATCCAATTTGAGTCATTAGTGATTCATTCACATTTTTCATTGTCTTTAAAAATACAGAACATAACATTTACCATTTAAACCATTTAACTATGCAGTTCTATGGTATTAACTAGATTCAAGTTGTTGTACAGATGCCTCACCATCCATTTTCAGAACTTACTCATTTTCCCCAAATGAAGCCCTGTGTCCAGTGAACACTGACTCCCCTCAGCCCCTGGCAGTGACACTCTTTCTGTCTCTGCATCTGACTTCTCTGGATGCCTTGTATAAGGGGACCCATGTAATATTTGTCCTTCTGTGTCTGGCTTATTTCACTTAGCATATTGACTTCAAGATTTATCCACGTTGCAGTGCACATCATAATTTCCTTAGTTTTTAAGGCTGTGTAGTATCCCATTGTGTATACACTACATTTAGTTTATCCATTCATCTGTTGATGGAGAGGTGAGTTATTTCCACTTTTGCTGTTGTGATTAGTGCTGCTATGGATATGGGTGTACCCATTTCTATTCCAGTTCCTGCTTTCAAATATTTTGAACATATATCCTGAAGTGGAATTGATGGATCACACATCAATCCCATGTTTAAGTTTTTGAGGAACTCCTGTATGGTTCTCCACCATGGCTGCACCACTTCAGTCCTTTATATGGCAGAGTAATAGGGCAGTTTATGGATACACCCTATTTGTTTATCTATTTAGCCTTTGATGGACATTTCAATTGTTCTACCTTTGGGGCCATTGAGAGTAGTGCTGCTATGAATATTTGTGTACCTTTTTTTTTGTTTGAACACCTATTTTTAATGTTTTGGGGGTCTATGTCTAGGAGTGGAGTTGTTGATTCATAAGGTAACTGCATGTTTTTATCTTTTTGAGGAAACGACAAACTGGAAACATGGGCTGTACCATTTTCCAATTTTTCAAGTAATGTTTAAGTTTCAATTTCTCTACATTTTTGCCTTTTCTTCCCCCTTGATCGTAGGGCTTCTAGTGTGCTTGAAAGGGTATGGCATTATGGTATTAATTTACATTTCCATCATGACTGATTTTAAACATTTTTTCATGTGCTTGTTGACTATTTGCCTTGTCTGGAGAAGGGTCTATTTAAAAATATTTAATTTTATTTATTTATTGTTTTTTCTTCTTTTCCACTTTTATTAGGTAGATTATTACTGTTTGACTGCACATATACATTATATTGCATATAAATACATATATACAATATACTGTATTTTTTTTTTTTTTTTAGTTTACATATAGAGAAGGGTGTATTTAAGTCCTTTTACCATGTTAAAAATTGGGTTTGTTTTGTCTTTTTATGAGTTGTAAAGGTTCTTGACATATTCTTGATAAATTTTTTTTTTCAGGTATATAATGTGCAAATATTTTCTTTGATTTTGTGTGCTGTCTTTTCAGTTTCTGGATAGCATCTTTGATGTACAAATGTCTTTAATTTTGAGGAAAGGCAATTTATTGTTTTCTTTCCTTGCTTGTGTTTGCTATCAGATCTAAGGAAATTGCTAAGTCCAAGGTTATGATGACTTATCCCCATTGTTTCTTTGAGAGTTTATACAGCTTCCCCCCCTATGTGTGAGGTATTGGTTCCAGGACACCCTGTGGATACTAAATATCTGTCAGTGCTCAAATCCATTATATAAAATGGTGTAGTATTGGCAAATAATCTAAGCACAGCTTCCTGTATACTTAAAATAATCTCTAGATCACTTATACCAAATAATACAATATAAATGGTATGTAAATAATTGTGAAGAAAATATAGTGTTATTTAAATAGTTTCTGGCATGCCACAAATTCAATTTTTTCTTTATGGAATTTTCTCAAATTATTATTATTTTTTATCTGAAGGATACTGATTCTGCAAATGTGGAATCAGCAGATGAGGGCTGATTGTCACTTTACCACTCTTTAAATTTAAGCTTTTTATGTATCTTGAGTTAACTTTGCATGTGGTATGAAGCAGGGATCCAATTTCATTTCTCTTAGAAATGAAAATTTTCACTGGATAGACAATTGCCTGGCACCACTTGTTGAAAACACAATTTTCCCCCCAATTTAATGTTGCCCACTGTGGTAAAAAAAAAAAAAAATCAGTTAGTGGATGTGTCTTTTCACATTAGAGTTTTGCTCTGGATACACGCCCAGCAGTGGGGTCTTGGACTTTTCTTGCTTCTGACCTAAGCAGGAGGTGGTCACTATGTGGAACCTACACTTCAGGAGAGGGGGCTTTAGCTCCACCTCCTTGATGGATGTCATGGATTATTAGGAATTCTTCTGCATAGGAGTTCGCCATTCAATCCCATCTATTAAAAAACCAAAACAAAACAAAACCAAAAACCAACAACCTATGTCATCATTTAACTTCACCATTGTGGACACCTGAATAGTTATTTAGTCTTTTGGTTATAATTCAGCACTACAGGTTTGGTTGTTCAGTTTAGTCCTGCTTTGGCTGCTGAGAACTC